>NC_092348.1:59878993-60240256 GCF_963676685.1 Mytilus edulis
CAAAATCTAGTTCAGAATTCAAATTCAGAAGAGATATTGATTGTCGATATTAATATCTGGGCAGAACAATTGTTACCGTTTATGTTGTTGTTAACTTCTACTTCATTTTCTCTAGTGGATAATTGTCTCATTGACGTTCATACCACATCTTCTTACTTTTAAGGTAGTTTATGCACTGTAATATTATTTCATCAGTTTCGATACTGGATTCACTAAAAACTCTGCCAATAATTAACCCAATTCAACATGTAATAATCTTAGCTATACTTTGCAAAGCCTTTCAAAATATTTTGCCCCAATGCTCTTCAAATTCGTACTTTACTTGGCCTTTAAAACTTTTATGATTAGAATGTCACTGGTGAGTCTTTTGAAGACGAAACGCGCGTCTGGCGTAAATAGAAAATTTCATCCTGGTAACTATGGTTTATTTCTATGGTGACTTTATTTAAAGCCACTGAATCGATGCCACAGCTATTGAAGGTTTTCTCTTTTATGGTAGTACTAGCCTAGTGGTAAGCATTTCTGTGTTGACATGATTATCATTGAAATGGTCAGTTATATTTGAATTTTTTAGATACAAAGAATTTATTTTTTATTTGTTATTTTGTCTGATATTGTTTTTGTGTCTTATCGTTTGTAGATTTAATTCTATTTTTAATTTTCTATTCGTATGTAAAAGTAAAAATAATTAATCACCGCGTTCATTGTATGATTTTAGTTTAAAGCAACCATGGCACATAATTTATTTGTTTGACACAGTTTGATTTGGAAAAAAACAGACATAGTTATAAAGTGCAGTTAGTTGCACAATTATAAACACAATTTTATATTGATATTCTTGTAATTGTTATAACATACATCAAATAACATAATTATAAACCGAATCTCTAACTTTTAGAAATTTAACTGTGACGTCACTTTTTTGTAGCTTTGATACATTGTGTGACACACAGTTCGTAATTCTATTATGCTGTTACTGTGTACTGTCCTAAATCTATTTAAGGTATTCGTTTTTATTCTCTGGTTAACATGTCGAAATGTACTATTATATCATTGATTCTCTGTACTGCATTTTTTTGTACTGTACTCCTGTCATGTAATGTTGTTTTTTAAGAGGTATATTTAACATTGCCATAAAGCGCGACGTTTGGCTAGCCAGAAAACCAGGTTCATCCCACCATTTCTTTTACTTAAATTTCTAAACAAAGTATAAGAAACGCGCGTCTATTGTACAATTTGTTGAATATTGTATCTGTGATGGGTTTATTTATAATAATATTATTTTTAGCACAAAAAAATACCGAAGTTTAGGTTTCAAAAAAGGCATATTACCCATTCTTTCACAGTGAATTATCCTTCAAGATCGTCTTGTTTCGACATCTATCATAAGGTGATGTAAAAGGAACGAAGATCTACAATTTAAGCCAATTGCTTTTTTATTAATAAAAACACGTCCGGTTAGATTTGGAACGTTAAATCAGAGTCCGTTTAGAGATAGTACAACGCTTTGTGTACGATTGGAATTCTCGCAACAATTCTTGAAGTGTCTTTAGGTGACCTGTTGCAAGTAAATAGTTTTTTTCCCTATCCAATTCCTCTTCATTTTCCAGTGACAATCTAAAATTCCCCGGCCTGCATTCCGAACGGCTTTTACAACAGGACCTACCTATTGTATTTTTTTTAATTTGTTCTTCTCCTGAACATTTTGCCCCTGTACGTTAAGCAATCAACAGTCAACAAATGAATCAATGTATCGAAAATATTCGATATTGTGAAATACTTTATCATTTTCATAAGTGTCATTGCATATCATTTTAGTAAGGATTAAGTTAATTTTTGTTTGTACAAATTGTAATCAAGATACAACTTTTGATTGGAATAGATCGTATGCAAAAATATTTCTACAATTGTCTCATTAATATATTGTTGTCTAAATTTCACTTAAAACAAAATTCTATGTTTTGTAGTTGTAAGTAATACACAATAAAAGTATAAGTTTTACAAGTTAAAAATTATACATGATCCATTGATGTATGAAAGCATTTTCTGCATTACGTCATACTTACATTAATAGTTTGTACCGGAATGAGAATACTTTTGTATTAATTTCGAATAAAGTTATATATTTCGGACAAATTTTCGAGTATATGGCGACCAATAAACATAACAGGATACATAAACTATTTTAATATGTTAGCACAAACGTTATTTTTGGCAACATGTCGTCATTCTATTCAGAACTAGTAACTTCATAGTAAAATTGGCAACTGCGTGCGAAAATATAAATTCTTTTGACACGAAACTCTTATCTAAAACTACGTGCAGTTTAAAGAGTTACACAGAATACAATGTTCACATGAATTCTATAACACTGTGAATGCTGAATCTGAAATGGTTTGTTCGGCTATTTTAGAGACTGAATTTTCTGTTTCTTTGTTACAACATTTGCATACTCCGAAAAGTGTTTTCATCACTTTGTCTAATGAATTGAAAGAATGGCAGCACAACGGTAAACAGTTCCAATTTTTCAAAACTTGAGGCAAACAACTTTTGCATTTTGATTGGCAACAGTTTATGATACAAATACTAAGTATAGAAAATAATATCATTGAGCCAATAATTGAAAATGGCAGCGTTCCCGAAAGAGATAAACCAAAAATGAAACATGGAAGAACAAGGAACATCACTATCAAATATACGACTGAAAACCAGTGCAGTGATATTTCCCAGCTTTTTCTCAAGATTAATTGGCGCTTTTCTTGTAATCGGTATAGGATAAAATAAAAATGAGGTGAAAAAATAAATGACAAAGTGTAATTTGAAGTGCGTATGGTATAGCATTAGCAGGACTTGCGAGAGCAGCAAGTATTCCTGAAATACATGTTCCAATATTTGCACCAAGAGTGAGGGGATACATCCGATCAAGGCTTACAACTCCAACTCCAACTAACGGCGTTAACGTTGATGTGAATACAGAGCTACTCTGGACAGAAATCGTCATTCCTGAAAAGAAAGTCAAAAAATTATTGAAGCGAAAAGAACAAACATATGATTATATCAGTTTATTACATAGCATTTTTCATATCGCATGTATTATCAGTCATAGGTTCAATATCAGCTCAAGAGCCACGATATGAAAAATGACATGTTATGACCTTTTTATCATATGCTTCAACAATTGAGAAAACAACAGATTCATTAATTGATCCTTTTACGTGTTTCCTAAATAGAAGTTTAAAGAGTGAAAAGTTCACGAACGTCGGACCCCAAATTTAGAACATTCGATATGAATTTTTTTTTATCATATGCCTCAACAGAGAAGAAACATATTTCAATATGGACGAATCGACAAAAATATACATAATGAACACTGTTTGGATAATTATCACCCGAACCAAACTATTTTTTTCAAATTATCACATGGTAAGATTAGAGCATATTCGTGGAATAAATATTTGTATTTCTCTGCACAATATTCGCTGCCGAGTAATGTTATTTAACCATCTTGAAATTAATTACCTTGTGTATATTAACGATAAAATAACATAATCAATATATATTATCAAGAGATTATTTTGGTTTATAATATAAATCTTTGAAATATCATTTACTTAATAACATGTTAATAATGTCTTGATTTTTAATCTGGAATAAATGCATTCAGTATCTTTCATTGTTCTGAATCCACAGGTAAAATTATGTCACCTGTATTAGTCATACCAATGAAATTTCATTATTCCAAATACGAATAAAAATTGAACTATCGGGGAATACAATTGAATTATTACACATAATAGATGTTTTACAATATATTGATTTGATATCAAGCGGACAGGTAGAGTTTATCAGAATAGATATAAGTTGCTTATGTTACTAACGAAAAGTCACTTCTATAGCTCTTAATTGGCTATTATCTATTACTTCTCTTTGTATGTTAATTGAATTATCTCCATCAAAAAAATAATTGAGTTGCAACTGAACTTGTACACTACAGTTTAATATATTTTTTTCGGAACATTTTTGTACCAAGTCAGGAATATGGTAGGTTTTTTTCACTTGTTTTGATGTTTGAAAGACTTGGTTTTGTCCGTTTTAATCGACTATCTCCTTTTGGAATTTGCTTCGGGGTTTAGTATTTTGTTATATCATTTTTATTCTGAATATCATATATTGTGTTTATTTCTTCAATACATATGTGTTCGATTATGTATTGTAACTTGGAACATAACTTTTCATTAATAAACAAACCTGTTCCAATAAGTATTGCAACATATCCTGTCAAATGTTTAAATACTCCGGGGAAATCTGAGTTGATGATATGTTTTACGATTTTAGCCACTGAACCTTTTTAGAGTGAACTTAACAGTTTCACCAAACTGACCAAATATACCACTATAAATCTTAGTGAAATCAACAGTAAGTCTGAGTAGTTCAATATTTGAATCATACAAGTCTGTTTTGGAAAACAAATTGTCACCTGCAAAAAGGTTAAATTCTTTTTTACAAATTTAGATATAAGGATAAGTCATCATTACTCAATGAGAAACTTATATAAATAATACCGTTATATTAATAAAAATTGTCTTGAACAGTATCGCATTTTTGTGCCCCACCTACGATAGTAGAGGGGCATTATGTTTTCTGGTCTGTGCGTCCGTTCGTCTGTTCGTTCGTCCGTTCGTTTGTCCGTCTGTCCCGCTTCAGGTTAAAGTTTTTGGTCAAGGTAGTTTTTGATGAAGCTGAAGTCCAATCAACTTGAAACTTAGTACATATGCTCCTTATGATATCATCTTTCTAATTTTAAAGACCAATTATACTTTTGACCCCAATTTCACGGTCCACTGAACATAGAAAATGAAAGTGCGAGTTTCAGGTTAAAGTTTTTGGTCAAGGTAGTTTTTGATGAAGTTGAAGTCCAATCAACTTGAAACTTAGTACAAACGTTCCCTATGATATGATCTTTCTAATTTTAATGCCTAATTATATTTTTTACCCATTTTAACGGTCCATTGAACATGGAAAATGATAGTGCGAGTGGGGCATCCGTGTACTTTGGACACATTCTTGTTTGTATATGTGATCAGTAAACTCAACACTTTCACATTTCCAAATATATCAAATATTAACTTAAGAATTTTTCAAACTTTATATGAATGGTAATTGTATTTTATGAAAACATATTTACTTTATCATCAATCATTAAATATCACTTATGATACATATTTGGTAGTGTTAATACCTTCAATAGTATAATCTATCTCGTGTCTTTTCAACTGGTCAACAATTGTTATATCTAAAATAAAATTTTACCGTATTCTCATTTTTAAACGAAACTATATCGCAATTATATTTTTTATCTGCAGAAAAATCAAGCAAATAAACCAAAAAATATATGTCTATCACCGAAGAGTCTGAACTAATGGTTTTCATGTCTATAATTTTGAATATTCAAATTTGTAATTATTGATCTCTATTTTATAATGCCTTTATCCATTATTTCATAATCTATATATTTTACCACCAACTTATTCCTTAATGTGTTGCACGATTGATTTATTTGCTTCGATTAATATTTTGTTATCTATACTGTTAACTTTTCCCAATGCCTGATAGATGAATCTCTTTTAAAATCTTAAAAATCAGCACAAGAAGCTTGGTTTAAACCTTAATTGATCAATAAGTGATCAAGTCACTTTTGTCGTTTATCGAAGTCACATGCTGTCATAGGATCGGATATAAACTATGTATTTAACGTTTTGCTTAGTATAGAGAAGAAAAAGAAAGTTTTATTCAGAAAAAGTGATGCAAGGCATAGATAAATATATCAGTCCATTACCATCATTTCAGAACTCATTTTAAAACAGCAGTATGAGAATCATAATATACGAGTAAACTCCTATCAAAATTCACTCAAGCAATGGAAGGTTGCAGTCTTAGGTATAGACAAATATCTTAAGGTAATTCAAGGTGTAAGTTAAAAAAAAAAAACGTTGATGAAAGGAAAAGAATTTTACACAATTGTTATTATATTCCAAGGTATAAATAAAAGTGAAAGATAAAAAAAACACGATTATACAACACAATGACCAAGAACGCCAAACAGACAAACATCAGTCCACAACACACAACTATGGAGTATGCAGGATACAAAAAACGGACAGTGAACTCAGATGAATAATAAGCTGTTCTTGCTTCTGTAGTGAAATTCTTGTGCATAGCATGAGGTAATTTACTAGTATTATTTAAATTGTTGGCCCTTCTATATTTTACTTACCTTAACACGTGAATATATTCCGAGCTTTCCTGGAGAAAGTTAATTACTATTTGCACACTTTCAAAATTGTCTTAATACAAGCACCTATAATAGTGTTAAGTAAAAACATAATATATTTGTTCTTATCCAAGTATAAAAACTCATGTAAACATACTGAAATTACTATGATGGTCTGTCGTGGCATTGTATGGCTGCTTTATTTGTCTGCACCAACGATATAACATCGAACGGTTTGCAGCACCGTTTTCATTCAATGCTATGTCTGTGATAATATGCTTATTAATCTAGAAAGAAGTATTAAAAACTTTGTACAAATTACAGTTGCCCCTCATTGTAATTCATGAGGTAGACAAATCCGGCCAACGAATTGATCTATAACTATTTTCAACAACTACATGAATAAATTTATTTCAACTTTACCATCCTTGTGTTTAACCAATTATTGTAACACTTACGTTCTGGTATTATACGCAAAAGGCAAAAAGTAAATTGCATAAGATTCCATTACAATGACCAGTCTATATCAAAATCTAGTGTACAAGGTAAATTTGGTTGGGAGAAATTGACATTTTTATGTTCATTGTTTAAATAACGACAAATAATGGCAACAGTAGTATACCGCTGTTCAAAATTCATAAATCGATAGAGAAAATACAAATCCGGGTTACAAACTAAAACTGAGGGAAACGTATCAAATATAAGAGAAATGTAACACACACAGAAACGAACTATAATGTAACAATGGCCATTTTCCTGACTTGGTACAGGGCATTTTATGAAAAAAGGGTGGGTTGAACCTGGTTTTGTGGCATGCCAAACCTCCCGCTTATTACACAATTATCAGCAATTTTTTTTTGCAAAAATTACAAATAAAAAAATCTTCATTGGTCTAGTCTATTTGCAATTTAATGCATTATAATGTTGAGATTTCAACAGTCACCAACTTGTTTGATCTTGTTCATCAAATTGGTCTATTTTGCACGTTTATAGTTGGACACATAACACATAACTTTGGTCCCCAGTATTATATTAATTTGGAATACTAGTATACAAATCAAGGTAATAAAAGAACAATGTGTGGTCTTTTGTTTATGATTACCTGGACAACGAGCTCTGTAAAGGGTCTTGTTATTAATTTTAGTAGGTCCTTCTTCTTGCCAGATTCTGTTGAATGTAAGCTTGTAACAATGGCGTTTGTCAGATGATATAAATAATGAAATGCTATTTCTATTGGTAGAAGGATTATAACAGACAACCAGTTAAACATATCTAGCACTGTTGCACCACCAAATGCCTTCCGGAACTTTTCTCGATCATTCGACTGTGTCAATGAAACTATGGTATTCGTAACTGATGTTCCAATATTTGCTCCCATTACCATTGGTATAGCGGTCTTCATTGGAATAACTTAAATAAAATACATAAACTCTTATTCAATCACTGTAGTAAGCATTCATAAGAGATGTTGAAGATATCAAAATGACATTCACACTCATAAGTTCATCAATAACAGTATACAAACTAAACATATATAAACTAGAGACTGTGTAACCTGAACCCCACCAAAATCAGTCTATGATCCCAGGCACTCCGACAGAGTTAATAGATCCTGCTCTATATGTTGCTGTTGTACTCGCGTACACTCTATGATCATTCTAATTTGGAGATGCCACGTTACAGGAAAATGAGACGGGGTTTGGGTTACAACAATTAGAAGATATCCGTTGTCATCTGTGAAACATATATCACATAAAGGTCAATAGGCTCATGATAGTGTCCGTGCAATTTTTAAAGGAATGACTTCAACTTTACCACGTGAAACCTTTTGTACCATCAACTCTCTGGCAAGGAAATCATAATAGTAAATACAGCCTCTGAAATATCGTATCAACTGGGAGATATATACTTCATATGCAGACTCTGTTAGATTGATGCTACATAGAAATAGAAGCATTATGTTTGGAAAGCTGAAATCATCCGTTTTAGCTTCATGTTTGGTTCTTTACAGTGAAATGCAGTGAAGTTTAGCATTTGATAGTTCATTAATAACATTCTGGCGTATCATAAACAAACAACTTGTAACGTCTCATTTCATTGGCCGAAAGATTCAAATACAACAACAATGTAGTCAGTGTGCACGTGAATTGACACACTTGACCGACAATGGAATGTACTATATGTTACTACGAACGTAAAAACAAGGATTTGTTTAGTTTACAAACCTTTGGTCAAAAGAATTAAATAAATCTTTTGTTAACTTCAAATAGTGGGGTCGAAATATTATACTGATATTTTGTATAAGTAATATTCTAAGTTCTTTATGCATGCAGCAACTCAATTATCGTGTATCGCATAATGAGAAATATAAGGATAAAATAAAATGCATGTGCCGCTTTTATACGGATGAATATATGAACCACTTTTAATTTCTTTCATACTGACGATAGGTTATAATCCTAACAATGCCGTAGTCACTTATAATAAGTATCTCATAATACCATTACAATAATTGATGATGGGTTGCACTGACATTCCTCTTTTATCATTTTCATGCTATAAAACATACACACAGTAGCTAAGCGTACCATAAACGGAGGAAAATTGTCCCCCAAAATAGAAACAAAATAACTTTAATCGTATCATTTGTGCACCTGAATGAAATCAGTGAAGGCATATTGTTGTAATAAATTGAAATGTAACATCGGCGAAGATTATTTCTTTTGCATGTGTTGAACAAAATAATAAATTAATACTTGCGAGAAATGTCGTAGTTTATAAGGAACAATTCTCGTTTGAATTGTTTTACATTGTCATTTCGGGGCCTTTTATGGCTGACTTTGCGGTATGGGCTTTGCTCATTATTGAAAGCCGTACGGTGATTTATAGTTGTTAATTTCTGTGTTATTTTGGTCTCTTGTGGAGAGTTGTCTCATTGGCAATCATACCACATCTTCTTTTATATATGTATTTATAGTATACAAGCTAGGTATACTCCCACAGTTAAGATTTGTCACTTTTTAAGAACACATCCGTAAAAAAACGGACGCCCACCGGACAGAAGGAATCAGAAGGGCAATCATACCACATCTTCTTTTTTTAAATATAAATGTACTGTTTTCGATTTTAAATGGATGAACATTTAATTTTTAATTTTATACTGTAAGAATAGAGCTGCATAACATTGCTGAACTATTCGCTAAAGTACATGTAGTATGTATTCGTATTTGGAGTCAATCAAAAACATATGTGGATTGAGTTTCTTTTTTAATTTTTCATTGAGCTTTTGGTGTCGTCCCTTGATCCAGAGGACAAATTTGAATTAAATATTTCGATGTGAAAACTGTTAAGATTTTAAAGTTTAAAATTTTACTATTAATTGCAGAAAATTATAAAACCTATGAATTTCACATGCAGATTTATAAAAGCTAGAATTGTGATTGCATAATCAAGAACACAATCATGTACGCAAATACGACGATGGAAGCTTTAAACGACCTTGACCAGCTACGTGAATATTGATCAGTCCATTCAACGTTATAGTACGCGTGTTCTAGTTTCACAGGTGTGAGGTCGAAGGTTTGAATTGACCAATGAAAATGATCGTTCCTTAAAGAGAATATCTAATAAAGTTTGTTTGACTGATTACGTCGCAATACCTTTCGCTAAGCTTTACCGCATATGAATATAACGACCCTCGTTGGCAATGGATTTGTAAAAATTTGATTTGATAGATTTGTTTAACCAAGAAAGCCACCATCGTTGAGTAAATCAGGGAGACGAAATCATCTGTTTAGTGTAATATTAAGTTATAAGATAAAATTAGCTATCTTCAATCTCCATAAGAAGCTAAGGCTTATCTACCTCAGGAATAAATTACCTAAGCTGTATTTGGCAAAACTTTTAGGAATGTTTGGTCCTCAATGCTCTTCAACTACGTACTTTTTTTTGCCTTTTTAACATTTTTTTATTCGAGTGTCACTGATGAGTCTTTTGTAAACGAAACGCGCGTCTGACGTAAATTTAAAATTTCAATCCTGATACCTATGAAGAGTTTATTTACCCTTACTTTTACAAGCCTGATAGGATTTAGTTAGTAGTTAGATGAAATTCTATAAAAATTAACAAATTAAGAATTTGTTTAGTTGTCACTGTTTAACATTGCATATTACTAGCATCAATATATTCTTACATCGATTGCATCGAATAAATCATCAAATATGTCTTTCATCTGCTTATGGGAAGCTTTTTTTCAAAATTGATATACTAAATTTTAAATGAGTTATCTTCATTAATTTTGAATCAAAACAAAACTTACTATCAGATCCTACCATAGTGATAATTATCGACGTTGTAGTGGAGGAACTTTGTAAAAAAAAAGTAACCAGAAGTCCCGTCATCAAACCAGCTACCGGGTTGGTGAGAATTTTGTTCTCTCTGAAAACCTTTCCTGCTGTTTTTCCTGCAAGCTATACAGGTCATATGCCTTGTTTCTATCAGTGTTATTTTAATTCAGTTAAGCAAAAATTACCTTCTCTATATTTCCTAGGCAGGAACTTCATTGTCCAGTCACATGTTATTATGGCATCCTCGTTTGTCATTTGTTGTACAATGTCAGATCTGGCTTGCTCCTGATTCCTGGATCGTATGTCGTGAGATTTCCATCTCCTTATGGCTATAATAGATTCATCTACCTAAAAAAAAATACACAAAAATGTGTTTAAACAACTTGTTGAAAGACCTTCATTATAAATAACGATACAAAATCTTGCCAAATGACATTAACAGTAATTTATGGTTCATGACGATAAAATATACACTTTATTTTAGACAATAAAAAGTATATGATTTTGATGAATCAAGTTAACTTTTTTTCTGATGATGGTAATAATTATTTTATCAGACATCTGACAAATCACGATAAGGATATTTTGACGAATCATGGTAAATTTAAATCAATTTGACTAACTTTGAAATATAATGGAATACAAAATGAATCAATTGAAAAAAGAGATACTTTTATTGTTTTCACATTTTTGGTATCATTGTAAAATCAAAGTTATACTTTTTTCAAGGTTATATTATCTTTTATCTTACCATATACATTGTTGCCTCTTTGTTCTGCCATGGATGCTCCTCAGCTTTTTTCTTGATGGTATTGAGACTCAATTCTAAACTTTCACAATCTTCACAAAGCTTAGTATGTTGATAATTACATTCTGAAGTATAATTTGGTTCAGAGGGACTGCTTAGAGCATATTATGTGCAGTGGTCAATAACCAAACTTTCTCTTGAAATATGTGACTAAAATTATTTAAAATTAGAGTAATTATAACATTTCATTTCTTTATCAACATATAAAATAAAACTAAAAAAACAAGATTTATCTATTGCCTCAAAAGTTCTTATATAGAAACTGATGTACAGTAGTTGTCCTTTGTTTGTGTAATTTATAGAATATACATGTTTCTCGTTTCTCGTTTTTTTTTATATAGATTAGACTGTTGGTTTTCCGATTGGATGGTTTTACACTTGTAATTTTGGGGCCCTTTATAGCTTGTTGTTCGGTGTGAGCCAAGGCTCCGTGTTGAAGGCCGTACCTTGACCTATAATTGTTTACTTTTATAAACTGTTATTTGGATGGAGAGTTGTCTCATTAGCACTCATACCACATCTTCCTATACCTATAAAAAATGTTTAAAATATAAGTATTGTAGTAATAAACCAATTTTCTAGATGTTCCAGACATTGCATAGATATTTTAAAACTCATGGTTACCTTTAATTACTTATACATCTACTTTACTTCAACTCTGGTGGATAGTTGTCTCATTGGCAATCATACCGCATTTTGTTTTAAAATCTTATGAGGTACTGTATTGTAATTGATCCATTTTTAATTCATTTGTAATCCTAGTTATTCAGAAACTTATTTCAAACTAACCTTCAACCCTGCTTTAAGATATGTTTTCGCCTTTTGTAGGCCTAATAACAAGCACTTTACTTCTTCAGTTGGCAACTCTAGTCTTTTGATGACTTTGTCAAGTTCATCAAAACCTTTACATCCTTCCATGATGAAATTATCAAGACCCTCAACACTTTTTCTGACCACAGCTGAGCATTCATCAAGTATTTTGTACAGTGTTCTGCTCCCTACAAAACATTGAATAAGAATTCATTTCATTTCAATTTCTGAAAAAGCATCCTGATATTATAATTGTAAAATATAAGCTAAAATCATGGTGGTAATTTGCATGGTATTGACTTAAATATGTAATTGTTTAACAGCTGACTTTTTTGGGTCATTATTGAAGGATGCACGGTGACCTTTAGTTGTTTACATCAATCAATGTCATATGAACATAATGGATAGTTGTCTCATTTGAAACCAGACCAAATCTTTCTATTTTACATAAAAATTGTGGATATGCCCATGTACTATGTACAATATTTAGTACATTATCTTTATGGGGAAACACCTTTAAATCAACTGATACATATATTGGTAATAGGCAAATTTCAAACTACAAAAATGCCAATTCAAAGTTAAGTCCATTGATACCAAAGTCTGGTCCACCATATACACTTACTTATTTTATTTTTGGTAGAAATTGCCATTACATATATATGTTAACTCACACATATTTCTCTTTCAACACTTATTAACAATACCAAGAGTTTCATTACAGTTACATGTACAAGGTTATGTATTGCATTCCAAATCTGGACCAATATGTTTTTCTTTGTCTCAATCTGTGTTATGTTTTTTTTTCACATACAGTAAATTGCATATCAACGTCCTATTTCTTCAAATAATTAAAGTAGGGTATTACTGTTGATAATTTCGAAACAATAGATTTCAAAACAATAGAATTATGTTCACAGATCACTTATAATAATAGACAAGATAATAAAAAAAAAGCTAACAATTATCTCAAGTGCTTTTATATAATTGGCTTAATTATGAATTTCACATGAATTTCACAAGTCCATTTGAATAACAAATTGCTTACCAAGAAGTTTAACATTCTCCTCGTTGCATAATGCTACATACTGAGAAATAATGGAGGAAGGTGTAAGACTTCGTATAACAGTTGGTATTATAATGACCTCTCCTGTTTCCGTTTTCAATGTTTTCTCACCAAAGGGTTGATCTTTAACTATCTGTCCGGACGTTATAAAGTCAATAAAATGATCTAACTGGCTTACATTATACTTTTCACTTGACAGCTTTTTGGTTGTAACTGGTTCCCCTACACCGAATTGCTCAATATGCTCTTTTGCTTGGTTAAATTTGTAACGAGTCAATCTAGGTATAAGCTGAAAATTGAAAAGAGTGGGAAAATATAAACATTTGCATAAACTGTACAATTTAATCTAAATCCAATACCACAGATCATTGCTTCAATGCTTTTAAAAATCATTTTAATTGAGAATAATTATTTTTAGAATAAAAATTTCTCCTTGAAGCAAGTTCTGAATCTTCAATTAAAAATAGAATGCTTATTTTTTTTGTAAATTCATTGGGGTGTAAGAGTGTTGAATAAAATACATTTTTATAAAGCGCGGCGCTTTATAAAAATGTACTTTAGTCAACTTTTTTGACAATGTTTTTTCTCAGCCTCAGGATAACAATCTGCTCTATCCCTCTCTCAGCTATCTGTTATTTATATAATGAAAATGTTGGGTTTTTAAAAAAGAATACAATAAATATTGCAAATACAATAACCTATACACAGTCATGCAGGCATATTTTTCACATTTTTTTCTATGACTTTCATCTTAATTCTATATATAAAAAAACCAGTCTTTTTGGTCAAAAATTAGATAAAGGCAATACTGTACATTCAGAAATAGAATTGTGTGCATTTATTATTGCAATTTTTGAAGATTAAAATTTAAACCGAACTGTGAGATTAATAATAGCAGTTTTTGGAAAATCTACATACTGATATATAAATGTATCAAGCTCAGAATGGAATGTCTCTTATAGCTGATATTCATTCTGTCCAATAGATAAAAATATTGCAATAATTTATAATATATGGTGGTATGATTGCCAATGAGACAACTGTCCACAAGAGACCAACATGACACAGACATTAACAACTATAGGTCACCGTACGGCCTTCAACAATTAGCAAAGCCCATACCGCATAGTCCGCAAAGTTCATTCTACTTTTAAATATTTTTAAATCTTACCTTTTTTACATCTTGTAATTCCTTGTCTTTAACAATGGTTGTCAGAATCTGTCGCTGAAATGTCCATGAATCAGCCCTTTGTAAATTTCAACTAGTGTTTCAAGTGTAGCATTTTCCTCCATTGTTTTTGTAGACATATCATTAAAAACTGCTTTTTTTATATAAAATCCTCTTCCCGAGGACATATTGTCGAAAGCATCAGTTCCATGCATTGTTTGGCCTTGCTGATATAGCGTTGTTGGGTTCTGGTGCTGGAATCTCTTATGTAAGCATTCAATTCTTTAACAGGACTAACACCAGAGATAGAAAGAAACTTGATAAGGGACTCAAGTTTAAGTGAATTTGACACAGAATTCTGATGTCAGACTGTGACAACTGAGAGCCTGTTTCCTGGCTGACCTGAAATTCACTATCAGTATCATCCAAAGCAGATGGTGTAACCTACAAAATAATATTTTAAGAGCCAGTCTGCCATAAAACCATGCAAAATCTCAAATTTCGTCCAAATTGGTAGTTATAACTGGGCAACATAATATATATTTCCAAAATCTTTGGGTATTTAGGAGTTAAGATAAAAAAAAAATTTTGTAAATTCACACTATTTTTCATTTAACAGCCTTATTTGCATATTTGTGAATTATTAAAAAAAAAATGCCCAAAAAATCACCATATTTAGGTACTTTTTAAAGGTCTGTATAATTGATATATCTCTTAAATATAGCATTATCTTGTTATATTTTGCAAAGAACATTATAAAGAAAAAAGAAAAAATGCATTTTGACATTTTTTTTACCTTTTGGCAGGTTGCCAGAGAGGTTCGTGCAACAGATGTATTATATAACTTGCATGTAGTACATGTACTCAACAGGTGTTTTCTCTCAAGATCATATTTATTTTTTTCAACTTTTAGGATTTTTTTAAAGGTGCATATTAGTTCTAAGACAAGTAAACAAATTTAGCCTGGCAAACATTGGGAAAAGGTAAAAAAATGCTCCCAAATATCTATAAAATGCACTAATTGTAATAGTTTTGCCCCTTAATATTTTAACTAAAACTGATCAAAGTAGACTTATATTCCGGACAAAAACTTTAGTTTAAGTGTATAGATCTTTATGATTTTTTTTCAGAAGGTTCAATACCACAAAAGGAAGGTTTGGATCGATTTTGGGGTTGATGGTCCCAACCGTTTAGGAATTAAGGGCCCAAAAGGGGCCCAAAACAAGCAATTTATAGTTTAAGGATAATAACGTATAAGTATTTCAATTGCTCTGATATTGTATTGTATCACAATGTTTAAAACCACACGTAGAAGGTTTGGATTCATTTGAATGGGTCATGGGTTCAAAGTTAGGAATTAAGGGCCAAAAAGGGGCCAAAAAACAAAAAGAAGCATTTTTCTAGTTTCAAGACAATAACTTGTGTGTAATTGTATGGATCTCTCTCAAATTGTACCACAATGCTCCATATAACAAAGGGGAGGCTGGGATTTAGTTTTGGATTAATTGTCCAAAATATGTAGGAATAAGGGGCCAAAAAAGGGCCAAAAAGAAGCATGTTTCTAGTTTCCAAACAATAACTTGGGTTTAAGTATATGGATCTCTCTGTAATTGTACTACAAGGTTCTATACTTAAAAGGAAAGGATGGGATTGTGTTTAAGGGTTATTCCTTAAAGGGGGTTTCAATAAATGGGGGGGAGGGGATTTCTAAACAATTTTTTAAGGGATTTCTTTTTTTTTTCAAAATTTTTCAAATTTCAAATTTTGAAAATTTTCAAGAAGAAATCTTCAATTGCACAAGATTTGTTGATCTTTGACCACATTTATTTTGTAACAAAAACCTTTATTTTGTCAAAAATGCAATCACAATCCAAATTCAGACAACATCAAGCTTGAACATTGTGGCCAACTTTAATTTGCCCCAACTGTTCAGGGTCCAACCACTGCGGTTGTATAAAGCTGCACCCTGCGGAGCACCTGATTTTCACATACTTTCAATTGATGACAGTCTTTTAAAAAGCTTGTTATATGAAACAGAGTTGTGAACATACTTGTACTTCAAAAAATCTTCCTCTTTGAAACTTTTGATTGGAATGCAACCAATTCATCGAGTGTCTAGATTCGAAATCTGTGTCTATTAGAGCGTATGTAAAAAATGTGGCCATTTTTTTTTCATCTACGAAAAAAGTTTATATGTGCATATATAATGTGCCAAATAAAAGTTTTTGATTTATATCTCAGATTAAATCAAGATAAAAGAAAGACAATTGAGGTGACCCTACTTCTTCAAAAATCGAAAGCTTTTCCAAAATTATCTTGAATGTTCCCTATCCAAAGAACATCTCTTTCCTGTTTGTTGATACTTTGAGATTTTGATTTTAAGTCCCCTAACGGCTAACGTCTAAGTGGACTTAGGTTTGCACTGCGTTTATCTGTCTGCCAGTCTCACTCTGTCTATCTGTCATTTTGGCAAATCAAGAGTTTTTGTGCTTGTAGATTTTGATTTGATATTTGGTTTATTGATTTATCATGACAAGTTACAGGTCAAATTCATTATTCACGCTTTAAGCTTTTCTCTTTGTTCAGTTGAAGCCCTTTCTCTAGAATTAAATTTTTGATGAAATACTTATTCATTCGAAAATTTCTGTTCAAACGGAAATAACTCATTTTTTTTAAGACAAAATGACATTTTGAATGTTTTTCCTTTTCTTTGGTATTTAGTGATTCAGTTTTGTTCCAGTCTGATATTTGTGTGCAGAGTTGTAGTCTTTGGACATAGGAAATTCACTTAGATAGTCAGAATTCAACAAGTTTTTTTTTTTGCTTGAAGATTTTGTCTCGATATTTTTATGTAGTTTACACCATGACAAATTATAGATCAAGTTAAAATTTTGTTCCATTACAATGAATTTGT
The DNA here is from genome assembly GCF_963676685.1 of Mytilus edulis. Classification (NCBI taxonomy): domain Eukaryota; kingdom Metazoa; phylum Mollusca; class Bivalvia; order Mytilida; family Mytilidae; genus Mytilus; species Mytilus edulis. The sequence continues at coordinate 59,896,377 of NC_092348.1, forward strand.
AACGGGTTGGGGACTATGTATTGCCATGTATTACTCACAGAATGCTTGTTTTTATCCAAAAAAATGCTGATGCTGCAAAATTGTTTAATACTTAGTTAAAATATAAATTGATGACTTTATTATGTTAAATTTTTTCAGATCTATCAAACTTTTACTTTTTTTTGCTAATACCTTCATCATGTTCATTCATGACTAAAAACTTGTATTTAGACCATTTTGCATGTTTTTCTTTACGGTAGACCACCATAATATTACATGTATATAAACAGTAAAATCTTACCATTTTAATGACAATATAAAAAAGAAGATGTGGTATGATTGCCAATGAGACAACTGTCCACAAGAGACCAAAATGACACAGACATTAACAACTAAAGGTCACTGTACGGCCTTAAACAATGAGCAAAGCCCATACCGCATAGTCAGCTATAAAAGTCCCCGATAAGACAATGTAAAACAATTCAAATGAGAAAACTAATGGCCTTATGTATATTAAAAATGAATGAAAAACAAATATGTTACACATAAACAAACGACTACCACTGAATTACAGGCTCCTGACTTGGGACAGACACATACATAAATAATGTAGCGGGGTTAAACATGTTAGCGGGGGATCCCAATCCTATCCCTAACCTAGGACAGTGGTATAACAGTAAAACATAAGAACGAATTATAAAAATCAGTTGAAAAAGGCTTAACTCATCAGATGGACAAAAATACAAGTGGACGTGGCCGGGTAATTGTATGCCTGCTCAACAGTTTAACCATTTATCTGTGTATATTTGTATATACAACCGCAAAAAATGAAAATTTTTGGTTGTATATTGGTATGACGTTGCCGTTGTCATCGTTGTCGTCATCCAAAGATATTTGGTTTTCGCACTATAACTTTAGTATAAGTAAATAGAAATCTATGAAATTTAAACACAAGGTTTATGACCATAAAAGAAAGGTTGGGATTGATTTTGGGAGTTTTGGTCCTAACAGGTTAGGAATTAGGGGCCACAAAGGGTCCAAAATTAAACTGTTTGATTTCATCAAAAAATGAATTATTGGGGTTCTTTGATATGTCAAATCTAACAGTGAATTTAGGTTCTTAAATTTTGGTCCTGTTTTCAAATTGGTTTACATTAAGGTCCAAAGGGTCCAAAATTAAACTTATTTTTGATTTTAACAAAAATTTAGTTCTTGGGGTTCTTTGATATGCTGAATCTAAAAATGTACTAAGATTTTTGATTATGGGCCCAGTTTTCAAGTTGGTTGAAATCGGGGTCCAAAATTAAACTTTGTTTGATTTCAACAAAATTGAATAAATGGGGTTCTTCAATATGCTGAATCTAACCATGTATTTAGATTTTTAATATTTGGGCCTGGTTATCAAATTGGTCAACATTGAAGTCTAATGGGGTCTAAAATTGAACATTATTTGATTGCATCAAAAATTGAATTCTTGGGGTTCTATGATATGCTGAATCTAACCATGTATTTAGATTTTGGATATTGGACCATAATAGGTAAATGTCAAATTAAATTTTTTAAAGTTTTTAAGTGTAAGTTCTTAGACCACACTCATTCTGTTGTGTCAACTATTTAATCACAATCCAAATTCAGAGCTATATCAAGCTTAAATGTGTCCATACTTGCCCCAACTGTTCAGGGTTCGACCTCTGCGGTCGTATAAAGCTGCACCCTGCGGAGTATCTGGTTATTACATGTGGTTATGAAATAAATTTTATTGCAATTTGAAATATTTGTGTTTGTCTCAGCTGGTAGTAATAGGCCATCTGTATTTTACATGTCTTATTCCCAAGCCTCAAATTGCTTGAGATTACATTCTAGGAGGAAATTTAACATTACTGTTATGTCCACTGTTCTCCCAGAATTGACATAGGGATAACTAACTGGTTCATGTCAGCGTCACAAAATTTCAGTTCCAGTTTTATCAGGAACTACTAGGAGTAGTCTCTTTATATTTGACATAAAGCTTTATCACAATATACAAAATATAGCACTGTTCTAGGTAAGAGGCACAATTCTATGAAATTCACAAAACTATTAAATCTTCATCTTTTCTGGAATTAGATAACATGGATGTACAAGGCTGCGCAGTTTGTACAATTTTGTCTACATTTTCATACTATTTTAGAAAAGAAAATACCCCGATTTCATCTGAAGGAGACGTGCTTAGAATTTTTAGTACTTTTATGATAGAATTTTTGTCTAAATTGCAAGGGGTTGCATTCATGTTGAGTCTCTATCTCTTATATGTTAAACAGTTTTATGAATCATTATCAAATACAACATGTTTTAAAAATTTAAGACTGAACTCAATTGTGGCCACTTTGAATTTAGACAAAAAAGCGTCTAAAAACTAGACTATTATAAAAATATAAAATGCTAAAATTGTGAAGAACTCATGATGATATTACCTGATGAGTGTGCATAGTATTGTAAATAAAACAGCCCATTTTAAGTTACTAAAGTAATTTACTTTTGAATAAGTTAAGATTTCAAACATATGGTAAAACTGCTCAGTTTCGGGGCAAAAAATGCAAAAAAGCGGTTTTCCCGGGTTTACTCCTTTAGTATATTTTATAATTTAAACTAAGTTAAACTTGGTTTATTCAATTAATATAACCAGTAAACATTAGTTCAGTCATTATTTTTCTTATATTTTGACTATTACATACTTTTAAAAAGTTTCTAATGAAACAGATAAAAAAATCAAAAAATCGGCAAAATGGCCATCACGCCTATCTTTAATTATTATTTTCTCGTAAGAAGGTATCATTTGCCGAGCACCATTTTCTTGCATTTTGTAGATAAATATATAAGCTTCATGAAATATTACATTTTATTGAAAATAAAACATGATCTTACAAGATTCAAGCCTTTAAAAATATACAAATTTTGCTGAATCGGCACTTTTTCAAAACCATGCAATTTCAACCTGTTAGTAGGGGTATTGAGAAATCTCACAACTTTTTGAATTATCATAATTTCCTTTCATTTTAAGTTGTTAGTTAAGATATTTGTTATCATTAAGCTGTATTTTTTCTATAAAACAAAAAAAAATCAGGTCAAAATACCCTAAAATAGGCTTGAAATGGCCATTTGTCAGTACAGAAATAGACAATTATCGAATGTTCGGCATACACAAATAATGGCTGAATATTTTTCAAAATATTTTGCACAAATAGTTATTACATATAAGGTATCTAAAATACAAAATATCAGTCTGATTGGAATATTTTGGATTTGGACCATTTTGCATGGTTTTATCACAGACTGGCTCTTAAATAATTATGGGCTTCTACATGAATTTCTTAAAAATTTTAATATCTACTTTATAACATATAAATAGCTAGAAACATGTAATAATAGTAAAAATAATTTTCTTTATTTCCACAATAACATATTTATCTGTGGAGGGTTTTGTTTTTTGTCATGAAAGCTTAATATTTTAGCTTTAGTACACAGTATAAATGTTGCTCATTGTTGAAGGCCTTGTAGTGAACATTTGAAATACTTAAAGGCTTTGCTACTTCAGAAATAGATTACCCTAGCTGTATTTGGCAAAACTTCAAGGAATTTTTGGTCCTCAATGCTCTTCAACTAAGAACTTTATTGGGCCTTTTTCACTTTTTTTCTTCATGCATCAGTGATGAGTCTTTGTAGAAGAAACCCAAACACAAAATTTTAATCCTGGTATAGATTCTATGATGATTTTATTAGTATAACAATGCCATATGCCATGGACTCTTTAGATAGTTTAGTGTGTCATTGGTAATGACATCACATTTCCTTTTTTATACATTGAAGTTCACAAACTGAATAAAGGCAACAGTAGTATACCGCTGTACAAACTCATAAATCCATGGACAAAAAACAAAATCGGGGTACCAAACTAAAACTGAGGGAAACGTATAAATATAAGAGGAGAACAATGACACAACACTACAATGTAACACACACAGAAACGGACCAAGCATCAGACAAAATCCCACGAGAATAACAAGTATAACATCAAAACCAAATACAAGAATTTGGGATAGACAAGTACCGTGACACGTCTTATCGCAATGTCAATTTACACTCAAAAATAAGAGAAAACAAACGACGCAACGTTAAATTGTAACACACACAGAAACGAACTATAATATAACAATGGCCATATTCCTGACTTGGTACAGGACATTTTTAAAGGAACAAATGGTGGGTTGAACCTGGTTTTGTGGCATGCCAAACCTCGCACTTTAATGGCAATGTTAAATATAACATTGAAATGACAACATATTATTAAAGGACTACAATACAAATAAATAGGAGAACGTATAAGACAAAGAAACACATGATTAATGAATAACAAAAAGCATCAGGTTTAAAATTTAATACGCCAAAAACACGCCTTGTCCACACAAGACTCACCAGTGACGCCCAGATATAAAAGATCGAAAGCGAAAAAAAGTACAAAGTTGTACAGCACTGAAGATCAAAAGTTGAAAAAGGTTGTGTCAAATACGACTATGTTTTTATGCTTGGGATAAGAACATCCTTATTATATAGAACAATTAATGCTATTGCAAACAGTAAATTTTATCAAATGAATATAACAGATATACATAATGAAACTGAAGTATTAACTCATTACATAAAACAAACACGAATACATAATGCCAAAAGACCAACACAGAATAGACACACCCGACTCAGTCCAGGCCTCAACGCAGTAAATTATGAAAATGACGTCACATACGATGGTGAAAAGGCATTAAAAATTACGTCACATTTGATATATGAAATTTCTGAAACAGCAGAAAAATGACGTCACATATGAAAAACTATATCTCAAAAGTAAGATAGAATTAGGATTGATTAAAGATTATAATAGAACTAAATACTGATATTGCATTTAAACACAATGCATATTGCAATACTTATTAATAGCAATTAACTATAATATATATATGTCCAGTTTGTTATGAATCCAACTTCAAACGTAAATTATCGTAGATTACGTTGACCAAAATTAAATCTAATAAATGTCGGCGGTGATTAATTTTTCTTTCCATAACACATAAATATAATAGAAAAGACGTCAACACATTTGACAAAATCCGATGAGAATTACAAATATAACATAAAACATTTAAACTAAATACATGAATTTGGGATAGACAAGTACTGTAACACGTCTTATAGTAATGCGAATTCACACTCAGCAAAACAGTCACAATCGGGAATAAGTCACGTTTGGTAATTAAAAGATTAGACGACATAATGACAAACCACAATCTACCATGTGGTAAAAATGTCCTTAGCTAGTTTGGTTAAAGACACATCGTATGGATCCACCAATTCGTGATGGTGTCCATAAAATTTACGGAGTGTCAATTTTAATCTGTCCTCCTCATAACTTTGTTGGAGAAGTTTCTGCGTAAGGACATCAGTGAATTATTTTATTTGAAGATATACATCCTCCACTTGTATGTAAGGTATGTGCTCTAAGAAATTGCATTTTTACCTCTGTTTCTGATATTCTAGCTCTTTTCAAAGAAAATAAACATGTCTGGTGTAACGATAACTGGTTTCCTTTCCACAAATGAAAAATAGATTATAAACATCTCATTTATTCAGAAACAGATGATGATTTTAAACTATCTGAATTTTAGATTCGATCTTTAAAAGTGCTTCTAACGTACGAGATTTATAATGTGTAATTACATATAGTTTTAAAATGTCTTGTGCAACAAAAATGTCTTGATTAACAAACAGAAGATACTTCAAAAAAGTGAATGTAATACAAAATAATAATCATAAGGATATATTATAATTTTATGTTTATTATCACAACAGTGCCACATATTTACTTTACGTACCTCCAACCAGCTGAAAGGCATCACTGAGAAAACCAAGTGAACAAATACAAAGGTATAAGAATCCAAAAATAAATGCAATCTTGATGAGGACAGTTATGAGGTAAACTGATTTTTCTTTTCATGACATATCTGAAACAATAGATGAAAAATAAGTGTTTGATAGACAAAAGACTACATGATTGTCAAAAAATCTACCAAAAGATATACAGAGGGCAACATACAATATTTAACAATAAACATGTGTCTATACAATTTGTCAAAATATTATTCGTTCTTCTAGTGTAAGCAAGTTGTGGAAAAGTTTAACTAAATAAATTAAAAAAACTGACATAAAATTTAATGACTTTAAACAGGCGCATACAAATTTGGAGATGTACAACATTGTATAATGTTTAAATAGCGTATATCTGTAAGTTTAGCAAAACATAATAATATAATTTAATAGAACCTTCTATGCTTAAATAAGATTGTTATGTAAACATTCAAATCACTCGCAAAACATAAAAACAAAATTAAAATGATATCTTCTACTAGTATGCCTTAAAAAGAATGTAAAGTAGAAATTCAAATCACTCGCATTATCACAAAAAAACATACTTTCATTGAAAGTAAAGCACTGACTTTTCCATTCAGGTCCATAATCATTTTCTTTAGTACTGACAGCCCAAGGGTCAGTATGTTCTTCCTTTGTTTTATCTGATATATCCCATTTGAATCTACTTCTACCACTGCCGTTGGAACCTTAAGTTGAATAGGGATTTTTTATTCGTTAATTGGTTTTTTTCTTGTACAGTGCGTGTTAATACACAGACATAAAAACTACGGGAAAAAACAGTTTTATAATTCTATGGCTGCAAGAATTCAAATACAGAATTATCCACAGCTAAAGTTGTTGACTGCTACAATATTTTTTATAGATCTATAAGAAGTCATTTTGATACTTCTTTTCAAAGCTAAGCATGCTCTTAAATGCATATTTCTTTTGTATGACCTTGCACAAGATGAAACATAACAAAATAACTTACCCGTGGTGTTTCGTATTCCATATTTGTCGTTCCTCTGTCTTTAAAAGAAGCTGTCGTTCTGGAAATGCATTGTTGAATTTGCTGATCTTATACTTTCAGTACCCTAAACATAGTAACAGTTCATCTGTGAGTTCAAGGCTATAACGCATGACGTGTGTTGTGGTGTTAATTTAAGAACCTCAAAATGTTTTTTGAGATAAAAACTAAATCACATCTTGCTAAATAAGGCAATATTTACAACTTAAATGATACAGTTTTGTTATTTTTGTAAAGATTTTTAGGTTTTTCTTTACATCAATACTAGAGCTATTTTTACTGTGTACACAAATATATATTAAAGTACATCAATTTAATTTAGTGATAAAGATTAAATAATTTTCTCTCCAAGAAATATTCACAGTTATTTACTTTACATTGTGAAGTTAACATATCTTAAATTTTACTTCATTAAGTAGTAATGTTATTGAAAAGTAAATATTTCTTACAAAATGATATTTTGAGTGACTTAAAATATACTCAATATAACAACCAGGCAGTTTTCAAATGAGTTGTTTTATCGGCCCTTGGTTATGATACCAGGTTGTGTGATAAGAATGTTCCTGAGCTGAAATAGATCGACTGCTAAAAATACATATTATTACAGACACTGCTTTGTGAATTAACTCATCATAGATGCTAGTATAGAAATTGTGTATTTGCGACTAACGCGTGTTTCGTCCACAAAAGATTCATCAGTGACGCTCGAATAAAAAAATAGTTTAAAAGGCCAAATAAAGTACGAAGTTGAAGAGCAATGAGGACCAAAAAATCTTAAAGGTTTTGCCAAACACAGCTAATGTGATCTATTCCTGAGGTAGAGAAGCTTTAGTTTCTCAAATATTCAAGTTTTTTGTATACACGTTATTTATAATTATGACCATATCAATGAAAATTCATGTCAACACAGAAGTGCTGACTACTAGGCTGGATGATAAATACTCCACCAGCAGTGGCAGTGAATTAGTTCATTATTTTGTGACACTTTTCATTAAGCATATTTATGAATTCCCCTTGGTATCTTTAGTCTGTATTTTCTTTTTCTGTTATTTCTGTTTCTTAACACATCTATCATGATGTATTTTACTGTGTTCCCTTTTTCGTGACGTCTACGTATATTTTCAACAATTTGCTGAAGGCGACGATTTGTCTGTCGATAACTTTGCGAACAAACATGCCAAAATAAATATAACTGGGCGCAGGTAATATTAAAGGTTTGATTTGTCTTTCGTTTTGTCATGCAAGTGCCTTTTACATCTAATTGTGCAATATTGGTTTTTGGTAATTGTTAAAGGTCACACTGTTACCTACAATTCCTTTCATTAACGTTCATTATATCTTACATTCAGGTAATTCATTTCTTACATCTACGTCTTTTCATAGCTGTCTCATTTGCAATTTAATCGCATCGCCTTATTTGGATATATATCCATCACAGGACAAATACAGAAAATGTTAGGATACTAAATTAAATGCAAAGCTCTTCCGTATCTCTTGCAATAATTCCTTATTGCAAACAAACACTTTACATACAATTATGCCACATCTTCTTATTCTCTAATGATTCAGGTGTCTTGCCTTTATTTGAGGTTTTTTCTTCTTCCATTTTTTATACAAGTGAGATTTAACTTTTAATGTTTAAAACAGGTATTCTGTAAATATATTTTCCCGTTTAATCTGAAACAAGCAAACTTAACTTTGAGACAAATCGTCATAACACTTCAAAAATCTTACAACTTACGTTACTGTTTATTCAAAACGTAGTTCGGGTTCACAATAAGTACATATTTAAACAGAATTTATGATATCTCGAAACCAGTACAACATTAAGTAAATGCAAAGAGTTGACAGTTTTACTATGAAGTAAACATAAAAACATTTAACCTATCTTCGTTATTCAAAGTGAAGGTTCCAGGTTTAATAAAAATAATATTATGTCGGCAGCAAAATTCAAGGCAACAGAATGGTTTTTTTTTTCTAAAATTTTCCCTATTTGAAATGAAAATTGTAAGACGTTGGTTTATCATTTCACTTCGCAAACATCATAATTGTAGATGTGTAATCTTTAAAATAGATAAAGATTTCAAATGAACATAAGAAATATTCACATAAATTACTAGTATGTAATTTGTTTCTAAATAATTTCATCATGTAAAATAATTTTCTCTTCTTCATCCCTCTGTTATTGTCTAGAAGCACTCTCACTGTCAGTTATTTGCTCATTTAAAAGAAAAGAAACATTATTTGATTTTCTGTATATTAGAAACATTATTTGATTTTCTGTATATTAGAAACATAGAATTTCCATATTGATCATCAGTTGAGTTCACCTATATATTTCCAACACTGATGAATTGTAGTTTTCATATATCATTGTTGATATTAGGCATACATAAGTTTTCAAATTGTCATTTTGTTATGCCTATATTGTAAGTAAATAAACTTGTTAAAATGTATAAATGTATTCTAAGATTCATGGGTATCATATATATTTGATTTAAATCCTAAATTAGGTAGCTAACTCTTCAAAGATGATTTAAAAGGGAAAGATGGGCCGACACACAATAGTTTAAAGAAACCAGAGGTTCACAAACCGGATCTAAGGCATGAGTGTTATCTGATTCTTTAGATATCTGTTGAAGGAATGATTGTAATATTTTCTTCTGTCTAGAAAATATAACACAAAAAAGTGGTGCACACTGAATAATTCGGTTGATCGGGTTATTTAAAAGTGTGCACCACATTTTTTAGATTATGTCAAAGAGTCAGAAAAATGTTACGGTCAGTCCTTTTTATTCAATTCTAAATTCCCTTTTTAAGGGCACGGTCACATAAAAAAAAACATGTCTATCTCCTGAAATACAAAAAACTCTCAGCAAATCAAAAGACATGTAACATAAAAAAAATAATTATTTTTTTATTGGGGCAATTTGCTGTTGATTACAAATAATTTATACACTCTGACAAATTTTCAAAATATCACAAATTTTCTGCACTCAAGTGAATACGTCATTTAAAAAAGGAGACACACTTTGTCTAGAAATGAAGGTAACTTGTTGGCGTGAATCAGATGTGGATACTTAAAAATTCCAAAGATCTTTTAGAGTACATACAATCTAACTCTCTTTCATCTTGCAATAGTATTAAAACATTTGACTTTTCTACACTTTACACAAGTATTCCACATTCCAAACTAAAAGACAAATTGAAAGAGTTGGTGTTGCTTTGTTTCATAAAAAGAATGGCCAAAGTAGATACAAGTATCTTGTCTTAGGGAGGGGTAAATCCTACTTTGTAAAGGATCACTCTGATTCAAACAAAAAATTCTCTGAAACTGACATTATCAAGATGCTTGATTTTTTGAATGACAACCTATTTGTTACGTTCAGAGGACATATTTTTCAACAGACTGTCGGCATTCTAATAGGAACAAATTGTGCCCCTCTTCTTGTCGACTTGTTTCTTTATTATGAGGCTGAATTCATACAGAAACTTCTTAGGAAGAAGGAACTTCTTAGGAAGAAAGAACTTCTTAGGAAGAAAGAACTTCTTAGGAAGAAAGATAAGAAGTTAGCAATATCCTTTAACTCTACTTTCCGCTATATAGATGACGTTTTTTCACTAAATAATTCAAAATTTGATGACTATGTTGAACGCATTTCTCCCATCGAACTAGAGATAAAGGATACAACAGATACAGTTAAGTCGGCCTCATATCTTGACTTACATCTAGAAATTGACAATGAGGGTCGATGAAAACAAAGCTTTACGACAAAAGAGATGATTTCAGCTCTCCAATTGTGAACTTTCCTTTTCTAAGTAGCAACATTCCAGCAGCACCTGCATACGGAGTATATATCTCCCAATTGATACGATATTCCCGTGCTTGCATTTCCTTTCATGATTTTCTTGATATAGGGTTGCTGCTTACAAGGAAGCTATTAAACCAAGAGTTCCAAATGGTGAAGTTGAAATCATCCCTTCGTAAATTTTACGGACGCCATCACGAGTTGGTTTCCCGTTCTTGAATAACCGTTTCACAAACGATATCGGATATGTTGCTTACGTCGTAACTATAATCCCCTTCCCTTTCATGAATGTGACCTGCCGAATTAGACTATTTGCCGGATTTGTTATAACATAAGCAACACGACGGGTGCCACATGTGGAGCAGGATGTGCTTACCCTACCGGAGCACATGAGATCATCCCTAGTTTTTGGTGGGGTTCGTGTTGCTTAGTCTTTAATTTTCTATGTTGTGTCATGTGTTCTATTGTTTGCCTGTTTGTCTGTTTGTTTTTTTCATTTTTAGCCATGGCGTTGTCAGTTTATTTTCGATTTATGAGTTTGACTGTCCCTCTGGTATCTTTCGTCCCTCTTTTGTTGACCTCCAGAGGTCTAACTTTTTGTCTTGACCTTTTTTTCCTTCTGCTTCATTGAATTTAAATTTGAATTTGGTTATTTTCTTGTTTTAAATATGAGCGTTTTTCAAGAAAGTATATTTAAAACATTGAAAAGGAGAAGCCACAGACAGCAGAGGGACATTCAAACTCAAAGTTCAAAGTAAAAAATAAACTGACAACTTGATAGCTAAAAAAGAAAAACACCAACACACAACCAATAGTACACAAAACACGACACAAAAAAATAAAGCTACACAAACCCAACTCTCAGTTGCTCTGGATGGTACGCATATCATGCTCCATGTGTGGCACCTGTCGTTAACTTTTTTGGATTCGATCGTCACTAATGAGTCTTTTGTAGACGAAACGCGTGTCTGATGGAAATACAAAACTTAATCCTGGTATCTATGATGAGTTTATTTAGCTCATGTTAGTAAAACCCCGGTAATAAGTCTTATTCGATAGGTAAATTCGGGAGAAGGGACCGGATGGTAGTTACGACATCAGGAACATATCAGATAGCGTCTATAAAACGGATATTCCATTATGTTCAACCAATTCGTGACGACGTCCGTAAAACTTACGAAGTGATAATTTCAACTTCACAACTTGTTACTCTTTGTTTTATAGCTACCTTTTGAGCAGCAACCCTCTTTCAGGGAATGGATGATAGGAAGAACAAGCCCTGGAATATCGTACCAATTTAGAGATGTATACACTGTATGCAAGAGCTGCTGGAATGTTACTACATAGAAATGGAAAGTTCCCTATTAGGTTGCTTGAGGTGGTATGGGAGTCTAAAATAAAAATGATAGAATTTGTTCATACTTTGCCAAAACGTAGTATCCATTGATATAAGAAAAACATTCATAAACAACCAAAAATAATCAATACTTTTAAAAATATTAATATTTATAAGTTATATTCTTATAAATTGGTTCTTTTAAATGAAAATTCACAAGAAATATTATACGTAGAATACTGTGTTTATATATAAAAATGTTAACGAGTTCAGAACTTAGTCTTCAATTCAAAAGTAAGAATCCCATTTTATCAAATGAATCCAACTGCTGCACCCTAAAAATAATATATAAGGTATGTGAAAAAGAGAGGAGAAAGATACCAAAAGTAATAAACTGACAACACCATCATAATAACAAATAGGAGAAAAGACCAAAGTATACTAAAGTAAACAGTATAGAAAACACAACATATAAAAAAGCTAAGGTCTAAGCAATACGTACTCTGCAAAATTGAGGTGATCACGTGATAAAGACGCTTGCAACACACACATAATACTGACTAAAGCAGTTTTGACATATGTTAGTCATAAGAAGAAATGTCTTGAAATGTGTTACACCCTAAGCCCTGAACGATGTTTGATAAAGTTTTATGCAGATACCAGGAAAAAGTATCGCTTACATTAAAAACTGTTAGCCCTGAGGTATTAAGATTCAGACTAGCACGAAATTTCCTGAAGGAAATGGATGTTGACATTATAAATATACATTACATTTAAAAGAGCAAACGAAATACTCAAAGCTCTTTTTCTTTTCTGCTGAAACGAGATGGACTTTAAAGCATTGACTACATTCCATCATTCTTATTTATTTTTTATGGAAAACTTGCAATAATTATATGGAAATAAGTAAAATAACAAAAATATCGAACTCCAAGGTAAATAAAACGGAGAGCCCTTTATAAAAAGGCAAAATCAAAAGCTCAAATACATCTAACGAATAAAAAACAACTGCCATATCCCTGACTTGGTACATGCCTTGGCTTATTATGAAAACCGTTTTATAGCTAGCTAAACTTGTATAACAGTCGCATAAAATTCCATTATATTGACAACAATGTGTGAGTAAAACAAACACACATTGTGAAAAACGTCACGAATTAGGGTACAGCAGTCAATATTGTGTTATAATCACTATACAAAAAATAACCGGGGGTGTTGCTAATAATACCAATATCCCTGCGGTTGTCCTACACAGAATTTGGTTCGGCATCATGTTTCATGTCGACTAGGATGAAAAGACCTACTGGACATGAAGAAGAGTAACTTTCGAAACAAAAGATACTAGTTGGCGCAAACATGCTTTTTAGACCCGTGATAAACTGGACAAGAATCGCTCCAGGAGATTTCAGGTAAAAGCATTACTGAAGCTCAAATGTATTGGCAAGATGCTGAGGGCAACTAATTGAATTTCTACAGATATTGTCAGCGTCGATCTTTAATATGGGTCTGAATGGGGTTTACAGAATATAGAATAATGAACTAAAGAGAATGAATGAAAGACAAAAAATTATAAAGAAAAGAGAACAATTTACTAATATTGTAAGGAATAGAGAATGATTTGGAGCAAACATATTCATAGTTGATAATAATGTAAAACTACTAGATTAAGAAAAATAAAATATACGGAAATAAAGGACTATCCATCCAGATCTTTATATATATATATATATATATATATAAAAGTCTATAAAAACGACCAACCAGCAAATTTACTATGTACCGGATCGTCTAGAATAGGCGATACTATGCAGATAAGGAAAAAATTATATCAGTCTAAAGATTAGCACAACGGTACTGATATAAGATGTTATAATACGAAAATGTTGTTATTAAATCGTGCTGACAAATATTTCGGCTCAACAAATGGCCTTCTTCAAGTGTCACAAGTTTTAACAATACTGATACATAATGTATAAGGTGTAAAAATAGATCAGTAATAATACAGGTAAGTTTTGGTCGATTGATTTTTAATCCAAAAGCCTGAATATCATAATATAAACAAAACACTATAAATCAATATACGTGACTGTGTATATTAACAATAAAAATGAGTAAAAAAACAAAAACGCTAGTATTTCTTATTGATGCCGTTTGGATGATGTACATTAAGTTCCTTTATCCAAAAGCTTTCCCGAACCTGTCGCTGGGCATCACTCCAGTGAATATTCTGTTCAATCACTAGAATTTTCATGCGGTTAAAGTCATCAGGTTTGTGACCCGACTGTCTGAAGTGCTGAGAAACTGGGAGAAGTGGCTTCTTAGAGATATCACTCCTATGGCCATTGAGGCGTTTGTGGAAAGGCTGCTTTGACTCACCAACATATTGGAGGCCACAAACCGAACATTCTAGTATGTAAACAACATTCATACTTTTGCAGGTAACATTGCAAAATATCTTATAGTTGTTTTCGGTTGCCTTACTGTGAAATGTTGATGAATGCTGCATCTGTAGGCAGCATTTGCAGCGTTTTTCTTCACACGAACGACATTCTCCAGAAGTACTTCTATTATCAGACACTTCAGCCCGCACCAGCAGGTTCCGCAGACTACTAGGTTGCCTAAAAGCTATCATTGGAGGCTCGGGAAAAATCTTGGATAGTTTGGAATTCTTTTCAACTGATTTCCAATGCTCACGAATTACACCAAAGCTGTTTTTTGAGAGATGGGTGGTAAGTAAGAACACATGGAGTCCTTTTATTTTTCTTTTTAACTTTGTATTCCAATAGTTCACTCCTGGGAATTGATTCCGCTTTCTGAAAGCTTTTTTTGATATTTCTGTGTTTGTAGCCCCTTTTCTTCAAGCGAGTTTCTAATTGGTAGAAATGCATGACGTTGGTTTCATCGATGACAAAACTCTTGAATATTTGAAACCAGAAAATCCAAAACCGGGCAGATTTTATCTTTTACCTAAAATTCATAAGGCCAATAACCCAGGAAGACCTATAGTTTCAGCGAACGGTCATCCAACGGAAAAAATATCGGAATTTGTTGACTTCCATCTTCGTCAACATGTTGAAGACTTACCATCTCACATCAAAGATACAACCGATTATCTAAGAAAAATGCAGGCCTTAAATCCACTCCCCTCCGACACGACTCTTGTTTCCATGGATGTCACCTCCCTCTACACTAATATTCCACATGCAGATGGCATCGATGCATGTAAAGAAGTTTGGGATTCCAGACCAGTGAAATATCCACCTACCGAATGCCTGGTCAAAATGCTCACGCTGGTACTTAAGAAAAACAACTTCACTTTTGATGGAGATCATTATTTGCAAGTAAATGGAACTGCCATGGGCACCAAAATGGCTCCGTCATATGCCAATATATTTATGGGCAAATTAGAGAAACAACTCCTTGAAACTTCCATCGAAAAACCGCTTTCCTGGTTTAGATTTATAGATGATGTGGATATGAAATGGAATAAAAGCGACGAGGATTTAGATACTTTTATCACTCATGCCAACAACATACATCCTAGTATCAAATTTACTCATGAGAAGTCTAAATCCAAAATCGCCTTCCTCGATACTTCAAGTTCGCTCACAGAGGGCATCATATCTACAGATTTATATTCTAAACCCACTGACACTCATCAATATTTGTCCCCTAAAAGTTGTCATCCTGCTCATCTTACCAAGAGTATTCCATACAGTCAGGCACTTAGAGTCAAGCGAATATGTTCCAACACAGAAACAACTAAAAGACAACTACGTCAACTTGAAACTCGCTTGAAGAAAAGGGGCTACAAACACAGAAATATCAAAAAAAGCTTTCAGAAAGCGGAATCAATTCCCAGGAGTGAACTATTGGAATACAAAGTTAAAAATAAAAATAAAAGGACTTTATGTGTTCTTACTTACCACCCATCTCTCAAAAAACAGCTTTGGTGTCATTCGTGAGCATTGGAAATCAGTTGAAAAGAATTCCAAACTATCCAAGATTTTTCCCGAGCCTCCAATGATAGCTTTTAGGCAACCTAGTAGTCTGCGGAACCTGCTGGTGCGGGCTGAAGTGTCTGATAATAGAAGTACTTCTGGAGAATGTCGTTCGTGTGAAGAAAAACGCTGCAAATGCTGCCTACAGATGCAGCATTCATCAACATTTCACAGTAAGGCAACCGAAAACAACTATAAGATATTTTGCAATGTTACCTGCAAAAGTATGAATGTTGTTTACATACTAGAATGTTCGGTTTGTGGCCTCCAATATGTTGGTGAGTCAAAGCAGCCTTTCCACAAACGCCTCAATGGCCATAGGAGTGATATCTCTAAGAAGCCACTTCTCCCAGTTTCTCAGCACTTCAGACAGTCGGGTCACAAACCTGATGACTTTAACCGCATGAAAATTCTAGTGATTGAACAGAATATTCACTGGAGTGATGCCCAGCGACAGGTTCGGGAAAGCTTTTGGATAAAGGAACTTAATGTACATCATCCAAACGGCATCAATAAGAAATACTAGCGTTTTTGTTTTTTTACTCATTTTTATTGTTAATATACACAGTCACGTATATTGATTTATAGTGTTTTGTTTATATTATGATATTCAGGCTTTTGGATTAAAAATCAATCGACCAAAACTTACCTGTATTATTACTGATCTATTTTTACACCTTATACATTATGTATCAGTATTGTTAAAACTTGTGACACTTGAAGAAGGCCATTTGTTGAGCCGAAATATTTGTCAGCACGATTTAATAACAACATTTTCGTATTATAACATCTTATATCAGTACCGTTGTGCTAATCTTTAGACTGATATATATATATATATATATATATATATATATATATATAATGTCTAAAAATAGCAACAATCAACATTCAATCTAATTAAGCGTGGATCAGTTTGTGAAAATAAACTGATACAGTTACTGAATTAAAATTATATAAATGTCTAAGAATATAACTAAAACACACTAATTGATACATTAAAAAGTTCTATTAGATGTTAAATAGAAATACGCAATATTTCGCTAAACAAATTAGCTTCATCAGGCGTGTGCATCTCTCAAGGTGAAATCGGATGCATGACAGAAAAATATTTTTGTAGCTTAATCTATACAAGATTTGAGGGATGGGTGTAACATATTAATTCGGTCATAAAATATGTTTGTAGCTACAACTACATGAAGTTGGAATAAAAGTTTAACACATTTATAGATGTTCGATTAATTGTATGAATTTTTATAAATTAATTTGTATGATTTCAAGATAACTATGGTTTTGATTTGCTTTGAAATCTTTTTTCGTCTCTCTCATTGAGTCCATCAGGTTCAAGAGTTCGTAACTGGTGCATCCAAAATCTCTCTCTTTTTTGTCTTCCTTGTGTATCCCAATTTTGATTTTTCTCAATGATTTGAAATGTGATGTTTTCAAAATCATGTCCTGCTCTTAAAAGGTGTCTTGTAATTGGGCAGTTCCTTTCTTTTGTATAAAATGACCGATGGTTATTTAGTCGGATGTTAAATGGGGTTTCTGTTTCACCAACATATTGTAATTTGCAAGTTCCACACGTTAGAACATAAATGCAATTTTGCGTTTTGCAATTTGATGTTATAAATATGTTGTAATTTTTCTTTGTGACTGTGCTGATGAACTGGGTTTCTATATTGGCGACTTTGCAGCACTTACAATTGCCCCTTCCGCATTGTTTATAACCTCCGATTGTTGATATCTCCCGTTTAGATACTTTGGATGATACTAGAATATCTTTGAGGTTTTTTGGTCTGCGGTAAGCCATAACGGGAGGTGATGGAAAAATCTCGCTTAAGGAAGGATCATTTTCAATAAGACGCCAGTGTTTGTGGACAATTGATGAAATATTTGTCAGATGAGGATGAAAGCTAACAACAAACGGGATTTTATTTGTCTGGGCCGTCTTTTCTTTGTATTCAAGTAGGTTTGTTCGTTCTTTTTCGTTTGCTTTTCCGAAAGCTTCTGAAATACTTTTGTTCTTATAACCTCTTGATTTGAGTTGCTGTCTGAGTTGCCCTAAACGATGGTTTAACTTTGATTCCGATGAACAAATCCGTTTTAACCTGATGGCTTGGCTGTACGGAATGCTCAATCAACAATATCAACAATCGGAGGTTATAAACAATGCGGAAGGGGCAATTGTAAGTGCTGCAAAGTCGCCAATATAGAAACCCAGTTCATCAGCACAGTCACAAAGAAAAATTACAACATATTTATAACATCAAATTGCAAAACGCAAAATTGCATTTATGTTCTAACGTGTGGAACTTGCAAATTACAATATGTTGGTGAAACAGAAACCCCATTTAACATCCGACTAAATAACCATCGGTCATTTTATACAAAAGAAAGGAACTGCCCAATTACAAGACACCTTTTAAGAGCAGGACATGATTTTGAAAACATCACATTTCAAATCATTGAGAAAAATCAAAATTGGGATACACAAGGAAGACAAAAAAGAGAGAGATTTTGGATGCACCAGTTACGAACTCTTGAACCTGATGGACTCAATGAGAGAGACGAAAAAAGATTTCAAAGCAAATCAAAACCATAGTTATCTTGAAATCATACAAATTAATTTATAAAAATTCATACAATTAATCGAACATCTATAAATGTGTTAAACTTTTATTCCAACTTCATGTAGTTGTAGCTACAAACATATTTTATGACCGAATTAATATGTTACACCCATCCCTCAAATCTTGTATAGATTAAGCTACAAAAATATTTTTCTGTCATGCATCCGATTTCACCTTGAGAGATGCACACGCCTGATGAAGCTAATTTGTTTAGCGAAATATTGCGTATTTCTATTTAACATCTAATAGAACTTTTTAATGTATCAATTAGTGTGTTTTAGTTATATTCTTAGACATTTATATATATATATATATATATATATATATATGTGAGGACTATTGTGCTGAACGAGCATCCGTTATTTTCAATTTATTAATGACTATAAAGTATGGGTGTATATCTACATACGGCTGCAATAAAATATACTTTTATCGTTTTATTGTAGTAAATTTTATATATACAGTTACAGGACATAACTGCTGGTGGATTGTATACAATCTTTAATATTTCGTTTGATGCATTTTATATACTAGTATACTAAAAAGTAAAATGACAAAATTACTGAACTCCAAGGGAAATTCAAAATGGAAAGTCCTTTAGGATATAGCAAAACTAAAAGCTCAAACACATCTAACGAATGGAAAACAACTGCTTTATTCCTGACTTGGTACAGGCATTTCCTTGTGTAGAATATTGTGGATTTAACCTAGTTATTTTGTCAACTCCCTAAAAATGCGCCTAAATTGACAGAAATTTTGAGGAAACAGATGGCTTGCCAACCGCTAACCTTTGCGAGTTCTATCATTGGAAGTTTTTTGTTTGCAGATGATTCATTAATAGTTTCAGAATCAAATGAATGTCTTCATGAAAGCTAATATCAAATTTCTTTATTCTGTAATAAATGGCAACTCACTCGTAATTGTAAAAAAAAAAGAAGACTATGGTTATTGCTTATCTTCATAAACAGACACAAAATACCACATTTTCAAATTACATACACACTGTGAATTAGAAATGAATTTCATTTCTTAGGCAATTTGCCTCCACAAAATAACAATTATTGCCAGCACTTTTGAAATAAAAAAAACCTTCAGATTATGTACTCTATAAACTGTTAAACGAGTAGTCTGAACCAATAAATGGCAATTGTGTCTGTTCATATTTTTTTTTAAATTCTTTAAAACTTCATATTCATATTATAATACTGAATATTAACAAGAAAATTATTTGAAATACCGTAAGCTTGACGAAGACAATTTAACTGCAACTTTACAAAAAGGGATCATCCCGCCTCAATTGAAACTGAACGAATCGATATCAAAATATTCCACGCCAAAATGTTTTGTTGCATGTGTTAAATTCTGGCTTTTCTTGTTTTGTCAAATAAATAATGATTTGACATGTTTGAGGCACTTCTTTAAAAAAAAATATAAACTAGAGGCTCTTAAGAACCCGTGTCGCTCACCTTGGTCTATGTGCATATTTAACAAAGGACACAGGGCAAAATTTCCTAAAAATTACCAATTCAGGGGCAGCAACCCAACAACTGGTTGTCCGATATATATGAAAATTTCAGGGCAGATAGATGTTGACTTGATAAACAATTTTACCCCATATCAGATTTGCTCTAAATGCTTTGGTTTCAAAGTTATAAGCTAAAATATACATTTTACCCCTATGTTCTATCTTTAGCCATGGCGGCCATCTTGGTTGGTTGGGCGGGTCACCGGACACATTTTTTAAACTAGATACCCCAATGATGATTGTGGCCAAGTATGGTTAAATTTGGCCTAGTAGTTTCAAAGGAGAAGATTTTTGTAAAAGTTAACGACGACGGACGACGGACGACGGACGACGGACGACAAGTGATGGGGAAGCTCACTTGGCCCTTTGAAAAAGAATTTTTCAAAGTGGCAGTTACAATTTTCTACTCTTCATAGCGGATCAACAAGTTGTCTGTTATAGAACCTTAGTTTCGGTTCTGAATATGCAATACATTTGCCACTGGATGTTAGGCAAACAAAACAATGCGATCGATCGTCTATTTCAGATTCAGTTTTCTTTGTTGTTTCGGATTATTAGCCCTTCAGTCAAATAAGGTGTATAAAACACTTTGAAACTACTAGCATGTCGACATTTTAAGTACAGTATGGTCGGTACTAACGTAATCAGAAAAGCAAAAAAAAAAAACAAGATGCGTGGGAGGTAATCAAAGAAACGTTAAACAATCAAACAAGTCTTAATTTATAATTAAATTATCATTTCAACGTATATCAAACTTTCACTTATAAAGGTAATAAGATGTACTCATCGGGTGCATACTCTTTGTGTTTAGGATAAATATTCAAAAAGTACAGTTTGACATGTAGGTACACATTAAAACATCAGGTTTTTTTTTTATTGGATATTCTAAACCAGATTAAATAACACGCACTAGTTTAATGAATATTTCCTATCTAAATGCATTCAAATGCCGTCAGTTAAACGATTTTTTAATCGGTAGAAATTTTACGTGTTTTTGAATATTTCAATCAACTGTTTTACACCTAAAGGTTCACTGTTATATATTTGTATTAAGTCCGTTCTTATCCCAAAAGAACAAATGATCATAAATCTTCAGTCTAATCTATTAGGTCGTATAAACTCATCCGTAACAACTACAATTGCATGTCTATCAATATTTATGAGAATTGTTATAAACAATTATATTTATATTCAATTATTTCTCAGGACTACCCGGGACGATGGATAAAGGTAAGATTGCTTAAATTCGAGGGGAAACTGATAATTTAAGTTGAATTTCTTTTTTTAACAAAAAATCATAAATTTCATTTTGAAATAATAGTACTAAAGGGTTAACAAGCCATCCTACTGTCTGAATGGCTTAACTCGTTCTAACAAGCCATCATACTGTCTGAATGGCTCAACTCGTTCTGGTCCTCGGATTACTAAAGGTTTAACAAGCCATAATACTGTCTGAATGGCTTAACTCGTTCTGGTCCTCGGATTACCAAAGAACAGTTACTGTAGACATATTCCTAATTTATTTAGCAAATCTTTTTTGTTTTAAAAGCGTTATATTTCATGTTTTTAAATAAGTTATTTTTCAACAATTAATTTTGATTTTTTTGTAAAGTTAATATGTACCATCATCATTTATTTACGCGGTTTGATTGAATTAGTATTTTAGGGTAAACAAGAAACTGTCATGAATCTAAAGCACGCCGAAATAATGGTGTTTTTCTAAATGGTCATAACAATTAGCTTCCGAGAAATTTGACTTTTGGTTTCAAAGTATCACTCTTAGCTAACATTTTAAACTAACGGTTTAGATTCTCTCTCTCTCTCTCTCTCTCTCTCTCTCTCTCTCTCTCTCTCTCTCTCTCTTTTTTTTTTTTTAAATTTTGAGCTTGTGTTTTGTATCCTCATATATAATAATAGTTTTTTTTTCTTATTTATCGCTATATATATCGCAATTTTTTAATTTTTATCTTGACGCGTCTTATGAAATCAGATTTCTTGCACCCCTTGGTTGGGATTTTCTCAATCTCTCTCTCTCTTTTTTAATTTTGAGCTTGTGTTTTGTATCCTCATATATAATAATAGTTTTTTTTTCTTATTTATCACTATATCTATCGCAATTTTTTAATTTTTATCTTGACGCGTCTTATGAAATCAGATTTCTTGCACCCCTTGGTTGGGATTTTCTCAATCTCTCTCTCTTTTTTTAATTTTGAGCTTGTGTTTTGTATCCTCATATATAATAATAGTTTTTTTCTTATTTATCGCTACATCTATCGCAATTTTTTAATTTTTATCTTGACGCGTCTTATGAAATCAGATTTCTTGCACCCCTTTTTTTGGTTTGTAAAAGTAAATCCTGCATATTAATGGCAGAGGCAAAATAAATAGGATGACAATTTGTCTAAATTTATTTACATTACTAGTATACTACTTTTTTTGGAGACTCTTAGAATTCCTATTTACTATTCTGACGATGTTACTGTATACGATCGGCTCTTGGGAACCCACGGTGAAATAGTGGACCCTTGTTGTTTATTTGTAATGTACAATGAAGAGAACTTTAAAGAAACAAACATGAGACATACTTTACCATAACATGTGCAGTACACTTTCAAGAAAAATCGATTGATATATTGACTCTAGGCGTTCCCGATATTCGCTTGTAATCCATTATTACTTGAAGGTCGGTGGTTCTTTCTAAACACTCCGTGTTACTTTCAAATAAACAGGTCATCACGATATAGACAATAATGGTGATTTTTTTTTATTGGTTGTTAGTGGCTTTGAACCAGCTGTCAGTACCTGCGAGTACTCTCAGATCAGTACTTAGTGACTTTTTTTTGTTTAAATATACAAGTACACAATCACGTCCAATGTGTTTTTGTTAGATGTATTTATATGCGTATCCATCTCATGAGTTAAGCCTTTTTCAACTGATTTGTAGTTCGTTCTTATGTTGTTCTGTTACACCACTGTCCCAGGTTAGGGGAGGGTTGGTAACCCGCCAACATGTTTAACACCGCAACATTCCGTATGTATGTGTCTGTCCCAAGTTAGAAGCATGTAGTTCAATGGTTGTCGTTTGTTGATTTGTTACATATTTGTATTCTGTTTATTTTTTTATACATAAATTAGGCCGTTCGTTTTTTCGTTTGAATTGTTAGTTTACATTTGTTATTTCGGGGCCTTTTATTTATAGCTGATTGTGCGGTATGGGCTTTGTTCATAGTTGAAGGCCGTACGGTGACCTACAGTTATTAATTTCTGTGTCATTTGGTCTCTTGTTGAGAGTTGTCTCATTGACAATCATATTACATCCTCTTTATTATATTGAACACTAACATTTAATCAATCAATTCATTAAAAAATCGGTTTCAACACCGAGGGTTTTGTAATTTCTATCTAAATACTTTACTTGCATTCCTTGTAAATTATGTGTCCACAACTGTAGCTTGAGATTTTAAAAGAAGCCTTACCTATATCTAAAGGAAGTTTTGAGTCTCATATCTCGGACCCATTAGAACATTTTGTACTATGTAAAAGAGAGGCAAAAGATACCAAAAGGATATTAAAACCATTAAGTCGAAAACGAACTGATAATGTCATGGGAAAAAAAACTAAGAACGACGACAAAATAAATAGCAGTACACAAAACACAGCGTAGAAAACTAGACTGAGCAACACGAACCCTACTTAGAACCGAGAGAAATAGCAGGTGCTCCGGTAGGGTAGGCAAATCCTGCTCCACATTTGGCACCCGTCGTGTTCCTCATCTAAGTATTTGTACCAAGTGTAATTAGGTCACATTCGGGGGAAAGAGAACGAAATTGTGGTAACAGCATTTGTTTAATTTCATATTTTTCTTAAGGAGTATGTTTTCCAACTTTGCAGACGTGAATTATTGTTAAGTGATACAATACAATAATAAATTAAACTTTTAAAAAAAATCAACTTGATTTTGTTCTATAAATCTGCCAATTTTTAAATTGTTACACGTTGAGATTGAATGTAGTAGTTTACATGTACTTAAGCATATTGTGTTATAACTTTTACAAGTATTTTCATCTTTATTTTACAGCCTTGTATATATTAATTTTCTTAAGGTGTTATCTAAAAGTTCTATAGAATTTTAACACTTCATGTCTCATTCAAAACGAAAAAATCAGTGTAAGTTACTTGTGCAAGAAATCTTTAAAAGGTACACCTGCGTGTTAGGATTTACTAACTTTTAGAATCAGGATGTTCATGCTGTGGAGCGTTATACCATTCTTTAAGTGCCTATCCCAAATCAGGAACCTGTGGTTCGGTGGTTATCGTTAGTTAGTGACTTAGTTAGTTTTCCCAATTGAATCTTTCACATTGGAGTCGTTTATAGTCGACTATACGGTATGGGTTTACACGAAATTTACACTGACCCTTGTATTTTTTTAATATATAGAATGAAATTCAAAACAGTGTGGCTGTGGCTTTTGATTGACACATTAAAATCATCCACTGACTGGGACAATTTACGTGAACGTTTGTCTGTAACGACCACTGTTCATGACGTACCTACGATAGACATTTAAACTGTGGGGTCACCAAAGGTTTCTTAACGCCTTTAATTATAAAATAATTCGAAAAATTAATCAGGAATAACCTTTGTGTTTTGATTTATATAATTGATATAAATCAAAATATCGTGTTATTTCTGATTAATTTTTCGAATTTCTTTATTTAGGTGTTGAGAACCTTTGGTGACCCCATAGTTTAAGTGTCTTTAAAAAGTACATAGTGAGCATTGGTCGTTACATACAAACGTTCACCTAAATTGTCCCAGTCAATGGATGATTTTAATGTGTCAATCAATGGCCACAGCTACACTGTTTTGAATTTCATTCTAAATCTATTACATATATTAGAATGTAGTACAACTTATTGAATTTAGTATTGCGTGTTGATTGTTTAACGTGAAATGACAGATATTTCATGCATATCGGAGACGTTAACAAAATAACAAAAAATCCAGCAGGTATTACAAAATAGGTAAGAAGGGAGGGATATACAGACAGTCTTCGCTATCAATGATGGGGAATGTAAGATAGAGACAGAATTTCGCTTAACTTTTGTTATGAACAAATGCAATGTCGGGTATGTCCGATAGTCGAAACTAGATTCTTACACGTGCAAAGAGCATAACTACATATACATTGATTAATCGTTTTACTAGACGTAGATGTGTACTTATAAATCCCTCATAGCAACACTGTTCCTCTTTCTGATGGAGTTTTACACCTGATGGTTGAAGTTTTCCAAGTCAACTTTGGGTTAACTTTGTTTTCTGATATACATGTAGTAGAGCTTGTAAGAGCAATAAAACTAAAGCATTGTGGTCTATATTCGTTAAACAACCATTCATTGGTTGATCTGTTTAATTCCAGCATTCATCACAAAAATCCATTTTTGGCAATAGCATAAGATTAATATTCTTATCTCATCCCCAGAAAGTAATTCAAAATAAGATAGGATATGTAGTTTTTTGTTTTAAATGTGTACACTTTATTTGAAATAGTAACAGTATTTATATAAAATATAATTATATAAATGAGGGGACTATTTTTACCTCATTTATAATTTCCCTGGCAAATTGGATAGAAATTTGCAGGGACCGATCGGGACTTTTTATCACTTCTAGGTTTGTTTACAAAAACTATTCTGTTTGTATTAGATAAAAGGAGACAAAGGGACGATGATTTAAATAATAGGTCATAGTGAGCCAAACTCACAGAGCAGTATAAGCTATAATAGGGTCCAGATTACAAAATGTTGTACAATTAAAAACCGAAAACCATCGGACAGATTAATCCATAAATAATAAACGTCAAACAAATATGGCAGACAGCAACCCACGACAATGTCTGATTTACAGGCTCTATATTTGGAATAGACTCTAAAAAAAAAACATGTTCAGATTTCTTAGTCTTCAACCTAGCCCGGAAAAGTAAAATATGTAAGAGCACAACTTTAAAACAAACTGTAGGAATTAGAAGTTTCTTAACTGATCATTTTATCGACATAAAATTCAAATGAAAACAACGTATGTTTTACTGTTACATGTACACAGCAAGCCAACATGTTTACCCCTGCCACATAGTGTGTGCACCTATCCCAAGTCAGGAGTCTACAATTAAGTAGTTTCCATTGGTTGTTATATATCATATTTGTTTTCCGTTTATTGTTTTGTAGCATATATATGATCTATCTACGTAATTCGGTCTATGGTTAAGAGTTGTTTTAGTGGAAATCATACCACATCTTCTTATTTGTATAGTAAAGGTGAAAATGGCTACACATAATTGAACATTTTCGTAGTCAACTTTAAAATTGAGAAACGAAATTGGGAATGTGTCAAAGCGACAACAACCGACCATAGAGTAGACAACCGCCGAAGGCCACCAATGGGTCTTCAATGTAGTGAGAGAAACTCCCGCACCCGGAGGCGTCCTTCAGCTGGCCCCTTAAAAAAATATGTATACTAGTACAGTGATAATGGAGGTCATACTATACTCATTTATACACAAAAAACTAAAATTAAAAATCATACAAGACTAACAAAGACCAGAGGCTCCTGACTTGGGACAGGCGCAAAATTGCTGCGGGGTTAAACATGTTTATGAGATCTCAACCCTCCCCCTATACCTCTAGCCAATGTAGAAAAGTAAACGCATAACAATACGCACATTAAAATTCAGTTCAAGAGAAGTCCGAGTCCGATGTCAGAAGATGTAACAAAAGAAAATAAATAAAATGACAATAAAACATAAATATCAACAGACTACTAGCAGTAAACTGACATGCCAGCTCCAGACCTCAATTAAACTGATTGAAAGATTATGTCTTCATCATATGAATATCAGGCACAATCCCTCCTGTTAGGGGTTTAGTATCATACTATCATAAAATATATGAGAAGAACATAACCCGTGTCATGCCAACAACAGTTTTTTTTAAATAAATGTGTTTAGTTCCGATGCAAAGACCCTATAAGTGAATCAATATTAAAGCCAAAATATGCAGTCTTTAATGACCTGACAACAGTATCGTATCTATATCCCTTCTTTATAAGTCTGTTTAAAGGTTTTGTAAGCTTTTGAGGTGAATACTGACATCTTTGTGCTTTGTAAAGAATATTACCATAAAAGATTGGATGTGAAATACCTGAACGTATAAGATGTCTGCATGTTGAGTTATATTTACGAATTATTTCCTTATACCGATGATAAAATTTAGTAAATGTTTTGACTAGTTTGTGATATCGAAAACCCTGGTGTAATAATTTTTCAGTAATACATAAATTTCTCTCGCTAAAATCTAATACGTTGTTACATACACGAGCGAATCGTACAAGGCCGTGTTCACACCAAACTCCATGTACAGTAAACATGTTTACAATTAGTTTAATGTAATATACACTGGTTTCACATTAAATTTGTTCGCATCTATACACCTTGTTTAATAACCTGTACATAAGATTTGTTCACACTTGTAATCTATATGTCATTTAAATGTTCATTACGTAGAACCGAATGCAAATTTTTCGGACAACTTTTCTAGCAGTCAGGAAACGACCATTTGACTGGGAAACGATTTTTCCTTGAAAAATATTCTGATCCCCAATTTGAAAAAAAAATCTGGTCATATATACAGTATTATAGTATTATAGTATTGAAAAAAATATTTGATTGGTAGCATCGAAAGAAAACTGAATAAAAACGTTCGCGCGAAAAAAAAATCGGAATCAGAACACACACCACCCCCCCCCCCCCCCCTCTCATTTTTTTTTAAAGTTCAGTGGTTGCTCCTTTATGAAAGCCATTTTGATGATTTACAGTAGTTTAAATATACTATTAAGGATGTCCCGATTACGCATTAAAAAAACGTAGGCTGCATCAGCGTGCTTACAGACGAAGAAAAAGGATTGAGATGTTAAGGATCACTACATTTCTTTCTTTTCTATTTGTTTCTTTTTCTTTTGTTGTTGTTTTTTTTTCTCCAAGGATTATTTGGCAAAAGGAGGGGTAATGTTTTTTTTTATATTTCTAAGTGTATTTTAACGGATCTGAGATACTAGACAAACACAACATTTTACCTCACACTATTTTTAGTAATGCATTTATAAGTGAATCGTTGTTTGAGTAAAGACCAGAGGCAAATATTTCTGGGTACGTCCAGTCAATTTGGGAAGACCTTTTCAAATTAATTATTTGTTCGGGAATGATGATGCTTTGAGTCTTGATAAGGGGTTAATTAATCTACGTTAAGTGTTTTTATAACAAATAAATATATCAAGTTTATACAAATATTTCTGTAAAGAACTTTATTAATAATTGTTATAAATATCAATTTTATTAAAAAATCGTTTCTTCTTTAAATATACATGTTAAAATTAATGTGCTAAATGCCTACTTTTGTGTACACTTAACCTACGCAAGGCCTACATTGACTATTGACTGCATGTAGACAAAACATGATTTAAACTACATGTAAACATTGAGTTTTATCAATGGGAACGTAATTAGGTCTTTCCACTTTTCTGTGGAAAGACCTATTGTATTTCTTCTGATTATTATTAAAAAAAAATTCCGCCACATTTTAAAATTTTTGTTTCGCAATATGTCGCTTAGATATATTTCTTATATTGTATCGTACAGTTTATACGCTTTTAAATTTCACCCTAAGACGAACAATTTTCTTTGTAAGAGATATCCCCTATTCACTGTTTATCAAGTGAGTGCATCTCCTTCGTAATAAAAAAAGATATCGACAAAATTCTTTTTCTAAATTGTTCGTTACATCCTCAGGAATTTTTGGCTAATTTGGATCGAAGCGATTCGATGAAATTTTATAGGAGTTATCTACCTTTACAAAATAAAGGAGTAGGGGCAATAAGGCCCAAAAATTACTGCAAATTTAAAAGTTATCATACATATTCTTAAATTACTGAAAACTTAACTAAGGTACAAGGTATTCAGAAAAACAAAACAAATTTGACATTGAACAAGTTACCATGGCAACAAAACATGACTTAATTTGCATATTTTGTAAAATTTCATGATTTTCCTTGTTTTTCATCATATTTTGAGTATATTTAAGATTGAAAAAGTATATGCGCACCCAAGAAAAACAATCATAAATTTACACTGAAGACCTTTAACATTGTTTGAAACAATCAGATCTGTTAAAATATTAATACATAGTTGTTTTTTTTTTTATCTAATAAGAACACAAACTTTCACCCGGAGGAAGTCTTGACAGTGGGCTTGGTAGCGAATTTTCGAGTCAGGTTGAAAAAGGCGTCCATTTTCCTTCTCAGGTAAATATGCTTTAAAAATGAACCATAATATAATCAAATATTTTTAAATTGTTACTTAATAAATTGCAAGTCACCGGCAGGAATATGCTTCTTCAATTAACGACAGACAAAACATTTGCTAGCTAGAAAATTGAGCATGCCAAATATTTAATCAGAATCAATTTATTAGCAAATGTACAAATAAGACAGTTACTGAAAGAAAAAGACTTAGTCAAATCACATTTCCTTAAACAAAAGGCCACACGAGAAAATAAAGATCGAATGACGCTTACTTCAGATAAACCTGCAGTTTGAATCCATCAATCCAAGAAAGCTTGGCTCTCTGATTTATAGTCAATATGCTTAAATAAATAAACATGAGAGATCAAATTGTAACATGGACAAACCCAACTAAACAGATATTTTTACTTTGTGAAACCGTTTTCAAACATTTCTTTGACAAGAAGTAAATATTACGAAGCGTAAGAATTTAGAATTATACTGCAAATTCACAGGAAACAAAAAACATATGCACATTTCCAAAAATAGTTCATACTTGTGGTACCACGATCAAATCAATCAAAGTTCAGAGAAAAGAAATATTGGATTCACGCAAAATAACACCCTTAATATAAGCATCGAAAGGATAGCTGTGGATTTTTACCTGTTTTTTGTTAATTTTAATGTTTATTTCAAGTATCGATATCGAAATGCGATTGCAATAGTATTGGCTGTCGAATAAGTGTATATCTCTAGAAAGTTGCTGTCGCCCAGCAGTGGCACTTAATAGAGCAAAAAAACTACAAAATACCAAAATAAGTTTAAAGCCACAATATGCTTTCGAAAATCTATTTCATATCAGAAGTGCTTAAAGCAAGATATTGACAATCAAAACTCGTAGTAATTCCTAAAAAATATGACATCAAAACAAGGTGAATAACATTTGTGCCTAGGAAAAATATACATTCAACAACTTTTTATCACATATAAGTTTACAAGAAAGTAAGAACACTCCAGTGCAAAAACACTTGTTGTCAGGGAAGCGTTACACCCTAGTAAACAAAGCTATCCTCTAATGTTCCAGTTTTTGATAGGGTTCGTGTTGCTTTGTCTAGTTTTCTATGTTGTGTTTTGTGTACAATTGTTTATCTGTTTGTATTTTCTTTTTTTAGCCAAGGCGTTGTCAGTTTATTTTCTATATATGCTATTGAATGTTC
Organism: Mytilus edulis; assembly: GCF_963676685.1. Taxonomy (NCBI): domain Eukaryota; kingdom Metazoa; phylum Mollusca; class Bivalvia; order Mytilida; family Mytilidae; genus Mytilus; species Mytilus edulis. The sequence continues at coordinate 59,927,169 of NC_092348.1, forward strand.
CTCTGGTATTTTTCGTCCCTTCTCTTAATCTTACATATATACAACATTCGATCGCGACCGCTTTATTGTGATTGCAATTTACTGCTTGTATTGTTGAGTTGGAGGCTATTTTTTTTTAAAGAATGGGACCAAAAATGACAGTGTGGAGATTGAAGAACCAGTCAAGATTATGGAACGTGGCCAATGGGGTGGTAAACTTGAATTCATTTTGACCTGTGTTGGATACGCTGTAGGTCTGGGAAATGTATGGAGATTCCCATACCTGGCTTTTAAAAACGGTGGTGGTAAGTAATGCCACATATGACATCACATTATTTTCCTGATTAACGATGGGAACATAGATAGACACATATAAACGGAATGACATCTGTATGAGTCATGCTTGGGCGCAATTAATAAAAAGCCTTAAATATTAAATTTCGATACATTGTGATATTGCTTTATCTGACATTCAATTATTTTGAAACAACTCGGATATTTTATTATAATACCCTTTAAACCGTTGGGACCTCAATGTTTTTCAACTTTATTTCGCCTTTCTTCCTTTTTGTCGAGCCTTCGACTTTAGTCGAAAAAGCGAGACTAAGCGATCCTACATTCCGTCGTCGTCGGCGTCGTCGGCGTCGTCGGCGTAGTCCACAAATATTCACTCTGTGGTTAAAGTTTTTGAAATTTTAATAACTTTCTTAAACTATACTGTATTTCTACCAAACTTGGACAGAAGCTTGTTTATGATCATAAGATAGTATCAAGAAAAAAAATTTGTAAAAATAAATTTCCACTTTTCCGTATTTTACTTATAAATGGACTTAGTTTTTCTGCGAGGAAACATTACATTCACTCTGTGGTTAAAGTTTTTAAAATTTTAATAACTTTCATAAACTATCCTTAATTTGTACCAAACTTGGACAGAAGCTTGTTTATGATCATAAGATAGTATCAAGAAGAAAATTTTGTAAAAATAAATTTCCACTTTTCTGTATTTTACTTATAAATGGACCTAGTTTTTTTGCCAGAAACAAAACATTCACTCTGTGGTTTAAGTTTTTAAAATTTTTATAATGTTCTTAAACTATCCTGGATTTCTACCAAACTTAGACAAAAGCTTATTTCTGATCATAAGATATTATTCAGAAGTAAATTTTGTAAAAAAAAAAATCACTTTTTCCGTATTTTACTTATCAATGGACTTAGTTTTTCTTCCAGTTAACATTACATACAGTCTGCAGTTAAAGTTTATAAAACATTTATTAGATTCATAAACTATCCTGGATTTTTTACCAAACTTGGAAGCTTCTTTCAATCAAAAGACAGTATGGAGAGGGAAATTTTTATTGATGTTTGTCCTCATTTTTGTTGAGTCTGCAATTAACAGCAAAAGTAGGCGAGACACTGCACGGGTTCCGTGGAACCCTTACAAATTTTTTTATTCGTGCGTCACTTATGTGTCTTTAGTAGACGAAACGCACCACTGTCGTATAACATTTTAATACTGGTATATATGATGAGTGTATTTAAATATTATACAGCCTGTGTAATTTTGTGATTTTAACAAATACAGACGAAATCTTCGGATAATACTGGAAAATCCATTTGCTTACTTAATCATTGTAATAACTTCACAATTCACACTAATTTATTAATGTCCGAGACGAAGTTCAATGTTCAATACAGATACATTTGTATTTTTTCTTTATAGGAGCAGATTGAAAATAAACGATACGAGTAATGAGTTCTTGATAGTTATATGACTCGTTCTGACAAAGATAGATGCTTTATACTTTAACGATCTTTAACTTATGACTTTAAACTTCATTTCAGGTGCATTTCTCATTCCATACTGGTTCATGCAACTTTTTGTCGGAATGCCACTTTTCTTTATGGAGTTGTCATTTGGACAATTTGCTAGTCTAGGTCCATTGGCAATATGGAAAGTCAATCCACTTTTCAAAGGTTCATGTACTAATTTTACGTTTCAACACTTTAAATGCTAGTATTTTTGTGTATTCGAAGTTGAAACAATCTCCCAGCAGAAGGAATGTCTAGTTTTTTGTGAACATTTGTGGTTTTAAGATATATCGTAGAAAAAAAAAAGAATTTTCACCTAAAATGGATCTCGTGAATCTAAATAGGGACTTATGATATACATATATGAACACAATGCAATAGTACAGAAACATGAAGGTATGAGAACCAGAACAACCAAAACAAATTAAGAATGGAAATGGGGAATGTGTCAAAGAGACAACAACCTGAACATAGAACAGACAACAGCACAAGGTTACCAATACATGTAGGTCTTCAATTCAGCGAGAAACTCCCGCACCCGGAGACGTCCATCAGCTGGCGCCTAAACAAATATATATATACTAGTTCAGTGATAATGGACGTCAGGTTTAGAATTTAACCGTAAAATATATTTCTGTTCTTAAACGAATAACAACCTGTTGCCTTTTGAGACGAATTAAAATAATATTCACTGTTACGAATTTTGATAGGTCATTAATTGGCTTTCGTACTTTGAAAACTTTAATTCACAAAGACTATCATAGACATACAAATGTTTAATTTATATAAAAATGAGATGTGGTATGATTGCCAATGAAACAAATATCCACCAGAGACAAAATGACATCGAAGTAAACAACTATAGGTCAACAATGAGCAAAGCACATACTGCTTAGTTAGCTATAAAAGGTGCCGAGATGACAAATGTAACAAAATTCAAACGAGAACACTTACTGCCTGATATATGTACACAATTGTGTTTTTAAATTTAACTTTATATATATATTTTTTTAAATTACTTGTCGATGTTGCAATTTATTATTTCAGGGTTAGGTTACTGTTCAGTGATAGTATCGGCCGTCATCGGATTGTACTATAATGTTATCATCGGCTACTGTTTCTTCTTTTTCTTTGCATCAATGTCTGATCCGTTACCATGGAGTCAGGAAGTGACGTCTCATAATAATACAAACAGTACAGGTGAATGAATAGAATTTGATTAGCATTATAATATATTTCACATGTAACAAAGGCGTTTTCAAACACACAAGTTAACGCTATATATATATATATATAAAAAAAAGACCAAGAAGCAAACACAACAGTAAGCAATCCAAAGACTGTTGACAATTCATTGTACATCATGATTTCTGAAATAAAACACAATGGTTTAAAATTTAAAAACAATATTAAAGTGAAATGACAAGTTGAAATTCGATATTCAAGAATTGGTTTTTGAAGCAATAATGTCTCAAAATAAGATATGTACTGACAGATTAATTCCTTTCAAATATTTTGAGAAACAAAGAACGTCGTGCTAATGAAACAATAATTGTATTTTTTTCTGTTTTAGTTCTTCCAAGTAACTTCACAAACAACACTGGTACAGAAAGATCCAAAAGCGAAGAATTCTTTTAGTAAGTATGGATACGTTTTGAGGAGAGAAAAACGTCGATTATTTATATCTTTTGTACACTATTCATTTAGCCATCCAACGTGAAAGAATGAAAACACACATTGTTCCAGGGAAGGTTTTTTTACTTTTCATATTTGCAGATGTCATGTAAAATTTGAATAAATGTAAGTTATCAGATATGAAAGACATTTGCAATGTTTACGCTCCAATACCTACATATTCGCACCGAAGGCGATGAACGAACTGACAGGCTGATTATTGTAACAGAGGGACGGAATATCTCAAAGGTATAACAAACACATACGTCGAAAGCAAACTGGTAATGCCATGTCAAAAAAATGACACAGACACACAACAGTCTACAAATCAAAACACAGATATCAACAGACTGAGCAAAATGAACCCCAGCGAAAACAGGTGGTGATCTCAGGTGTTCCGGACGTTAAAGCAGTTCCTACTCCACATATGTCAACCGTTGGGTTGCTCATTTAAGTACAGACGATATTAACAACTATAGGTCACCGTACGGTCTTCAACAATGAGCAAAGCCCATACCACTTAGTCAGCTATAAAAGGCCCCGATAAGACAATGTAAAACGATTCAAACGAGAAAAGTCTAAATCGGTTGGTCACATTCGAGAAACATATTATTTTAAGAGACCCAAATAAAAAATATTAAAGATGTTGAGTCAGTAATGACGGAAAATGACTATGTTGAATGTTTCAATAAAGATAATATAAACTCGATTTAAGACTTAGCATTTTACATATAATTTTTGGTAGTGTAATTATATTTGGTAGCTTTTATTCTTAAAGCAGTAAAAACTTACCAATGATTAAATAATGTACATGTATTGTATAGAGAGGGTAGATTCAAAATTAAATTGTAAAGTTTACAATTAATACTATAAATTCAGAAATTACTGTGTGCATTTATTATTGCGATTTTGTCATTTTAGACTGAAATAAGATTTTAATTTTTGCGACCATTGTTAAAAATCCTGTTTCATTCATATAAAAAATGAATAAATGCGAGTTTTAAATATTGCGATTATAATCCTGTCGCATTTTTCGCAATAATAAAACCATCGCAATAATTTCTGAAGTATGTGTTTTTCAGTGATAGAGTGTTGAATATGTCCGATGGTCTACATGATTTCGGGGCAGTTAGATGGGAACTAGCTCTGTGCCTATTATTAGCATGGGTAGTTGTCCTGGCAGTTTTGGCAAAAGGCATCAAAAGTCTTGGAAAGGTACATTGTTTATACTTCTACCTCGTGTTTGACACAGCAGTCATATCAGTACCAGAATCTATGACAAACAAGACAATTTTAATTTTGAAATTATAAATTTTTCCAACCTTAGCAGCAATATATCAACTTCACCTGCATATGGAATATAAATTATTTTCGATAATATCTTTTTTAGCGGTGCTCGGTATTTATACATCCCGCCATTATGTTATTGTGCTATGGGGGGGGGGGGGGGGCGATTTCATTTTGTATTCTTGTAATCGCCATTGTATTAATGTGCTATGGACATTTCCTTTTTTTTTTGTATTCTTGTCTTTGATTTTTTGATTTTGCTTATGTGCTTCATCTTTAGAGTTTCTATATTGTATTTCTTTGTTGTTGACATCGTTGTTTGTTTTTAAAGGGATTAAGGTTGAAAAAAATGTTGTCTGTTCTACCCAATTTTTGACATTTTTACCAATTATATCTGTTTGTTTTGCTCACACATTTTTGTCAATATAATGAAATTCTATGCGATTACACAAGGAAATGCGTACATCAAGTCTGGACTACGACTGTTACAGTTCCATTCCTTTGATGTGTCTGACCACTGATTTTGACATTTGATAAGGGACTTTCCGATTTTAATTTTGTTGGAGTTCTGTATTTTGTAACTTCAGTTTTTATATAAAAATTGTCCCACCATTTGTAATTCAAAGTGAACGTTAAACTTTAAATAAATAATACCATTTTTGATCAATACCATAAATCTGATAAGATTTGTTTCGTACCATGACCTTCAGTTGATGACCTCTACAGATAAACTGTGTCGTAGATTTAGGGCAGCTCTCGCCTTTACACAGTTTCAATTATTAGTTCGTGGCACATTACTGGTTTTTTTCTGTAGTACATCAAATAAGTTACACATATGGAGCAAGAATATTTTATATTTCATAAACACTGGGTTTATCTACGGGTTGAATTCGGGTAGATGTAACTCAATGTTTATTTAGATTATTTTCATATCACCCCAACACTGCAAATTATTCTGATTTGGATCCCACCATCCCTCGCTGTTACTGCTATATGACAAGTGTTTGATGGAAAGGTAGCATGTGTCAATTTTAAATTCTTTGTTCGACTCGGTCAGGAATAAAATTTACGACATCTTGGAATCGATTCGAACATTCTACCAGTGTTCTCAATGTCAATGCAATAGAAGCAGTAAGAAATCGTGTAACTTGGAGAGGTTTTCATTGACAGGTTCTCGGATGATCTAAAGGGCGGTGTTTTATTTTCAAAATAGAATCAAGTTAGTGTAGAACTCAAACGTTCTATTTTTATGTCGAAAGATTCGATTTCCCATTGACATTACACGATGATGACTGCTGTACCCATATTTTGACTATATTATTTATTAATCTGTTTAGTTCACGCATCATTGTAAATATAACGGAATTTGATGAGACTGGCAACAAAGTGAGAGGTTTAGCACTATAAAACCAGGTTTAAGCCACCATTTTCTATATTTGAAAATGCCTGTACCAAGTCAGGAGTCTGACCGTTCTTGTCCATTCATTTGGTGTGTTTTGTCATTTTATTTTGCCATGTGATTATGGACTTTCCGATTGGATTTTCCTCTGAGTTCAGTATTTTTGTGATTTTAATTTTTCCTATCATGTGTTTTAGTTTAATGAATGAATTTTAGTCAAGGTTAAAACTTGACCAATTCCCCATGTAACTCTAAAAATGCAAAGTGAACAGTTTTTTTTTTAATTTTGCCACACAACATACATAATGTTACACGTGCGAACATTTATACAGCCTCTTAATACTTATTGCTTTGAATTTCAGGTTGTTTACTTCACAGCATTGTTTCCATATATAATACTGCTGGCTCTGTTCATCAGAGGAGTTACCTTAGATGGTGCTTCTGATGGAATATATTATTATCTGACACCACAATGGGACAGATTAGCAGATTCAACCGTATGTAATAGTAGCAATCTGATAAAAACACAGATCATATGTCTAATATTTACTTACAATTATTGTTCTGAAAACGTTCCGTTCTACTTTCTGTTTTAAAGACTTTCGATAACCTCTGGATTTACGGTCATAAACAATTCGAACATGATTATCATTCTCAGACTCCTAATTCAGCCAAAGAAAATACTAGTATTGTATTTGGTGTTTCGAGCACACATTTTGTACTCCGAGTGTGTTTTTGAGTGCATATATTTGAAGGCTGAATTTCATTGGCTGATGTAATAATTGCCAGAACAGAAAGTAAAACGGAATATTGTCAGATCATTCTGAGCAAAGCTTGGACACAAAATATGTATTTAAATCAAATTGTGTTTGTAGGATAACATTTTGTTTATTTTACAAATTTATGAGGTTTAAAGCAATTCAGCAAAATACACTATATCTTGAGACTAATTATAATTAAAAGACGTTATTTTTAACCGAATACACGACTTTCATGTAAATAGAGCATTTTATATTATTTTCTACACTGAAGTCGAAGTTTGATAAAATACCAACAATAATTAACCATGAAAGAGGGACGCAAGATACCAGAGGGACAGTCAAACTCATAGATCGAAAGCAAACTGACAACGCCATTCCCAAAAATAAAAACACAAACAAAAGACACAACATAGAAAAATAAAGACAAAGCAACACGAACCCCACCAAAAACTGGGGGTGATATCAGGTGCTCCGGAAGGGATTCATAACGTGTGATTTATTTACAATAGTTTTGATTTCAGCTACACGTTTCTCCATTTACGAGAAAGTTAACAAAAGAAAATTCGTTTACGTTTGGGTTTTTTTTCGTACTATATTTTCTTCCTTATTAAGAAAAACCGAGTATAATCGGATTTTTAGCATTAATGTCATAAAATCTTCATACAAAACATTTTCATGATGAAGAGTTGATTAATTTGCAGTCATTGCAACACCAGTAACTGAAGCACCTGAGTTCCAACTAGTTTTGTTTAAAAGGCTACGTGTTGTGTTTGCATTTGTTTTCAGTGTTGATTTGTTTTATTTAATCTTTAAATGTCAGTGTCGTTTTAATCGGTAGCCATCTTGTCTATCCTTTACCATGTTAACCGTTTTTCGCTACGGAGAGTAAGCGAATTTACTAGTCATGGTTTATGAATATTGTTATGACTAAGGGTTAAAATGAAACATTAATTATATCGTGTATTCAATCCCATAATAGGACTAGTCACGTTTTGATTAAATGTTAGATGACGGTGTCACTAGAATAGCAGGAACTGCTGACCCCGATTTGTGTTGAGTTCGTAATGCTTAATCTTTAGTGTTCTGTGAAGTGTTGTATGAAATGATTGTCTTTTCGTCGTTTTTCGTTTGGTCATAGTGTTGTGTGTTTCTGTTGTTTCGTTGTTTTCCTCTTATTTTTGATGTGGTTCCCTCAGTTTTAGTTTGTAACCCGGATAAGTTTTTTTCAATCGATTTATGACTTTTTTACAGCGGTATACTACTGTTGCCTATATTTACCTATGCCTTTTGCAACATTTTTGTAGAATGTTCTGAATTGCTTCTGTTTAGAAAAAGTAGACTAAAAGTTTTACATTTACACATTAGTTTTAAATGTATATAGTAGCATCGGATTTAAACCCCTTATTCCGACTTGACATGACTGCATATTTGTACAGCCCCATTGAATCTAACGGTTGTAGTTTTACATTGCTTTTAATATTTAATGGGAGAAATCCGGATTACTTTGTTTCTTAACCCTAGTCAATTAATGTGGTTAATTCAAAATGTTCTGAGCTAATTCATTTGTAGTTCAACCCACCAGAAATATGGTTGAAAGTATGAAAAATCAACGTTGCTCATTGTTTCGTAACGTCGTAACGTATATTTGACACTGCTGGGCCGTTAAGCATAGTGTGCTTACTAAAGCTCACTAATGTTGAATATCTAATGTCGATAACTATATATTTGTGTTATTTCTACTATTTAGCTCAATATTAAAATTAAACTCAATCATTGTTTTCATAACAAACATTGATATAATTTAAGGTATGGAGTGACGCTGCCACTCAAGTATTCTTTTCACTCAGTGCCTGTTCTGGAGGTTTAATTCTCATGGCCAGTTACAACAAATTTGACAATTTTTGTCTTCGGTATGTATTCTTATCACTTTTGTACTAATACAATCTAGTATGAAAACACAAAAAAAACATATACCGAACAAGTCATCTAGTTGTTAAAACCTGAATGTTTGTTGAAAACTGAATGGCATCAGTGATACTAGATTTAAGGCAACAAACAGCACTTACAGATGTTCAAATCTCCTAACTATATTTAAAATATACAAACGAAGGTAAGAAAAAAAAATTGAACTGAGGGAATCGCATGAAATTCAAAAGGAGCGAAAGAATAGGAACGTATTATATTTGGCTTTATATATTCATTGTAGTCCAGCAGCTAAGTCTAATATTTTGGGACAATTGATCACTTTATGGTAAAAGCGTGAAACTTTGCACAGTGTTAGTTATGATGCTTATAAACATTTTTGTATATGGAGCCATCAAAAAAAAAATTCAACAATGGCCGCTAATTTCAAAATGGCCGACAATAGTCATGAGGCAGAGTCCTACAAATTGGTGTAATTAATCATTTGGATATAAAAGCACAAAACTTTACATATTGCTAATTATGATGCTAATTAATCATTTCCAAATATGTAACAATAAAAATATTGAGCTTTTAATACATTTTGAATTTGATGCGCAAACATACAAAACACTAATATAAATTTCGGTAAACCACTTACAAATTTGTTTGCTTTAATAAGAAGTAAAGATCAGTTTAAAGTTTTAGAATTTTCTATTATACCATATGATAAAATAGTGTTTTTCCAACATTTTGTTTCAGAGATGCTCTAATTGTGCCAATTGTAGACTGTTTAACGAGCTTTTTTGCTGGATTAGTTATATTTACCGTTCTTGGTTTCATGGCTCACCAGAAAGGTGTTTCTATAGATGAGGTTGCGAGGGGAGGTAAGAACACTCTTATATTATTGTTCAATCTCCAATTAACTTAAAGATAGAATAATAAAAAGTTGTGTGAAATTTTAATTACAATGTATCGAACAATTCATTTTGATTTAAAAATAAAAAAACAATCTTTTACCTTTCTTAGTTAGTCGGAAAACTTTTTAGAAGTTGTATTTTGAAGAAATATGACAGACAAGGAAGTTATTGGGACTTATGATTGACCTTTCCATGCATATCATATATCTGGTAGTTTTCCCGACCTATTCACTTATTTTCGAGCTTTGAAGAGTGAACCATTCCAATGCCACGTCCTTTCTGTTTGTATATAGGAAGTGCCCCCTCTCCCTCCCTCTGAGGTGTTTTGAGCAATCGTATACATATATAATCGAAAAAATCTATATTTTTTCCGATATGAAAGGGTATCTAACTTACAGAGCGGTTGGAAAGCCGGAAACACTGAGGAGCTACTTTGTATCGGTCGCGCGGACAAAGTGAGATGATTCATTATTTTCGAAGGCGCCATGATCGCATTTACGTAGTATGTTTAGTATGTATTACTCTCGGGGAACCGGCTTATATATTGGTTTCTAGATACTTTAAATACTGTGTGTAGGGCTTAATTATTGTAACCTATTGATTTAAGCACATGATGAATGCATAGCGACATTTTAAAATGCTGAGGACTATGCAAATCGAAAAATTTATAAAAAAAGGTAAACCCCTGGTCTTAAAACAAGGGACACAAATGCACCCTTCACCATTTCCATTGTTCAAAACCGGCATGACTTTTGGGGGTAAAAGACATGAACTGAACCATACAGCGCCACTGTTCATTCGTAATTGTGCAAATTAATTTTTTTTCACACATATATCATAAGTTCATCATTAAAATAACCTTTACGTATTCAGTAATGTTTAGAAATTAATGAAAACTAGAACACTTTATTTGCTTTAGACTCGAAAATGTCAAATGGTCTTCAAGCATCTTTTTCAGTGGCATCCGATTATAACTAAGACTACTTGTTGCATTAATCTACAAACCCCCATAAACGTTTACACTTATTTTGACCTTAGAAACACTTACCAAACCATGTATGTAATAAAAACATTATCTGATCATTTTAATGAATTGAATGAAACAAAAAATTCTATGTTTTTATTAAATAAACAGGTCCGGGTTTGGCATTCATTGCTTATCCAGAAGCCATTTCCAACATGCCTGCTCCAACAGTATGGGCTATTCTGTTCTTTTTCATGATGCTTATTATTGGTTTTAGTTCCGAGGTATGTATTTTGTAAATTAATATATCAACACTGTGTGGACAGTAAACACAGGGGTATATTATTCAAGCACTATTCTTTTAAAATGATAGGGTCTTGAAATAATTAGGAGAAACTAAAGCAATACACTAAGAAACTAAATTTTAGTTGTACCAATCACTTATACTTTTCAATATACACCAACAAGAAAAGGGAAATAGTTAAACACACACACACACAAGCAAACTCAACTACAGCTGATAGGCATATGACAGCCAAACAGTATTTCACATTGATTGTTATTTGCTTAACATCTAGTAAAAATACTTCACGTACAACTTTATTTCCAAATCATAAAGTTAATTTATTTTTGCCTGTTTCCTAATTACCTTTATTTTTTCTGTTTTTATCAGTTGCTTGTTCAATACTAAACATTCCGGAAGAAAATTTAGAAACATATGAAGAAAACAAAATTCTAAAATAAATTGAAATTGATATTATGTAAATTACTAAATTAAAAGTATAAATATAATTATGGCAATCTTCCATTACTTCAACTACTTCAATTTGACGTACAACTTCGACCCATGCTGAAGCTTTTTTGTGTTTTTATATCCCTTACACTAAAGCAGGTATACCATTAAGAAGGTAATGCTACCTAAAAAAACCTACTTCATTTGATACCAAGAGCGAAACAAATTACGCATTAGTCGAAAAAAAAGTTAAAAAGACAAAATCATGACAAAAAGAATGAAAAACAAACAATTGAAAACAGAACATCCCACAGAAAAAATAAAAAGAACAACACAAATTAACGTCTTTTGGTTGTTTTTTTGTTTTGTTGCTCTTTCATTGACTTAAATCAAACCCTCCTTTATTATTCATAACACTACATTCCATTGCCCTTTCGAATATTTTTCTGTACTCTTTCTTTTGTTTCAGTTCTCAATAATGGAAACAGTGATGGCATCCTTTATAGACGAATATGCATTTACTTTGAGGAAAAACTGGAGAAATTCAGCAATTTTCCGCATCACAGTGTGTATGTCTTTCTACTTGTTAGCGTTGCCTATGACAACAAGGGTATGTATTCGGGTTTTGATTATTGCTAAATGGTTTTATTTAATCTTGACAGAAACAATTACAATTTTGAAATTATAAACAAAATTGCAAACAATGAAATGTTATCTGAACCAAATATTTCATCGTCAAAAGTAAAATCACAAAAATACTGAACTCCGACGAAAATTAAAAAGTCAAGTCACTAATCAAATGACAAAATCAAAAGCTCAAACAGTTGCATCAAATTCGAGCCAACACATAAATATTCATATAAATAAGTATGCAAACAAACTGTTTTTAAATTCTTATTCCCACTGTAATGTCTTATATAGTACGTTTATCAACACCCTTGGGTCGGTACCGCTGGTGATGGGCTAGCAGTCCCCAATGGTATCACCCCCTATTGACGTTTCAGTTTTGGTATTACTTAAATGATATATTTTGTCTGTGACAAATTATGCAATTAAATTAAATCAATCTATACAACATATTACTCGTAGAACAAAAAGGAATTTTTTATAATACGGTAGCTGGGGGTATACAAATAAACCGACACGATTGGTGAATCCTGGCTACCAGTATCTACCGTTTATTTTTCTAAATAAAGCATCCATTGATGTTTATTTATGAATTGAAAAGTTATGTTCACCCCATTATGATTACAGGGCGGATTTTACTTGTTTGAATTGGTGGACAACTCCATTAGTGGTTTCCCATTGCTTTTTGTTGGACTATTCGAATGTATTGCTATTAACTGGATTTATGGTATGTATAGTTTTTGAAGCAGTTTTGGAACTTTACAAAAAAAAACCATCACAAATCATCTTTTCATTTAAAGAAACAAATTCACACGATAAATATACAGGAATCTGTTAAGCTTAAAAAAAATTAGGGCATGCGATACAGTTTTGATCCCATATTTCAAATTTTGATGAAAATTGGTATGTAGGCCATTTTTTACCTGATTAAGTTCGTCCGTCTGTTCGTCCGTCTGTCCCGCTTCAGGTTAAAGTTTTTGGTCAAGGTAGTTTTTGATGAAGTTGAAGTCCAATCAACTTGAAACTTATTATACATGTTCCTTATGATATGATCTTTCTAATTTTAAAGCCAAATTAAACTTTTGACCCCAATTTCACGGTCCACTGAACATAGAAAATGAAAGTGCATGTTTCAGGTTAAAGTTTTTAGTCAAGGTAGTTTTTGATGAAGTTGAAGTCCAATCAACTTGAAACTTAGTACACATGTTCCCTATGATATTATCTTTCTAATTTTAATGCCTAATTATATTTTTTATCCAATTTCACGGTCCATTGAACATGGAAAATGATAGTGCGAGTGGGGCATCCGTGTACTTTGGACACATTCTTGTTTTGGTGTATATTAATCAAATTTAAAAATATTGGCACTATTTATGTTTTCATGAAAGTTGGTACACATAATCTTCTTCCGTAATTAAACCAAATGTAATTTAAAAAAGAGGGGTCCATGAACTCGTTTTCAAGTTAAATCAGTTTGAATTATAAAAATAAGCCGAAAACTATCTTTTCCCGATAAGTCACCGTTTGAGGTCGCGAAATTAACAATTTACATTAGCAAGGTCATTACCTCCCCTGTAACTGTATCGTATGCCCTTAATGCATTTAAACTACAGTAACAATTTATTCAGGTATTGCTCATCTTTGACCATCTTTCTTTATTTTTTTTATTTTTTTTTTTGGGGAGGGGGGGATGTCTCAATTTTTTCTCCCTATGAGTTCAAAACAAATGGATCAAAGTGTTCTGAGCGGAGAAATTTCCCTAACATCTTTTCGTGTGTTACCGGGAAATAATTCCAGATCAGATTTGACTTCTAATATTCAGAGCGTTGTCCTTATCGTTGCAATAAAACATCACAGAGATGAATATCTGTTACAATACCTTTGTATAGGAACGTTTGCACATGTGCAATGCAAATTAAGTGTTATCTTCTGCTATTTATTCTCTAGGCTACAACCAATTTGCAGACGACATTGAAATGATGTTGGGGAAACGGCCTTGTTTCTATTGGAGATTTTGTTGGTCCTTTTTCACGCCATTCGTACTGTTTGTAAGTATAATAGTATCACTATACAGCCTTTTGGTTTTCATCAGTTTGTGAGTAAAAATCAAATTACGTCAGTTAATCAGGAATTCATCCTATAAATGAGCGCTCAAAAGACCAGGAATAAATGTGAGATCAAAAACTAAGAGAGAAAAAACTCCAGAAAATATCGGAGCGAAGACCAGTTGATTGATTGCAGACTGCTTTATTGAAGGTACTTAAATGCACACATATCACAGGCGATAACAAGATCATGAGAAATGAACACAAGAACTTCAAGATGTGTCAATTGAATAAGACATATTTTTGACTTGGTGCTGATCAATCTGTGTTCTTACTCTGAAATACCTCTAGATTGATACATGTAGGACAAACAACCTTGTAACTAAATGGCGTTTTATTTTTAATCATTTTGTGAGATAAAATAAATTACGTCAATCATCATTCAGGAATCCTTCCTATTAATTACGGCTAAAAAGATCAGGGTGTGAGAACAAAAACTAAGAGAGAAAAAATACGTTTCAGCAGATTGCGGGCAACAAATTCGATAATTTGTTTTTCAACGAAGGATTCTTTGCCTCATGTTAAATAACTCTTATTAATTGAGTATATATTCAGTATAGTTAAAAGTTTGTATTTTGGCTTCGAGAATAGTTTGTCTAGTTTTGTCAAAATGAGCAACGTGATCGTCAAAACTGGTGCAATTTAATGTCATTATTACCGAATGATTGCTGTTAATTATAAAATAAATGACATTTGTTTTTAATTTATTGCAATGATGGGAGTACTGATTTTGTCGCGCGAAGTTCGTACATTATCGTTCAGATCAGTTTACATTTTAGGTTGTCATTGTGTTTAAAGCCTACCAGTATGAACCATTGACACTGGAAGATTATGAATATCCGGACTATGGACTAGCTCTGTGGTGGCTTATTTGTTTGTTTCCAATATTAGCCATACCTACTGTGTTTCTATTTAAATACATCCCAAGGCGTCAGTTAGGGGTAAGTTTGGAATACTGAATGAAATTATGCGTTATGTAATTCGTACCAAACGCATGCCTTCATCATGATGTTAAAGTGACGTTTCTATTTTATCATTGCAAATCAAAAACGCGAATTCTTTGTTTCATTTTCAAAGGAAAGCGATATGATGACAGAAACCAATATAAAGGTATTCTTTTAATTACAATTTCTTTTTTTATTGAAGATGTACGTTAATTGCTTCAATTCATTTTAATTTAATTATTAAATAATTCTTCTATAAAATATATTATTCTAAACAAGTAATGGCAAATATCCTCTTAATTAAAGTGGAATGTATGTATTCTGTTCAGATGGTTGATGTGCGATTGAAAAGATATGAGTAAATGCAAAATAAGGGAATTTATACATTCGATTCCAATGTACCTTTTTTAAGCACTCAAATATGTTTAAATGCATTAGGAGTAATACAAGTAAGGGCCATACATGTTTAGCTCCGAATTTCCGACATTGAAAATGATTTGGAAGGTTGCACCCGTAACTATCGTAAAATATACAAACCAAACCAGCAAAGAATTTATTATTTATTTCAAAATATGTCATTTGTTTTTGTAGGTCACAACGCTTATGAAGCCTACATTAGAGTGGGGACCGGCCTTCGAAGAAAACCGACGTGGTACAAAATATGAAAGAATTAAAAATCCAATTTATGGAAAAACCAACCTGTCCTTTGTCCATGATGATCAATCGGATACAAACTATCTAAATTCAAAACTGTCAAATGAACCTCCACCATCTTATCAAGAATCAACACGAATGTAACAAGAATATAAATTAAATAACAAACTAACAAACATTAGAAGTACATTTGTTTTATGATACCAAAACTGGATATTCAAAGGATATAAGTTGCTTGGCAATACATGTACAGATACTATATATAATACGCTTGGCATGTTTTGATCATAGATATAAAAAATGTTCGAACAACTCCCGAGAAAAAATAAATTACTTTATTAAGTCAATACTTATATATTGATATTAAAATTAAAAATGGTCCGATTCTGCAATATCATATACGGTACCAATTGTTCTGCACCACTTACAAATTTTATTTCATATTCCAAACTCTCCATGCAGGTTCTTAAGAATGAATTTAGTATTATAACATTTTTTTTATTTTACAACAAAACCAATCGAAAACATCAGTAAATAAACTCATCATACGTACCAGGACTAAATTTAGTATATACGCCAGACGCGCGTTTCGTCTACAAAAGACTCATCAGTGACGCTTTAATATATTTTCTACTAGAAAATGCAAAACTTTAATCCATGATGGCTGTATACTAAAACTAAGTATAGTTTAGATGTAAAATCCTTCTTTAGTTATCTATGTTGTGTCATGTGTACTTTTGTTTGTCTGTTTGTATTTTTCATTTTTAGCCATGGCGTTGTCAAGTTTATTTTCGATATATGTGTTTGACTGTTCCTTTGGTATCTTTCGTCCCTCTTCTATAAAAGGTCCCGAAATTAAAATATTAAACAATCAAACGAGAAAACTAATGTCTATTCTGATGTTGTGATGGTTGACCACTATCACCAACTTATTTGTACAATAACGAAACATAATGTAAACCAAAGACCGTATTGTTTACAGCTAGCGTGTCCATTTGTTATTGATGTGTTTTGTCATTTGATTTTGCCATGTGATTAGGGACTTTTCGATTTTATTTTCCTCGGAGGTCAGTATTTTTGTGATTTTACTTTTTTCAATATCGTCGTCATTTTGAAGTTGCTGGTCGGCATAGTTAAGAGCCTGGTATAATTGGTAAACAACAAATGTAAGAGATCGTAAATAATCTTCTGTCAGTGTAGGGAAGTTTTCATAATGTTTACATTCGTGTAACGGAACCCACTCTCCTGCTGAGTTACCTTATGCTTTGTGTTTCAGAACCCTTTCATGTAAAAGGTTTGGTTGTTTAGACTTTTCTAACATACTTCTAGCCAAGTCACAATGTTCCTTAAAGGATGTGATTAACGGTGGCTTGAATTTATTGCATATAGCGCCTACGTTTCTCATGTATTCTTTAAAGTTCAAGATATCGATCGATATTTGGGATAACTTTATCGAAATACACAATGTACTTCCATGTTTTAATGCGTGCTTTGACTGATTCAACCGTCCATCTTATTCCATTAACTAGTCTTTCCAAGTGAGCATCTTCAGTCGAAAACTACTTAGCAGGTTTAGCAAGAAACGCAGGCGATTCGGTTTGAAACACACATGCATGTAAAAACTCTAACGCATATAAGTCCTCTATCTAGAATCAGAATATCATCTTTCTTAAACCATTTCATCATATTCATCCTTTGAACGCACCATATGCTACACAATGCTAACATCATTGTTTTGGTCATCCACTAAGTACGGCACCAATATACTTTTAAAATATGTATTCATCCGTGGACGTAACAACGATTGGTTTAAGCAAAGGTCTATGTGTTTGCATAGAAAAGCATCGCCGCTGGAATTTGAATTTATTGCTTTTCTGTATATAAATATATGTCCCATCCATATTTGTGATGACAAGAGTCTGATAAAAAGTAACTAAAAAGTTGAGTAGCGAAATAAGTAGTATGGTTTTCGATAATTTTGTCTCTATTGATGTGATGAAAGCCAATATATGAAGGTAGAAAATCTGCGGACAGTCCAGATTTTGCTTGTAGTACTATTTTTGAAATTTGCTACAGATTCCAAAAAGAGTTGCCAGATATCTGAAAAATGTGTACTTAAGAACGTATTTCAAAACATTTATAAAAACATAACATTAAGTTTCTTTAAGTGTAGTTAAAAACAAGCGTGCAGAGTGTTTAAAATGAAACAAAGAGTTTCTTAAACAAAGAACACGATGGGTGTCTTACAAGTGACCAAAAAAATGGTTACTCGTACGTCAATTCGAAATTTTAGGCGCAGTGAGATTCATTTGTTTTGTTTTGTATTTTGTGTATTTTGTTTTCTTGTTAGCAGTTGTGTTTTTTTTTTGGTTACTTGGCATTCCTTTTCTATTTAAAAAGTAAAATCACAAAAATACTGAGCTCCGATGACAATTCAAAACGGAAACTCCCTAATCAAAGGGCAAAATCAAAAGCTCAAACACATCAAACGAATGGATAACAACTGTCATATTCCTGACTAGATACAGGTATTCGCTTATGTAGAAAATGGTGGATTGAACCTGGTTTTATAGGTAGCTAAACCGCTCACTTGTATGACAGTCGCATTAAATTCCATTATATTTACAACGATGAGATATTTGTTCTCGTCCTGTACTTGCACTGTAGATTAAGCAACCAACAATCAATCAGATACATTTACGAATAAATCAATTGATAAAGCCAAATATTTAATATTTAAGATTGTATGGTACAATTTTACGATAGATGCAACTTAGATTTAGTGCAATTCATAATTTTTTTTTTTTTTTTTTACTGAAATAATATATTATGTAAAGCATTATTGAACTGAAATATTACAATTGCTAGGTGAAACATACTGAATTGAAATTTTGTATGGTCGATTAATTTATTGTTAGATATGCAAAAGTGTAGTACGATTTCCAATTCAGCATTAATCAATCACGACTGCTTGTTGTGTGTTAAACAAGTCATACAGCTTGTAAATAAAGGCAACAGTACTGTACTGCTGTTCAATAAACAAGGGTATCGTAGTTCAAAAGTCTGAGATTTCTAACATAAGTCTGCTATAAAAGAGGGACGAAAGATACCAGAGGGACAGTGAAACTCATAAATCGAAAATAAACTGACAACGCCATGGCTAAAAATGTAAAAGACAAACAGACAAACAATGATACACATGACACAACATAGAAAACTAAAGAATAGGCAACACGAACCCAACCAATTTTTTTTTTATCAAATTCTATCTGCTCAAATGTTCATTGCCAGAACGATATGTGGCCTCAGGTTGTTTTTAATGATAAGAGTAAACAGCTCCTCTGCCTGAATTTAGAATTGTGTAGAGTAGAAGATATCACGTTAATTGTGATAACTTCATACTTCAGGCAAACTTTGTGTATATGCCTTGTTAGGTGCTACCAAACTTTTTGAAACACAACTCCACCTTCCCCTAAAAACCAACGGCGTGTCTTCGGTTGATGAGTACGGCCACCTAGAGTTTTCTGTTCGAGTAGTATGTGAAAGGCTGCGGGAGATGTATACAAACGTAATCACATCCCATCGGAAACTGATAGATTTTCTGGGATGTATACATACACAGTCACGTCCAATCGGAATTAAGGACATTGTATACAGTGCCTCTTATATGGAGAGTTCTTCTATCTCTAATTTGCAACAACTATTTGCTGAGTCTGAATATAAGTAGCTGTTACAAGGTCAAGTGTCTATTCAAATAAACTCATCATAGATACCAGGATCAAAATTTTATATTTACACCGGACACACACAATATCCTCTTTTACAAGTGGCAGCCCAAATCTTTTCAACCCGGTCTAATCATTTTGCAGATTCTAACCATTGGATTAATTGTTTTAAGTTGTTATCATCTCAATATCCATGAAATATTTGCCACTAGACATATGGCAAACAAAAATCAATCGATATTTTTTTCTGTTGTAGTAGCTTTTGACACATATCTAAATGTGTGTGTTTTATGTTATTTAATTATCACTTGAACTTTTTATGATTGAATCTTAGTTCAGTTAATGTCAGATAGCAAATATATGTCATTTATATTTGGAACAATAACAAAGTACCAATTATTCTGCAATGTTGGTCGTACAGTAAAATAAAGCGTGAAATTGGACCGACACTCAAAAAAGATTTGTTGGATAGGTGCAGAAATAAAGCCTCGAGACAGGGAACGTACGGACCACTCAGAGTTGTTAACGTGCAGGGACCTTGGTACAGTAAAAAATAAGGAGTCGTCGAGATCAACTTCTTCAAAATGAATCCGTAATATACACCAGCACTGTCAAATGTGCCACCTCTGCATAACCTATATTTCAGGATAGTAGAAGTCGAGATGACAATATTTCTATATCAGACTCAATTCTTTTATGTCGAATACCGAACCGTATAATGTTTATAATGCTGGTCATTTCTTATCAACACAAGTTAACATACATTTGACCTTAAATGTCATGGCTAGTTTATTCGTGACTAACAAACATTAATTCAACATTCCAACAAATACTCAGACCTAATGAAAATCCGATGATTATGAAAGTACGAACTTAGAATGAAATTCAAAACAGTGTGGCTGTGAGCATTGATTGACACATTAAATTCATCCATTGACTGGGACAATTTACGTGAACGTTTGTCTGTAACGACCACTGTTCACGACGTACCTACGATAGACATTTAAACTGTGGGGTCATCAAAGGTTTCTTAACGCCTTTAATTATAAGATAATTCGAAAAATTAATCAGGAATAACCTTTACGTTTTGATTTATGTAATTGATATAAATCAAAACATCGTGTTATTTCTGATTAATTTTTCGAATTACTTTATTATGGTGTTGAGAACCTTGGTGACCCCATAGTTTAAGTGTCTTTAAAAAGTACATAGTGAGCAGTGGTCGTTACATACAAACGTTCACCTAAATTGTCCCAGTCAATGGATGAATTTATGTGTCAATCAATGGCCAGAGCCACACTGTTTTGAATTTCATTCTATTAACAATCTTCGTGAAATATCGTTTACGCGATATTAAAAAAATACAACAAGGTTATACAAACTACCTTCTTGTCCCTCATATTTTCTCATATCATTGTGTTGTGTATAAACAAATTAGTCCTCAACATAGTACATCATAGAGACATAAACAATTACCAAATGACAGAGAGCACATAAAAACTCCCCAATATCAAATATGAAAGTTAAAGATTCAGTTACATAAAAAAAAACATGTCAGTGTCAACAAACTAACTCACAGAATGTTTAAAGGAACCAATTACATAAACTTCGCTCTATGAAAATAAAAGAGTGTACTTGAAACATATTTATACTCTTCCATTTTTTATTCCAATCAAATTTATTTTGAATTAAAATATGTTTTGTCAGTGATTGTCAGCATTAAAATTTCCATTGTGATTTTCCACTTCAAGAAGTACCGTCCCTTCAAATATTGTACTGTACTATGGAAATTTGCCTTCATTCACAAACCATGGGAGTGTAAATATAAGTATCCATTTTTCAACTTTGAGATTACATGATATAGTCACTGTCTTAAAATTCTAAATATCAACACTATTCCTTAAAACCTAAATATGTATGTGTAACATATAAAGATACTAAAGGTCTGTTCCAGTGTAAATGTCAATATATGTTAACACCCACTGGTAAGTAATTAGTGCACTCGGAAGTCGCAGAAATGTGCACGGGTGTAGGAGGTAACAGTCGTCCAGATAAACCTACTATAGGTCAAACACAATTCTACTAAGATATGCAAATTGTCTGACTTCTGTAATTGATAAGGCTTACATATATAAGCCCTTGTGTTCCATTGATAAGAAAGCTTTTTCGTTTTGACTTTTCGTAAACCGCCTTAAGATGTTCCGAAATATCGGATTTCTTCTGGCATCTTTCGCAGTGCTGACAACGGCTCAAGGTAGGATTTTATTAATTATGTTTATTTGTTTAATTTTCAAGTAACCTAACTTAATGTTTATTTTAAGAGTTGCCTTTCTTGTTGGCAGATTTCCACTAAATGTTACCAATAGAAATTTTATACTATGAACTTTACTAAATAGTAAATGTATATATTAAGTGTCTAAATGTGAGGATTTGGATAAATGAAATATAATAAAACTAGAATATCAGGTCATAGGAACTATAAAAAAGGAACCTGATCACAAGATTCGCATCTATGTATTACTGGTATTAAAACATTATGTTTGAAACGATGACTGTGCTCTTGTAAGCAATGAGGAATGAAGGACGCCTTCCAGAAATAAGACTATCGGAACAGCAGTTGTGGAATTACTGGATGAAAGAATTATATATCGGAGTTTTTATGTACCTTTGCAAAAAAGGATGAATTTACAAGTGAACCTATATCATAGCTATGCTTGGTAAATGGACATAAATATGAAGTTATAGTGTGATTAATGTTTAGCCTTGCTGCTTTATTTATTTTTTGCCATGTATTTCGTCTCGAGGATAGCCTAACTCCCAATTGAACGTACATCTGGAGTGATCATGACTACATGCATCGAATCAAGTTCTGTAGCAGAATTTTAATAGTGAAAGGAGTTTCATTCTGGAGTCTGAATCGAGGACCAATAAAAGTATATCATGACAATATTAAAAGCTATTCTTAGTTGTACATAGGATGGCACCGAGTTATTTGTTTTAAACATTGTAAAATGGAGTAAATGCATTCCTTCTTTATGTTTTGCTGTTAAATTAAAAAATATTTGTACGGTAAATTGATGTGGTATAATTTAGCTGCTTTAAGATGGTGGCTACTGTCGGATAATTGGGCCATCGAATGTCAACTGTATTTGATATCCGTTTTACTGGCATACCCTGTGAAAAATTGATATTATTATTTGAATCTTAAACAGAGGTTCATTTTTTAACGATATTCCCTTCCTTTTTAACGATATTCCCTTCAAATTTAACGAATTCCCTTCCATGTATTTTAACGATATTCCCTTCCATTGTAAAGATATTCCCTTCAAATTTAACGATATTACCATCCATTTTAATTATATTCCCTTCCATAGAAGTACAAATCTGTGCTGTCTTCATATATAAATATAAAACACGATTACTTATATATGATAGAAAAGGGTTTTCTTAAAGTTATGATTGTACGATCGTCAGACTGTTCATACAGTGTTGCCTTTATTTGTCAAGTGGCTGTTTTTCTACATTGAATGAAACTAGTAAATGAATTCAGAAACCTGTATCTAAAATTAAAAATATATGGACTTTCGTGTATCTGCTTTTTCCTTATACATACCAATTTTTCCTCCCTAATATTAATTAACTCTTTCCATGTTTCTTTGTTTCTCTCCATTTAATTTTCGTGAACAGTTAATTGAATTAAACTGAAATAAAAACCATCTGATTGTCATTTATGTCAATAACAATAGCAATTAATTTAATTGATACGTTTTTGTTTTCATTGTTAAAGTTTATGCACTCTGGTAATCTTAGTTTCCTTATCAGTGGTCTATTGACCTTGTCGGAATAATAGCATATGTAGTCGACAGGATTGGCTGGTATCACGAGTTCTGTTATCAAACTCCACACAAGGTTGTTTCTAAATCAGTCCTACAAAACCACAGATATAATGTTTCTTTTCTATTGACCAAAACAATATGGAAATGAATGTTAAGCATATAGCGAATTTTTATTTTAAAACGATACCGAATATGACAACTAATGTTACCCAATTTTCATAATATACCTTTATTTGACAAGATGCAGAGAAACAACACATGCTTAACATTAATATTTGACAACATTGTATGGGGCTCTGAATTTTGTTCTAGTTCACGCATATATCTTATCAGCAAACAAAATTTCCAATGCACTTTTTATTCTCAATGATAAACCATGATTATTTGACAACATATAGAGAAATTAACAAATGCTTAACATTAATATTTGACAACATTGTATGGGGCTCTGAATTTTTTTCTAGTTCACGCATATATCTTATCAGCAAACAAAATTTCCAATGCACTTTTTATTCTCAATGATAAACCATGATTATTTGACAAGATATAGAGAAATTAACAAATGCTTAACATTAATATTTGACAACATTGTATGGGGCTCTGATTTTTGTTCTAGTTCACGCATATCTCTTATCAGCAAACAAAACTTTTCAACGCAATTTTTTTTCTCAATGATAAACCATGATTATTTGACAAGATATAGAGAAATTAACAAATGCTTAAAACTTAAATGTTTGACAACATTGTATCATGGTGTGCTCTTATTTTTGTTCTAGTTCACGCATATCTCTTATCAGCAAACTTAATTTTCAATGCAATTTTTATTCTCAATGATAAACCATGATTATTTGACAAGATATAGAGAAATTAACAAATTCTTAACATTAATATATTTAACAACAATGTATGGTGTTCTGATTTTTGTCGTAGTTCACGCATATCTCTTTATCTGCAAACAAAATCCTTAGACAACGTAATCATCAATATGGCATACTTCATTGTTTTATATTGTGATTTTAAAAATATCATTAATTATACATTTATTATTTATATAAAAAAAATTATAGGACAATTTACAACATGTAAGTTGTTTACATTTGGACATATGCTTTAAGCTTATCTGAAAAATATACTTTGTACATGCTTTGTCTAGCATATATTATGCTTTGAGCTTTATATTTTGAAACTTTAAATATTGCTGAAGCTTATTGGTACTTGCATTATTTGCCTCCACTTTTTAACCATGACGATGATTTCTAGTTTTGAACATTTTTGTTTAAATGGTGGGACTTGCATGAAGACGGCGACTTGTTTAAACCTTTTACCGTCCTAATCATGCATGAAATATTTGCCATTTGACGTTAAGCAACCAACAATCAATCTTGTTCAACTCTTTTAATTTAAAAACTGAGAAACAGTTATTTAAAGGTAACTTATCTTTTTAATCATATTTTTTTAAAATTAAAGATATTTAACACCAAACAAAAATGAAAATAATGATCGATGATTATCCTGTCTGCTCCTAAAATGTTCCAAGAAAATATACATGTGGATGTTTTGTACAGTTAAAAGTTTGAATAACTAACTAACTGTCTTTGTGGGAATTTTGTTTAACAATGTAAATCTTAAGCTTTGCATTTGCTTTGTCAATATGCTGTGATATCGCTTCATTGACAGAAGGTGCTTATCTGTAGGCATTGCCTTATATTTATTTGTTTATACTGAAATTGTTGAGATATACCTTTTATCCTATATTCTTCTTAAAGCAGTATTAGACATAGTTTGTTTTGTTTACAAATTGATAAGTGACAATAACATTAAAGTATATCGAGGATAATCTATTCTATAAAAACTGAATATCATTTTAAAATTTTATATAATGAAAAAGAAAATATTCAAATGAAAACATATAACCTGAGGAATTGAGAAAATTTCCATTTTACAATTTAAAATATTGTGGATGAGATTTGAGTTGCTATTTGTGTTCAACAGCATGCATACCTCAGGACATTGTTTTTATGGTGGACACCTCCGTCGGAGTTGGAGCAGACAATTTCCGAAAGGAGCTAGACTTTGTAAAATCTACTATAAACAATTATAACATATCCCCGCAGTGTATTCATGTCGGCATAATAACGTTTAGTGGCCAAGTATACCATAATATAAAACTTGGTTCTTATGGTACTAAGGCAGAAATTATGTCCGCCATCGATCAAATACAATACCAGCCAGGTCGACGGTACACTACTGAAGCCATAAAGTATTTACAATCGAACGCATTTGGCCAAGTTGCTGGCGGCAGGAGCAATGCAGCTCATATAGGCGTTCTAGTAACAAATGGACAGCCTATTAATAATTTAGCATTCCAACAAGAAGCCGGGAAAGCAAGGGACAGTGGAATAAGACTGTATACGGTTGGGATAGGACAGGGACAACACCAAAGTGAACTAATGTTATCTTCTACCTATCCTCAAAACAGACATTCAATGAGTGCTCAAAACTTTGACGCTCTCGGTGATTTAGCATATCCGCTTGCAACTAAAACGAACAAAGGTGAGTACAACAAAACAAATATTGTATATGTGTACTTATGTAAAAAAATCTGTTCTTGTCTAAAAGCTCAGCTTCAAAGATGGCAGATTCAAGGGTTATCTTAGAAAAAAAATGACTACAAACATGACTTACTTGATGCCATAACAGGCATATTTTTATGGATTGCTGCTTTATATCATTGTATAATTATCTGTGTATGTTCATCTAAACATTCTTTTCAAATATTTCAGTATTCTTCAGAAAAATTACTTAATCAATGATTTTCAAATTTCAGACGGCCAGCAACTTCCATCAGCATCAGGTCAGTTTAGTATAAACAAAATATGAACTTGTTCAAAAGGTTTTTTATTTTGATACAAAAAGAACATAGAGGTTTTTAATGTAAAAACACAAATGAACATAGAAGTATGTATTGTCAAAACAAAAAAGTACACAAAGCTGCATAACAATTATTAATGTTAAAATGAAATGATCGCAGAGGTTTTTAATGTTAAAACAAAAAATGAACATAGAGGTTTTTAATGTTAATACACAAAAACATATTATTTCGGCTTTACTGTCAAGTTTTTGTATACACTGGTTAGATTAATGTTATTTACGATGTTCAAACTCTAAATCTAAGAGTAAATACGGATACAAATTTGAGTTTTTCAGTTAGAGTATTAATCAACGTCCATTTACTTATTCGTGTCTATGTATCCATGTTGACCAATAATAACGATAAACATTAACAGATTATGATACGAACAAAAAATGGGAAATATAGCACGGCGTTGATAAAAAAAATATAGCAAAGTTATTGAAGGATGCAATGGGGTCGAATTATTCACTTGCAAGTGAATTATTCATCAGCGATGATGTTTTCTTATCTTATTTTGACAAAATTGAACTAAACTGACAACTGAAATCGAATCATTGTTTTACTATTTCACTTTCACTAATGATTGATTTCGTAGCTAGTGCCCATTTAAAACAAGTCAGAATAATTATGTAAGTTAATACGGTTTTTTTTTCAGGATGCTTACAAAAAGCAGATTTAGTATTCGTAGTAGATGGATCAGGTAGTATCGGACCAGCAAATTTTGTAAAACTACAAACATTTCTAAAGGACATAGTTACTCAACTAAATGTCGGAAATAATGCTGTGCATGTTGGTGTCATGAAGTTTAGTAACTATCCATCAATTGAGTTCCCATTGGATATGCATTTATCACGTCAAGAAGTGATGAAGGCTATCGACAATATCAACTATATTGGTGGTGGTACTAATACTGCCGAGGCAATTACCTACATGGACCATCAGATGTTCTCTCAAAAGAGCGGAGCGAGATCAAATGTTCCAAGAATTGCTGTAGTGATAACAGATGGTAGATCATCTAATCCGACAAACACTGCAAATGCTGCAAATCAAGCCAGAGTTGATAACATCGGAGTTATGTCCGTTGGAATAGGCGCTGGGGTAGATCGATCAGAGTTGAATGCAATTGCTGATAACCCTGACAGTCAGAATTCATTTATGGTCAACAACTATGATCAACTGAAATCAATTGTAACACAGATTGTAAACAGAGCATGTCAAGGTATTCTTTTATGGAGGCTTTTTCTCGAAAATTTCAATTTACATATTTTTTAGTAAATGTCATCATAACTTTTTTACCTATTTATCTCGTGTCTGACGTGTCTGTATTTTAAATTCACAGCTATAATATTTTGATTATATTTTTTCTTCGATTTTTTTTCCTTCAAGTTTTGGTTTGTAACCCCGGATTTTGTTTTCTCTTAATCGGTTTAAAACTTTTGAACACCGGTATACTACATGTACTAATGCCTTTATTTCTCACAATTAAAAAAAACTACTATTATTTAATTTATTTATGCTTAATAATCAAGTTTTTTGTCTCTTTATAGTAAGAGCTACACAACCAGTACCAACAGTACGAGCACCAGGTTAGTATTTCAACTGACAAATGACAAAACACATGGGACAATGAATAAATTCACAATCAAAATGTATAGACCGAAAAACTATTTGGCTTACTATCTAAAATTCATTAGTTCTCTATAATTAAGATACTAATAATTCCTGCCATTCAGATTTTGTAAGTTTACAGTTGAATCAGGTGTACTATGTTTTTATATCACATGTTTAAATGTGCTGTCTGGTAAATGTTTGAAAAAAATCTAAGGATCTAGGAATGCATAAGCTTCACATTGTAATTCCGTCGGAGACATTTAAAGTTAAAAATAATGTAATCACTTTAAACCGATGTGGAATTTGCAGGAATGAATAAGTCCATTAGAAGTCCATTTATGGTCATCTCTTTTTTTTTTAAAGTTTTCATTATGTGCACGTGTGAAGGTAAAAGTCATAACTTGTAGTTTTTCTTTAACAATGTCTAGTTAAATAAAATATATGAATGGTGGGCACTGAATTAAATTAGTGTCTCCTCCATGACAGTCTTGAACATTAATACTCAATATTAAATAAAAGACACAGCTACTTTCAGTGGTTGGTATGAAGGTTGGGTCTCACTGTACACCACAGTTCAACATAGAATCATATGGCGGAAAAACAGAGAACTCTTTTTGTCCGAAAACACTGTCAAACATCCAAACAAACTATCCACACTTATCTGTGTCCACACTTATTCTTCTTTTAAAAATAATGATAAAATTACGTTGCTCACTTGTTATGTCTGGGTGTTACCCTGCCTCCAAACTGTAAGAGTTTCCAAGACAACCCTATGGGGAAAACTAGAGAACTCTTTTTGTCCGAAAATACTGTCAAACATCCAAACAAACTATCCATACTGATCTGTGTCCACACTTGTTCTTCTTTAAATTATTACTTAAATTAATAACGTTGCTGCTCACTTGTTATATCTAGGTGGTACCCTGCCTCCAGATCCATGTCAAGACCTACAGGCAAACTGTGAGAGTTTCCAAGACAACATGTGCTACGATTATGCACCATGGGCTAAAGATAACTGTGCAAGATTCTGCGGATTCTGTAAACGTAAGTTGTGATTATTTTGTTTTTAGCAATGGAAAAGTAGATAAGTAAGCTTTTTTTTAATTATCTAAGCATTTTTGTGAAATATGCTTTATTTTTGAATGGGATTATCTTTAAATATAGATAAACTTATATAGTTACATTTGTTCATTTTATTGTTATTTTTTGGTGATGTTGTACCCTTTTAGCTGACTGGATAGATAAACTTATTTATATATATCAATATTTCTTTATTTCGCAAACATATATTTACCCTACACCTTCTCGACAAAATTCTCATCGTCTCGTAGAATGACAGAGAAAAATCATAAATTTTACGTAATGTTTTATTATTCAGCAACCTATTAAACTAGAAAGTTTTTATTTCGGGGTGTTTTTAAGTCAAATATTATTTATCTATTTTTCTTTTCAGTTTATGAATCTTTTCTTGTTTGTGTCTTTTTGAATCTTAATGTTTTAATTTCAAATTTTTTATCCACAGCCCTGTACACCACTGCACCACCACCATGTATTGACGTATTAAACAATTGTGCTAACTATGGACTGTTCGTGTGCCATGATAAGAGATACAAATCTTGGGCTAGTCAAAACTGTAGGAGGTTCTGTGGATTATGTGGTAAGTTTAACAATGCTCTTCGACGAGGGGCGTAAAGGATGGGTATCTGCACGGAAGAACGCGAAATAAAATTGCCCTTTTACGATGAACGAACAATTAAACATTTACTGCACGTTGATCTTTTTACCAATTTCACGAAACATGGAGAATAACAAACATTTTTCACGGCTGCACGTGAAATAAAAATGGCAAAACATATTGCACGAAAATAACCCTTTACCTCTTCAACTTTGTACTTGTTTTGGCTTTCTTACTATCTGAGCGTCACTGATGGGTCTTATGTAGACGAAACGCGCGTCTGGCATATGAAAGTATATATATATAATCCTGGTATATTTGATAAGTAATTAATAACTTAGGATTAAACCTCACTGTCCGACTGTTAAACGGCAAACCCGTGTTAAAAAACGAGGCGTTTGACTGCGTTGGATTTATAAATACGCAGCCACGTCCAATCAGAAATCGAATGTTATGCCTGATGCCTTTTTACAAGTTTGTTTCCATTGACTATCTCACTTTTGTTGATATAAAAAATTACCAAAATATTTCAAACTTAGATGTTATCGTTAAGTGTAAATGTATTTTTTTTTTGTTACATTTTGTTTTACCAATTCTAAACTGTTTAGATATATGTCATGCAAAGCTCTGATTCCTTTCACGGATTTGGCTATACTTTTTGGACCTTTTGGATTATAGCTCTTCATCTTTTATATAAGCTTTGTATTTCAAATATTTTGGCAACAAGCATCACTGAAGAGACATGTATTGTCGAAATGCGCATATGTTGCAGGAAAATTGGTACCGTTAATGTTATTGTACTCAAATAATAATCAAAAGTAGATCATAATATATGGTTTGCAAGACCGAATGTTCCTTATTTACTTGCTGTATAATGTTAAATCTTTTTTTCTTTTTTATCAGGCACTGAGAACGGAGCAATCGGATTTTGTAAGTTTTTTAAACTTCTTTACTTTATAGAAAAGCACTTTGCGCCCATATGGGCCAATACATATGTCATTCAAAATATAACGTAGAAAATCATAAGCAATCCCCAACATTAAGTTTTACAAATTCATGTATTTTTTATCGCTAATATATTAATATTTTATAAATAAAACAATAAGAGTTAAAAAAAAAACCAACATCTTTGAATTTATCAAAGTACCGTTAAACAAGTTGATATCAACCTAGAATTGATAACCTTATTTTCACCGCACCTTACCTATCCTCTTCATGCTGGTCGGCATTTAAGGCCCTAGATAACCTTATTTTCACCTCACCTCACCTATCCTCTTCATACCGGTCGGCATTTAAGGCCCTAGATAGCCTTATTCGGTCAACGATAAATAAACCTAGTGTATCTGTGATTTAATAATCTTTACTTTATATTTTAGATGGCAAATGTTATTACAAGGGACAGTCATATCAGCATGGTCAGAAATGGACCGATGGATGTGATTATGAATGTGTCTGCGAAGATGGAAATACTGGACGATACAAGTGTTACAACAAGTCAGTTTCGATAATTGTTTATCACATTTTTTAAATTTATTTTACAGATTATATTTCAGTCTCGTATTTGATTTTGTAGCAATTTACCCACATTTTGACTATTTTATTTATTATGTCTGTTTAGTTCACGCATCATTGTAAATATAACGGAATTTGATGAGACTGTCAACAAAGTGAGAGGTTTAGCGCAATAAAACCAGGTTTAATCTACCATTTTCTACATTTGAAAATGCCGGTACCAAGTCAGGAATATGACAGTTCTTGTCCATTCGTCTTTGATGTATTTTGTCATTTGATTTTGCCATGTGATTATGAACTTTCCGATTAGATTTTCCTCTGAGTTCAGTATTTTTGTGATTTTATACTTTTGCATAGCAAAAACAAGGGAATGTCATAATCGTTAAGAGTTCGCTATTGTTACAGATGAAAGCAACGATTTATTACTGGATCTTTTGTATTTTTATGGGTTTTTTTTTTTTTTTTTTTTACTTTTTACCATTTACTGTGCTCTGGCTTAAAAGACATTTATCAGCGTGTTTGTGAAATAATTACTTAAATCATATTTAACATCATTTTGGTAAAAAATTCAATCAATAAATATCCAAGAACCATTGACAGTTTTTCTTGCAAAAAATACTAAATTAACTAAACTACAATGTACCCCACTTGTACAGTAATTTCTGCGTTTTGTTATTTCAGATGTCCACTTTACTACAACCTTCCAAATGAATGTACTTTAGTACGAAGTCCAACAAAATGCTGTCAACAACCTGTCTGCAACTTCAACCAAAACATACAAACATTCCAAAGTAACTCAATGGGTCGTACCCCTGCCGGCTTACGTAAGTTTCTATTACCACTTAATAAGAAACTGACGAGGGATCTGTATTATGGGGGAAATTAGATTTTTCGGTAAAAAAGGTTTTATGAATGTTTGGTCCGCAATGATCTTCATCTTCGTATTTTATAGGCCTATTAACTTCTTTGAATATAATGTAACTGATAAGTTCGTTTGTACACGAAATGTGCGTATGGCGTTCACAATTATAGCAGCCTGGTTTCTTTGATGAGTTTTTAATAAGTTACTCGGAATTATCTATACTTTCATTGTTGAAGATTGGCTCTATTCTCATGCTTTCAACTTTTTACAGTTGACATTTTTTTGTGCATCTTTTCTATGTCTATTTGAATATGATAATCGGTGATCGGGAATTGTAATGCGTGTTACATTGAACAGTTAAAATAATTCATTGTATTTTTCTGGATAAATTTTTTCCCACATTTTTTCAATGATACAAAATATAATTAATGCTTTTGTACATATTCAGTTTAACCGTTATCATTTGTGTAAACATTGTTGTAAAAAATTATTGTCCACTCGTAATGTCTATAGTATGTTGATAAAGTCTACGCTTCTAATGACCATCGCTGATTTAAACTTTAAATGAGTTCACAGTTACTCCTTTCTTGTGAATATACTATAGGAAAGTGAGTGCAACTGAATCTCGCTGGATATATTTAGGTTTAATGTCAAATTATTGAATTATCTCTTCCGTTTTCAGCTGTCTGCGCATACAAAGGAAAACAATACATCCAAGGTCAATCTTGGCAAGACGGTTGTGATTATCAGTGCACGTGCACCAATTCGGCCACAGGAGCATACAAATGCCAGGACTTGTAAGTATTTGATGACATAATATTATGTTACTATATCCAAAGTAATGGAACTAATACGTCGACGGTTCCCTGAAAAAAGGTGATTGAATCAGTGACTCATTTGGCTGAGCGGGATGTAAAGATGCACACTATCACAGACTTCCCATCCGATGTCCCATTTCACAATCATGTTGTAAACGCTGAACATTTCCAACTTGAAGAATGCATCAATCGTCGCTGGTCAACTCTCTGGTCACTGACGATTGCGTTCAAATTTGATTTAAGGAGTTGTTGATTAATTTATTCTTTGTCCAGAATATACTTGAATACTTTAGATAGAGTAGACTTGTTGACCGTGAACTGATCGCTCGCGTGATCGCACCAACCTTCCAATAAACCGGATCCGCTCTACCAACATGGGTTAGACTGTTAGTTTTGTAACATCCGGTTATGAAAAAAGGTGAAGAAAAAGTTTTTTGCAGCATGAGCACTCAGCATGAGCATGAATTTGTTTTGAAAAGTTAGTATTTAAACAATGTTTTCGATATTTTGATTGGAATTTTTTGGTAGAAATAATGATTTTTAAAAGATAAACCGATTGTGTTGATTGTTTAAAAAAATGATACGTTTATTAATATGAGGCAGGCATAACCTGTAAATGGGGACGAAGTCTGTATGCATTATTTTTTGTAACTTTAATATTTGTTAAAAAAATAAAACGGAAATACCGTAACGTTTCCGATTTTGGTTCTGTTGTTAGGGATTTTAGTTGTGACGTTATTTAAATTATGACGTCATATGCAATGTAAACAAAGAAACGCTTTCATCAGGTAACGTTTTTTCATATCAAAGAATTATTTAAAAAAATGAAAATTGGTATTGCGTTCCTTCCTTTTTATACTATGACTGATAAATATATATTTTACTCAAAGATTCATAACGAGACCGGAAAAAGGAAGTATATTGTAGATTTCTGCGCCGGTCCGGGATTTCAAAACATGACATAAAAAAAAGTTAACGATTTTGAGTTCATTAGTACAATGAAAAATTCGGGAAATTTTCCCGATTTTTTTTTTTTTTTTGATTTTTCTACCGTAATTGGGGACTTCGTCCCCATATAACAGAAATTTTAGATATATTTTTTTATCAGCCTTTTATTGACTTCCATAATAGTTTACGCATACTCACTATGACCAGTTCCGGATCCAGAAATTTTTCCTAAGTGTGGGCCCACTGACTGCCCAAGGGGAATATAGTTTATAGTGTTACATAAGTTTAATAAAGATATTATAAGCTGTTGTCTATTTAATATAGAAAATTAAAACTGAATGAAAATGGATGTCTAAAAGAACATCTAACCAGAAACAGATATTATTATATGTCTCTGATCAAACTAAATTCTGTCTTATGCTGTATTCTAACTTTTACAATTTGCTATACTAGGTAACTAGATAAACTTTTTATAAGATAGTTTAGACAGCTTTAATACATTATATATATTAGTAACGCAGAGGGGCTAGGTATGTAACCAACAAATACCGTAACACATCATCAGTAGACGCCATGATAAATCAACTCGAGTGGCAACAACTAGAAGAGAGGAGATCAACAACAAGGATGTGCATGATGTACAAAATAACTAACTGCCTAGTTAATATAGATGCAACATCTAGGCTTATTCCAACAAACCGAGCATCAAGAACAACTCGGACTGGAAGTTTCCAGGTTCCTCTTTGTAGAACGGACATAAGGAAAATGTCATTCTATCCAAAATCAATACGGGAATGGAATGCCTTACCACTTTCCACTATCACCGCCCCGAGTCTTGAATGCTTCAAGGCTCGGCTAACAAAATAGACATAAACACTTGTTTTTAATGAGCACCTGTATATAGGATTTTAACTTTCACAAAATGTAAATATAATTAAATTTTCTTTGGACTTTCATGCGCAACACACAGTGGCAGAATAATCAGACAGTTGATTGCGGCCGCTTAGCTGGAAGAAGAAGAAGAAGACAGTGTATCTCAAACTCTCTCTGACCAAGGATTTGTATGGTAATACAAATCTTTGGTTTGACATTACCTAAATGTCAGACAAAAAGGAATTCGGTCAGACAGAACTTTAAACATTTTTTAGTTGAACATTTAGTAGAAAAGTTAAATTCTTTATTTCGGTCAGACAAACCCTACATGTACATGTACAATAGTTTGGCACAAACTGTTGTAAAGTAAAATGTCTGATTGCACAATCATGTCAGCAGAAGCTAGAGGTAATGCTTTTTTTTAAATGCTTTAATTTGACTCTTAATTATTGAACAGATGCCCTGCCTACACCTCAATTCCACCATACTGCCATATGACCAAACAGAATGGAGAATGCTGTTCTAAACCAGTCTGTGATTTTACCACACAACAAGGAAGCTTCTCAGGAACTGGATCAATTAGTGGGAAAGGAGTTGGTAAGATGACAGTTAATATTACTAGTGTTTCCTTTAGCTTTTGAAAAGGGCAGGGTATTTTTTCTCAGTGGGCACTCTTAGCGTGAGTGTCTACATTTTAAGGGCACCCTTTGCAGGGAGGACTACACTTTTAGTGCACTCTTTACATAGATATAAAGTCACCGTAATGGATAAAAATTTAATTATTGTTTCATACATTTGTATTTATTGGTAAGAAATACAGATATGTCTATTACTATTAGGTTGTTAATTTAATTCCTTTAGGTAATGAAATTGTCACTTCTAGACTCATCTACATGTAATAGAATCTTGTTCATGTTCATTGTGCAACTGCCTCATTAAAATCAATAACTCCAGTTATAAACTTTAATACTTGATCACTGAGACTAATTGCCCCCTTAACCTTTGATAGACAATGGACACATTTACCATTTATTTATTATATGATTATCTTGTTTAAAAGAATAGTTAATGATCATGTGATTATATTGGCAAAAAAATTGTGATTATGTGTAATATGTGATTACTTAGAAACCCCCATGAGGGGCCTCATCTATTTTTATCTTTCTATTTTTTTCAGGTTCCACACCAACAACACCTCCTCCATGTACTGATGTAGCTCCAAACTGTGTAAGATATGGAAAGAAAACATGTACAGACTTTGCTGGATGGGCAAGTGACAACTGCAGAAAATATTGTGATATGTGTAGTAAGTACATGTAAACTTGACCTTGGCTAGGATAAGATAAATCTTCCATTACAGAGTTCATGAAAATCGTCAATCCTGTCGGTCTTGACTGTCAAAATGAGGCTCGGTAAACTGAATACTTCCAAACAAGCATTCAAGGGCATATACATGTATCCTCGTTCAATATCTTAGTACATTGTATATAAGAATAAAAACAATTATGTAATTTTATGAGATTAGATATATATTCCCTTGTGCTTAAAAACTACATTGAGATTTAAATAATTAGGAAAGTACATGTTTATGTAATTTGTTCAAAGGTTGAATGAACTGGTTGAAATTATTTTTTTTTTAAATTGAACATGAATGATATATTTTCCTGCTATGAATTGATTGGTATTTTGCATTAAATTACAGTTATCATTTCATGTTTTGTTTAGTTTGATATTTGTTTTATAGACATTTTTTTTACTAACTCTATGGATTTAACATTTGTACCAATTTAAATTATTTATTCTAAATCTTTTTCAGATCTTAAGCCAACACCTGGACCAGATGGTTAGTATTTTACTGGAAGGATTAGAAGGGGCTCCCCCCATCAAAACCAACCTACTTTGTGTAATTTTACATACATCAAATGGACACTCAACCATAAATGATCTTTTAAAAAAAATGCCTCCCTTCGTTCCTATATAAAATAAGGAGTGGTGGCTTGATTGTCAATGAGAAAACTATTCACCAGAGTTTTATGATGTGGATGAAAGCAATTATATGTTACTTTATAGCCTTCAACAATGAGCAAAAGTCATACTGTTCAGTCAGTTATAAAAGGCTTCAAAATTACACAATGTGAAACGATTTAAATGAAAAAAAGAACAAACTAGGATAATACAAGTAAAAAAAAAAAATATGACAGACAACCACCAAAAATAAACCACTGAATAACAGGCTCATTACTTGGGACAAGCACATGTATAATCATGATAGTGTGGCTGGGTTAAGCTTGTTTGTGAGTGGTCAATCATGTTCTCCCAGACTTTTATATATTCATATACATTTTGATTGAAACGCCTGCAAAGCAAAAAGTTTAGAAAAGAGGTGTCTACATTTATAAATACATGAAGTGCTATATAAGAAATTGCATCTTGAAAATAATAGCCAAAATCATCGCAGGTAAATTTTGTTTCTGATCCGGATTTACTATAAAACAATTTATCAGGCTAAACTTGACAAGGATATGAACATGATGAATGAGTAAGTGTTTTGTTTGTCAACAGAAACAGTTTAAGAATGGGACAGACAGCCCTAGTTCCCCCCATATGGAACTATGTACTAGTATGTAGTTTAAGTTAATATGTACTGGGTATATCTTTTACATATCCCACTCCTAATGTCGCCTAGTTTGGCAGCCCCTTTTTTCAAAATCCTGGATATGTATGTGTGCAATATACATGTACGTATATATTATGATTTGATATTCATCATAGATGTATGTTTTTCTTCAAAATCCTGTTTCGGCATCTGGGCAATATACATGTATATTATGATTTGTTTCTCAACAAATAAATGTATGTTTTTTTTCAAAATCCTGTATAATCATCTGTGCAATATTCATGTATAAATATATTTTGGTTTGTTTCTCCACAGAAAAATGTATGTTCAATGGAGAAGAATACAGCCAGGGACAAGGTTGGATGATCAGCTGTGATACACAGTGTGTATGTGAAGATGCTATTTATGGCTACTACAGGTGTACAAATATGTAAGTTTATTTGTAACATAGGATCTAACTGA
This sequence comes from Mytilus edulis, assembly GCF_963676685.1. NCBI lineage: Eukaryota > Metazoa > Mollusca > Bivalvia > Mytilida > Mytilidae > Mytilus > Mytilus edulis. The sequence goes on from NC_092348.1 coordinate 59,964,780, forward strand.
TTGTGTTATTACTTAATTCCAATTTTTCACCTAATGTGACAACTGAGATGATATAAGACAAACAAATATATGTTGGTTCCAACCCCTGGCTTATATTAGCAAACTAATACACTAACATTTCAAAAAAAGTAGGATAGAAGATTTAAAAAGGGAAAGGTTTTTTAAAGATCATAAAAAAGACAGACTACACCCAAAAAGTTTCTAAAGTTTGTTTAATATTAAGTGGTGCCACCTGTTTAAAGGATTCAAATCTTTGATAATGTTTATATACTTTGAATTCAGCTGCCCAAAATACAGCAATTTACCTACTGGTTGTTATGAAACAAAGAAATCTGGTGATTGTTGTGCCTCAGTACAATGTGATTCTGGATCCATACTGACCTCAACTAACAACCTCGGAACAATCGGCAGTGGAGGACTGATCGTAGTTAAAAATCCCAATCAGCCACAGATAATACCCACAGCACCAGGTGGAGCCACTCCACAACCTGGTACCGGAGGAACTGGAATGCAAGCACCTACACTTCGTAAGTAAAATTGATTACATAGGATTACACTGCAAAATGTAATCGATTACAACTGATTACGATAACTGGTTATGATTACCCCATGCCTGATGTAGGGTGGATTTAAATGAGTTGAGAACCAGACAATTTAATCAGACTTATATAGACATCTAGAGCTTCTCCTCTTAAAATTTAATTTTGGAAGAATGCTGGTATATTTCCTATGGAAAACAATTGTAGTTAGTATGAATAATATAAAAATAAGAAGATGTGGTATGATTCCTAATAAGACAACTCTCCGCCAGAGAGGGTCCACTGTAAGCTTAAGTTTGGTGAATAATTCCTTATTGTTTCCAGCTTTGCCTAAATTTCAAGATATGGGAAGAAAGAAAAGTAGTTTTGAAATAAAAACACTATTTCAACTTTTTATTTTAAAATAATATATATGTGTTTGTATGTATATATATATATATCTGACGATTAATTTTAATTGATTTATTTGTGAAAAGAGCAGCTTATACACATTTTTTCATGTTTTCATTTCTTAATTTACACAGGAATTATCAGTATGTAATTTTTTTCTATTTAACAGGTGGTTGTTTGTACAAGGGACAACTTTATCTACAAGACCAGATGTGGGATGATGGGTGCCAGTTTAGTTGTGCTTGTAAGAGTGCTCAAAGTGGATTTTATGAGTGTTCCTCAAAGTGAGATTTTATTTGTTTTTTTTTTACTGTATTATAGATATGACATGATTTTATTATTTTACAGAACCCAAGATACATGAAAATATATATCCCTTTATATTTATATATAAAATAGTATAATTAATTGATTGTTCAAATGCACTTTTTTGAATTTATGGTAATTCATAATTTTGACTTCATTAATGGTAATAAATAGATTGGATTTTTAATTACTGGACAGTAATTCTTTTTATTGTTTCCTTTTACATAATCATAATTGCCATGTATGAACTTTGTATTGCATTTTTTCTCAGTGGCCTATTATCATGGCTTTCTGGAATTTAGAATCAACCTACATTTGAGCATGCTACACTGTGTATACTGTTAGCATACTTAACTGTGTGATGAGTTTTAACATCAATCACTCATCAAATTCCTTTTTATATACAGTAAAACCTGTATAAACCAGCCAGCTACGGGACTATGAAAAAGGGCCGGTTTGGACGGTGAGCCGGTTTATTCAGGTTTCCGTTTTGACCGGAAGTTAATGACTTGTGACGTCCGATATTTTGCATGTAAAAGTTCTCTCTGATTGTAAATTATATCTGATAAATTAAAATACTTCACTTCGTTTTTCATTGTTTGCATTTGCATCATAATGCTCGCCTTTTTGGGATTGTTAGACGAGAGTTTAGATTTACTTCCATGATCATTAATTTGAAATGTTGGAGTGGCCGATTAAAAAGCCAGAATATTATCAAACGTAATTTCATCACTATCGAAACGTTGTCGTACAGCGTACAATACCCATTGATTGTTGTCATCCGGGTGTTTTTCATTATTAAGGTCATTTGTTTAGGGGTTCACAACAGGGAATCCAGAACTTCGAAATCACGATGTAAATTTCTTACTCCGAGATTTAAATTTGTTTATCCAAGTTACAAAGTAATTTCACTCCGAGATATATTCGTTGTGTCTTTTCGTTTAATTGACACGTTTATAATGTTTTAATAAATAATACAGCTCACTACTGTACGATTGTAAGTTCACAGTTTAACACCTGACTAATTGATTACCTGAAAAGCCATATTGTATAAACAAATATGTTTTGATTGCATATCGATCATGGAAATTAATTAGACAAACCGGTTTTGACACGTAATAATTAATGTAATTAAGAGTATTGGAACTTCATAATTAGACTGGAATTCGGAATACACAGGGTCAGGTTTACAAAGGGTATTTTAACAAAGACTTTGAAGGGGAAAAATTGGGACTTTCATTTTCGGCCGGAATGGACAGGAAACTGGTTTATTCAGGGTCCGGTTTAATCAGGTTTGACTGTACTATTGAAAATGAAAATGGGGAATGTGTCAAAAAGACAACATTCCAACCAAAGAGTAGAAAATATCCATAGGCCCATAGGGTCTTCAACATAGTGTGAAAATCCTGGACACCCAGAGGCTGGCATCAGCTGTCCCTTTAATTAAAAATGTGTACTAATTCAGTGAAAATGGAAACATATTATAGAATACTGATAGCAGGACTACTGTAAATTAACTTATTTTCGTGGATACTTTATTTTGCATTTTACTCTTTCTATTACACTATGCGGCTACTTAGTTTCAGGATTTAAACATTTATAAGATGTAGTTTAAGAAGGAAAGATCCAAGTTTAACATTTTCGAGACATTTTATATCTGTGTTATTTTTCTACTCCTGAAGTCGCCAAAAAATTGCTCGCGAAAATAAATTGAATTACAGTATCATTACTTAAATTATGAGTAAAAGCTCAACTTGTTATTGCTTAAATTTCAGATGTCCATCTTACCCTAATCTCCCAGTTGGCTGTCACATGGAAGCAGACGACAGTGAACCATGCTGCCAGAAACCAGTATGCATTGACCCCAAGACTCCAGTGATCCCAATATTTAACCAGGGAACAACAGGACAAGGTGTAGTACGACCACCCAGTATTACTGATCTGTACAACAACACTTACCAGGTTCATTACACCATGTTATATGGTAACCAGACTGTTGCCCCGCCTACTGCCCCATCAGCAACAAATAGACCAGGAATTGGTAAGACATATTGTATATTGTATATTTATGCCCCACCTACGATAGTAGAGGGGCATTATGTTTTCTGGTCTGTGGCTCCGTTCATGCGTCCATCCGTCCGTCCGTCCCTTCAGGTTAAAGTTTTTGGTCGAGGTAGTTTTTGATGAAATTGAAGTCAAATCAACTTGAAACTTTAAGTATATATGTTCCCTATAGTATAATCTTTCTAATTTTAATGCCAAATTAGATTATTACCCAATTTTTACAGTCCATGGAACATGGAAAAGGATAGTGCAAGTGGGGCATCCGTGTACTTTGGACACATTCTTGTTTGTATATATTTATCGTCTTTGGCTGATATGGGAGTTTCAGGATGATACCTGGCATGGACTAATGTAGAAATGACCATGTATTAATCTTTTTCGCAATATCTCTTATTGTATTGGATCATAATTTCATATACTGGAAAATGATTGATTTTCATGGAGTTTAAATTTGGCGGACCAGACCTATTCATGGGAATATTTTTCCAATTTTTGTTTCCCCTATAATGGTCTTTTTGTAAAAGTTTTAAGAGTGTGAAAGGCAAACTTCAGTTAAATTCATGAATATTAACCCAATACATAAAGTTAATGCTATGAAATAAAAAAAATAACAACCCACCATAAAATATCACATTTTTCAATTTGCCCCACTAATGAATGGTCAGTTTGATTCAGATTTTTTTTATAATTTTTTACGCCTTTGACTAACAAGAACTGTTCTTTTCCTTACTTGATTTGTTTTTATCATCTAGGATATTGTGAATATAAAGGAAAGAGATATAACCAAGGACAGAATTGGGATGATGGCTGTGATTATAAATGTGTCTGTGAAGATGCTTCAATTGGAAAATGGAGATGTAGAGAAAGGTGAGCATACAAAAGAGATATCTTATACTGTAGATTTATTTATTTTCGTGGGTACTGATTTTCATGGATTGCTGAAAATTTGCCTTTTCATGGATATGTGATTTCATGATTCTGCCAAAGAATAGAAATTTGTATTTCGTTGAACATTTAAATTGGTGGTTTAACTGTAACCATAAAAACCCACGAAAATTGGTATCCAACAATGATATTGAATCCACAGTAAATTTTGTTAAGATAACAGCTGTTTAACTTAAGGGCTATTCCATTAAAATTTATGTGGGAGGGTAGGAAGGGAAGTATATTATTAAATGTGGGTCATCGGTCTTTTTTCAGTATGCTTCTATTACCATTATGCAAAATTATCTAAAAAATTGTTCTTGGTTATAGAGATATTTTGAATGCCCCTTCCTACTCTCCCACATATATTTTAATGCAATATCTCTAAGATAAGCAAATATAGTCATCTATAGAGTATAGATGTGATATGACCCTCAGAAATATGTAGGCACCAAGACAACAAGTTATAAATTGCTTTTAGTTTTTTTAGTTTACAGACAGTCACTGATATTGGTCGAGTTTGTGTTGCTCAGTCTTAAGTTTTGTTTGGTATACTTTTATTTGTCTTTTGGTTGTTGTTCAGTTTTTTTTTCGACTTATGAGTTTGAATTATGTTTGGTATCTTTTGCCTCTCTTTGACAAAAAGTGAGTGGGAAGGACAGTAGATACACATGTATAAACTTCTGTGCATACATCAGTGTTTGTTTGGGAAGGACAGTAGATACACATGTATAAACTTCTGTGCATACATCCTTGTTTGTTTAGGAAGGACAGTAGATACACATATATAAACTTCTGTTCATACATCCTTGTTTGTTTAGAAAGGACAGTAGATACACATGTATAAACTTCTTTGCATACATCCTTGTTTGTTTAGGAAGGACAGTAGATACACATGTATAAACTTCTGTGCATACATCCTTGTTTGTTTAGGAAGGACAGTAGATACACATATATAAACTTCTGTTCATACATCCTTGTTTGTTTAGAAAGGACAGTAGATACACATGTATAAACTTCTTTGCATACATCCTTGTTTGTTTAGGAAGGACAGTAGATACACATGTATAAACTTCTGTGCATACATCCTTGTTTGTTTAGGAAGGACAGTAGATACACATATATAAACTTCTGTTCATACATCCTTGTTTGTTTAGAAAGGACAGTAGATACACATGTATAAATTCTTTGCATACATCCTTGTTTGTTTGGGAAGGACAGTAGATACACATGTATAAACTTCTGTGCATACATCCTTGTTTGTTTAGGAAGGACAGTAGATACACATGTATAAACTTCTTTGCATACATCCTTGTTTGTTTAGGAAGGACAGTAGATACACATGTATAAACTTCTGTGCATACATCCTTGTTTGTTTAGTTAACTCTCTTACACATTCTTCTTGTTAAGAGATACTATAAAATTTAGAAATTATTGGGGAAATGGGACAGGGTTACAATCCTAATAATTAAAATTCACATTTTGGAATTTTTTATATATGATTAAACAGGCCTTTTCTTAATATTTCAAAAATTAAAATCGCAATCTAGTCTAAAATGACACTTTAACAATAAAAAATACACGCAATAATTTCTTAATTTACAGTATCTAATTCTAGTATAAATGGACATTATGAACCAGAATTTGATTTTGCAGGAGTAGGTATGATTTATCAGATAGGAAACATAATTAATCTATGATTGATGATAATGTAGTTTTTAATTTAACCAAAATATATTTTGCTGATTTGAACAGATGCAGAAAATATAATAACCTTCCACAGCAATGTATTCTACAACAATCTGTGGCTGATGCATGCTGTATGGAACCACACTGTGATTTCTCAGCTACTGGAAATTCTTTCACTGGTGCTATTACACTTACCATGGCACCAATAACACCACAACCAATCACAACTACACCAAGACCAACATCACCTAAACCTAGTAAGTAAAACACATAAAAGTATCCAAAAAAAAGTTGTTTTTATTCCTGTATTTTCAAAAGTATTTGAACGGAAGGGCGATATTGTCCAAAGTTTTAAATGTAGTGAAGAGAGATATTAAATGTCAAAAGTATTTGTGGGGAAGAAAGATGATGTCAAAAGAATTTGTTGGGAAGGGAGATAATGTCATAATTATTTGTGGGTAAGTCAGGTAATGTCATAATTATTAGTGGGTAAGGGAGGTAATGTCATAATTATTTGTGGGTAATGGAAATGATGCCAAAAGTTTGTGGGTAAGAGAGATAATGCAAGAAGTATTAGTGGGTAAGGGAGATAATGCAAAAATTATTTGTGGGTAAGGGAGATAATGCAAAAATTATTTGTGGGTAAGGGAGATAATGCAAAAAGTATTTGTGGGTAAGGGAGATAATGCAAAAAAATATTTGTGGGTAAGGGAGATAAAGGAGAATAAAGAGCAAAGACTGGCTTAAAAATAATATGTTCATATGCATTTAATTTTCCACTGAAAAATGGGCGGAGAAAATATTAATTTGGTGTTTGAAGCACTTTTCAGGATTTATATGCATCAGTGATGCTCTCGCCAGAAAATTTAAATGTATGAATAATGAAAATAAAACATTTGCCTACATCTCAAATTTACAGAAATTTGGATGGATAAAAGATAAGATTTTTATGCCCCACTTACGATAGTAGAAGGGCATTATGTTTTCTGGTCTGTGCCTCTGTTTGTCTGTGCGTCCGTCTGTGCGTCCGTCCGTTAAGGTTAAAGTTTTTGGTCAAGGTAGTTTTTGATGAAACTGAAGTCCAATCAACTTGAAACTTAGTAGACTTGTTGCTTATGATATGATCTTTCTAATTTTAAAGCCAAATTAGACTTTTGACCCCAATTTCACGGTCCACTGAACATAGAAAATGAAAGTTGGAGTTTCAGGTTAAAGTTTTTGGTCAAGGTAGTTTTTGGTGAAGCTGAAGTCCAATCAACTTGAAACTTAGTAAACTTGTTGCTTATGATATAATCTTTTTAATTTTGAAGCCAAATTAGACTTTTGACCCCAATTTCACGGTCCACTAAACATAGAAAATGAAAGTGGGAGTTTCAGGTTAAAGTTTTTGGTCAAGGTAGTTTTTGATAAAATTGAAGTCCAATCAACTTGAAACTTAGTACACATGTTAACTATGATATGATCTTTCTAATTTTAATGCCAAATTACCGGTAAAGTATTGACCCCAATTTCACGGTCCAGTGAACATGTTAAATGATAGTGCGAGTGGGGCATCCGTGTACTATGGACACATTCTTGTTTTACCTAAGTTATTCTATCAGAAATCAGATGCACATTCTTTTTTGATTTTAGAAATGTGTGTGTATGGTGGTAAACAATACTCACAAGGTCAGCAGTGGTATGATGGATGTAAATACAGGTGTACATGTGACAATGCACTTCTTGGCTTCTACAGGTGTACAAACAGGTAATGTAGGAATTGGAACATGTGATCTTGTTCGAATACAAATTGAACTTATGCAAATGAATATCAATACATCTGTTAACTTATTTAGGTTTGACAAAATCTTGATGCAAAGTCTGTAAAAATTCTGCCAAATTGACTTGATATAAGAACCTACTAAAAAGGCAAAATTTATCTTTTATTACAAATTGAATGTTCCAAAATCATTAAAAAGTCTTATATATGTACATGTATCTGTGCAGTTGCATAAGATCATTTTCTATTTGAAACTTCTCATGGAATATTTTCTGTTTAACATTATCTCCCTTGTTGATTAGTATGGTATGTTTAAAACATAACGCTACTGGTAACAATTTTTATTGTAATATTGTTTGATGGAGGTTTGCCATTTTTTATATGAGCTGTTGGAGGATTGAAACCAGTAGTTGATATGTAAAATGATTATTAATACATCTATAAAAAAAACTTTTTATTGTACTTACATGGTTTTATAATTACTTATATATTTTTATGCCCCACCTACGATAGTAGAGGGGCATTATGTTTTCTGGTCTGTGCGTCTGTTCGTTCGTCCGTCCGTCCGTCCGTCTGTCCCGCTTCAGGTTAAAGTTTTTGGTCGAGGTAGTTTTTGATGAAGTTGAAGTCCAATCGACTTCAAACTTGGTACACATGTTCCCTATGATATGATCTTTCTAATTTTAATGCCAAATTAGAGATTTTACCCCAATTTCACGGTCCACTGAACATAGAAAATGATAGTGCGAGTGGGGCATTCGTGTACTGAGGACACATTCTTGTTTTTTCTTATAAAGTTCTAGCTGTAAAAGGGGCTGTTAAATTTTCAGCATGCTGGTTGTTTTGGTTTCACAATTTTATACAATACATTTAAATGGATGACGAAATGTGTTACATGAGATTAACTTCCCAATAAAATGTCTTTTTGCAAATATAGTGAAAATTAAAAATATCAAAATTTCCCAAATATATGGTTTAGCCTGCCATTTAAGAGTTCATAGGGGACAAGTTTCACCATGTATATTGGGTTTTGTATGTATATGTTTAATTGTATTACTTATAGAATATATTGTAGACTTCTTAGGAATGTTTTAAGAGAACAAATAGATATAGGAAGATGTGGTATGAGGGCCAATGACTGATGAGACAACTCTTCATTCAAGTCACAATTTATAAAGTAAACTTTTATTCTAAAATTCAGATGTCCAGAATACCAGAATGTTCCTGATGGTTGTTCGATGGTTCCAGACACACAGGATCCCGTCTGCTGCAAAGTACCACAATGCAATTTTACTCCAGCTCCAGGTGTAAACACAGGAACCGGGGGTGTAGTAACCTTGTCACCAGGATCTTTCCAAGGATCAGGCAATTCAGGAACAAATATTAACATTGGTAAGACTTAGTCTGTTGTATTCTCTCAAAACTATAAGTTACTGTGGATTCATTTATTTTCGTGGGTACCAATTTTCGTGGATAAAGAAAAACTTGCAAATTCGTAGATATATAATTTCGTGGTTTTGCCAAAGTCTGCATATAAGCCTAAACAAGTTTATCATTCATTGAATATTTGATTTCGTGGTTCACCTGTACTGAAAAAATCCACGAAAATTAGTATATAACTAAGTAGCAAAACTTTCCAAGGAGAGTAATTTTGGGGGTCTAGTAATTTATACAGCTAAGACATTTTTACACTATAACAAAAATAGTAAATATTAGGCATCTTAAGACTGCCATCACAGTGTTCGGACATAACCACTGTTCTTTTCACTCTATCTGGTTTTCCTTTCCATAAAAAATTGAAAAATATATTTTGAATATCCTTCAAAACCCCATCTGGGGGGTTAGGAAGGACAGTCAGAACTAGAACCAAAATGGGAAGTTCTAAAGTTTAAATCACAACAACCCTCCCAATATATGTTAGTTCTCTATAAGTCCAAGTATTAAGAAGTGACTTGATACTGTTTATATTGGCAGAAAAATTACATAGAGTCTTATCCCTTTTAGCAAGCTCAAACCATATACCTAATAGTTTGAACCTCCGAGAAAGGTTCCAAACAAGATTTTTTTCTGGCAAAAGTTTTTCCATACTACCCTTTTTTGACCCAATCCATATGGCCTCAGTTTTGTCAAAATTACACATAAGTCCAGCACATTCTGAAAATTTAGACATTGATTTAGAGACTTGGTCAACATCAAGGAATAGGGAAGAATCATCAGCATATTGACTCAATAAAAATTCTGAGTCATTAATTGTTACCCCAGCAACATCAGGGTCATTTTTAATAGCTGCAATGAGTAGTTCCAAAACTAAAATAAATAGATAAGGAGATAGAGGATCCCCTTGACGAACCCCTCTTTTCAATGAAAAAAATTCTGAAATATATCCGTTGTTTAACACTGCACTAGAGGCATCACAATAGCATGCCTTAATCCAACTTATAAATGTATGGTCAAAGCCATAAAACTGAAAAGCCTCTAGTATAAAAGACCATTCGACCGTGTCAAAAGCTTTTTTTAAAATCGACTAAAAGTAAAAGTCCAGGAGTGTCGTCTTCCTCCATCTTTTCCATCAGATCATAAATAAATCTAGTACATTCACCTATATACCTACCTTTAAGAAATCCTTTTTGTGTTTGACTAATTATATTTACCAGCACCTTTTTTAGTCTATTTGCTAAACTTGCTGTAGCTATCTTATAGTCTAAACACAAAAGTGTGATAGGTCGCCAGTTCTTTAAATAAAATTTTGACTTACCCTCCTTTGGCATACGAGTAATGAGTCCCTGCCTTTGTGTGATTGAGAACTTTCCATATTCTAAAGCCTCATTTAAACATCTTACCAGTGGTATCTTAATATCATTCCAAAAGAATTTATAAAACTCAACAGTAAATCCATCTATACCAGGTGATTTGGAGTTCTTCATAAGTTTAAAAGAAGACAAACATTCCTGCATTGTTAAAGGTCCCTCACAGGAACCCACCTCTTCCTCATTCGGTTTTGTAATAAAAGGATTATCATGTTGAAGAAATGTGTCCCTGTGAGTTTCAAGTAACCATGGTTTACAACTAGTATATAATTTTTTAATTGTCTTTATACTTGACTCTTCTTGATTTTAGGTTATTGTTTGTACAAGGGACAGAAATATTCTCAAGATCAGAAATGGGATGATGGTTGTAATTACCATTGTTATTGTAAAGATGCAAGATCTGGCCTATACCAATGTGATGAAACGTAAGTACTGCAAATTTGTTTATTATGCCCCACCTACGATAGAAGAGGGGCATTATGTTATATGGTCTGTTGGTCCGTTCGTTCGTCTGTCTGTCCTTCTTCAGGTTAAAGTTTTTGGTCACAGTAGTTTTTGATGAAGTTGAAGTTCAATCAACTTGAAACTTAGTATACATGTTTTCTAAGATATGATCTTTTTAATTCTAATGCCAAATTAAGAGTTTTTACCCCAATTTCACAGTCCACTGAACATAGAAATGATAGTATGAGTAGGGCATCCGTGTACTATGCACACAATCATGTATGTCATGGCTGTCAAAAATTTTGGATTCAGTAAAAAATACATTTTCATGGATATTTGATTTTGTGGTTTTGCAATGATTTCTTTACAATCTTTATATATCATTGAAAATTTGAATTTATATTTTTCAAAAGCTGTGAAATCAGCCAAAAATGGTACTCAACAAATTGTAATGAATCCATAGAATTTTTATTATTTTTTTTAGACCTGTATTTCCTTATAGCACTTTATAAATAGGGATACCAGATCCTTTCCTTATTATGTTTAATGGGAGGAAAGGAAATTATGAAATATTTGATATTTAGATTTATATATTTTCATGTAAGTAGAAATTATTTGAAGAGGGATTTTGGAAATACTCACATGTATTTGGAAAGGTACTTATACATGTTATAGTACTTTATTAATAATATTATGAAATAGGAATCAAAATTTTTAAAATATGAAATTTTTTGAGAATTTATTATAATTTGAAAAAAATCTATTTTGGTGTGGGCTTTAACATATGAGTATGATATGACCCTAACGGATGATTGATAATTTATGTTCGGATTGTCTTTTTCAGTTGTCCTCGATATGGAAATCTGCCATACCCATGCACTCTAATAACAGACTTCAGAAACCCATGCTGTAAAGTACCAGACTGTCAGTTCAATGGAGGTCTTAATGAAATTACTGGAACTTTGACCCCTGCTCCACATCTTGGGCCTACTTTAGTGCCACCAATGCCAGGTCAAAATGGACCATCAACACTAGCCCCAGTCCTGAGTGAGTAGTTAGAAATACACATGTTGATCTTACATAATCATCCAAACTAGCCCCACTTCTGAGTAAGTAGTCACTACTCCACATGTGGGTCTTATATAGAAACTGTAAACATCAGGTCAGAATGCAGATAGGTCCTTCTTCACTTTGTCCAGTAATCACTAGTCCTGCTTCACATGTAGGCATGATTGAAATTGAATAAACCTTCAAAACCTTAATTGGAATGGTCCTCTCAATCCTGGCCTAGAAGTCTGTAAGTAGTTTACCCTATTGAACACTGGAATAGCTTAGATTTCAGATAGATGCACATGAGTAAAAAAATTACAAAACACATGGAAATAACCAACATTTCTAATCAATAGCTCTTGTCTTGCAATCAACATAATGAGAGTGGCTGGGAAATTATCCAAGTTTACAACTTGTTATACTAGTATGCAGTGAGTACTGTCCATTGCTTAACTTTTAGGTCTTTATGTGATGCTGGCAAAAACACTGTATCAATTGCCTTTTTATAAATTAAAAAGAAAGCACTATTAACCTATTTTATAGAGCCTTTAAAAAAAACTTTAATATTCTCGTTAAAAGTTTTGAAATGTTATGATTTGGGCAAGTGCTAACAATAAAAATGAATTTAGGGGAAAGTTTGGCAGATCTTAAATTTAATATCCTATTAAACAAATAATTCTAACTACTTTTCAGATTATTGTCTCTACAGTGGAGTTAGATATTACCAAGGACAGACATGGGATGATGGATGTGATAAGAGATGTAGATGTGATGATGCAACACAAGGATTCTACACTTGTAATGACAGGTAATTATCATTTAACTAGTTATTAAACCAGGTTTATTCCAACCTTTTCTACATAAGGACTGTACCAAGTCTGAAATATGCCAGTTGTTTCCCATTTGTTTGATGTGTTGGAGCTTGTGATTTTGCCGTTTGATAAGGAACATTCTGTTTTGGATTTTCCTTGGTGTTTGGTATTTTTGACATTTTACTTTTTTCTATATCAACAGACCTTTACAACAGGGGTATAGATATAAGGTATTGATCAAAATTTTTACTAAATTTTATCACAATTTTAGAGATTTATCGTTAAAGTATTATTCCACCTGCAGGAATTTGATAACAGGTGGTAATTTGCATCAAGCTTTATATAAAAATATTATTTATTTATTTTAGATATTGTGCTGATTGTTGGTATGTGAGTTTACCATGATGAGTTACAGATCAAGTTTAAGTTTGTTCCGCTCCGCTAATTTTTGCCAAAATTAAGATTTGGACTTTGATAAATTGTTGAAAATCAAAGTTATACAGACTTTTTTTCTAAACGCTTTCAGATATTGGTCTGATTTTTGGTTTGTGATTTACTCATGATAAGTTACAGATCAAGTTTAAGTTTTGTTCTGCTTCGCTAATTTTTGCCAAAATTAAGGGTGTACAACTTTCAAAATTGTTATAAATCACAGTTATACAGACTTTTTTTCTATATGCCTCCAGATTTTGAGCTGATTTTTTTATATGTGAGACTACCATCATGTTTGTGTCCACATGTGTTATTAAAATTGCAGATTTTTCAACTTTTGAGACAGGGCCATTCGTGTCGTTTTGACACATCTAGTTTCCTCTGCTGTTGTCTGTTCTATGGTCAGGTTGTTGTCTCTTTGACACATTCCCCATTTCCATTCTTTATTAATTTTTTTTATATATAAAAACAGAAGTTCACTTAACATGTATTCTGTAGATATTAAATAAATATTTTATAATGACAAAATCTTTTTAATTTATTTTTTTAGATGTCCAAAATATCCAACTCTTCCAAAGGATTGTACTTTGGTAACAGATCCCACTGATATTTGCTGCCAGAAACCAGAATGTAATTTCCAATCTATCTTGAAAAATATCTCTGGAACAGTTCCCCCTAACTTGATTCCAACTCTCGCTCCACCTGCTATAATTACTGGACAGGTCAACACTCCAGCACCAACACCTGGCCCAGGACCAACACCAAAACCAATTAGTAAGTTTCATAAAATGATTTTTTTTCTTGTAAGTACATGAAGCTATTGTAAAGTAATCAATTATACAGGAATATGCAAAAGATCAAGAAGAAAAGTCACAGTATGGTAAAAACCAATTTAAGGTTGAAAAAACTTAGAATAATTTAAGAAGACCATTGGTTGTCTGCTTCTGCTATTTATCATATAGAGTGATGAGTCCTTAGCCACATGAAGGGAATTTGATTGATTGATTGTTGGTTGCTTAACATCCAGTGGCAAGTATTTCATGCATATTCAGGACGAGAACAAGTTAACAATAAATACAATAGGTAGGACTTGTCATAATAGAGGCCATTTGGGATGATAGTCGGGGAAAGTTAGACTGCCACTGGTGAATGAGGGTATATTGGATAGGGACAGAAATTTTGCCTTGCAACAGGCCACCTACAGACCCCTCAAAGAGTTGTTGCACAGGTTCTTAAGGGAATTTGATAATAGAACATATTTGTTCATTGTTTGAACTATATACAGATATCATAGTGGATTGCATTTTAGTAATTAGTTAGTTAAATAGTTCTTAAGATTTCAAGATAATGTCACAAGTGTAGAAATTGTAAAGATTTTCAATCACTTTTGTCTTGAATAATTGCTCAATAGAATAATCAAAAACACATCAGAAATCAGATTGCACCAATTCTAACACATTTTTTAAAATTCATTTTAGCCAAATGTTTGTACAAGAATGCACAATACTCCCAGGGACAGAGATGGGATGACGGCTGCAAGTACACATGTGTGTGTGACGATGCAATGAAAGGAAAATATACTTGCACTGAAAAGTAAGCTATACTTGATATAAACCTCAGATATTCAGCTGACTGTGTGAAGGCTGTAATAGCCAGTCAAAGTCGTTAAAAACATCCATCATCATACTTGATATTATCAAATATTTTAAACTTTCATCTTTAAGAAAGTTATGTTTTCTTCATAATGTATGATTCATATTTATAAACCTCAGATATCATATCTGATGATTATAATCTAGATCAATCAGAATGCTTGAAATTTCATTAAAATAATTTCCCAGGTAATGTTTAGTGATAGAAAAGTACCATTTTTTGTAGAATACTTTTTACTAAGATTAAGGATGAAATGAAAAATGGAAATACTGTTTAATGTTTACCAATCAGAAACATATTGCGTACCAAATAAAAACCTTTTTAAGTGTGTTAAATAAAACTGCAAACATTATATGCATAAAGAATAATTGTGTTTACAGTATTTGTTGGCATCAATAATAAGCATTCTATTTAGAAGTTGTAATAATATTAATGTTTTATTCATTGTTGCTTATAGGTGTCCAAAATGGCCGACCCTGCCACCACAATGTAGCTTACAGAAGGATCCAGCTAACCCATGTTGTTACAAACCAGAGTGTGTTTTCAATCCTAATGTGAATGAATTAACAGGCAAAGGGCCCACACAAGCCCCTCATATTGGACCAACACTTGTACCCACACCCTACACTGGACAACCCACAAGGGCTCCTTATGCTACACCAGCTTTACCTAAAGGTTCGTTTTGTGTCCGCATGAATTATCATTGATATGGTCATTCTTATAAATTAACTGTTCACAAAACTTTGAATTTTTTAAAAAATACTAAGGCTTTTTTTTCTTCCTCAGGAATAGATTATCTAAGCTGAATTTGGCAAAACTTTTAGGAATTTTTGGTGGTCAATGCTCTTCAACTTCGTACTTTATTTAGCCTTTTTAACTTTTTTTGGTTTGATGTGCACAGATGAGTCTTTTGTAAACGTAACGTGGGTCTGGAGCAAATTGTAAATTTTAACCCTGGAATTCTATAATGAATTTATTATTGAAGAACATGTAATGTGATTCATCAGTTCTTACTAGTTAGAGGTTAAATAAAAATAAAAATTGTGGATTTGTTAGTTTGTAGGGTATAACTTTTTACAGAGTATTTATTTTTATTTATAGGCCATAGGAATATTTTTCGTGAAAATCAATATACACTAAAAAATATAAAAATATAGACAGAAAATTAATATCTTACAGAAACATTTCTTTGTATGAGCATTAATGGTTAGCTTTGTCCAGTTTATAAAGGAAAAAAATGATTCTAAGAATTTCTTTTTCTTGAATTAATGTATGATTCTTATTTATTGTAATTTATAAGCTTTGTTATCAAAAAGCTTACTATAAGAAGTCTGTGCCAAACTGGTTTAGGGTTTGATTGACTGAAAAAGAAATTTGATCTTTTTACTATATTTTTAACTATTGTAAATTTAGAATTTATTGCATTCATTTATTATTGCAATTTCGTCATTCAAGACTAATATACGATTTTAATTTTGGCAATATTGAGAAAAATTCTCTGTTTAATTGTGATATAAAAAGAAATTAAAAGGCAAGTTTAAACTATTGCGATAATAACTCAAAAAATCTAAAAATTTCTGTCTGACATTTTTTCGGTCAGAAAGTGTTGGGAGGCCCTGCTATAAGTCATGTAATTTGCTAAGTTTCATCATTTATTGTTTACTAAAAACTGGATTTTCCAATTACCTTTGTAGCTGTATGTGTGTATAAAGGAAAGAGTTATACACAAGGACAGAACTGGTATGATAACTGTGATTACCAATGTACATGTGAAAATGCCATGCAAGGAATCTACAGATGTAGCAGAAGGTTAGTAGATTATATTTTTGTACAATGAATCAGATTCTGAATGTTTAATCACAATTATTCAATGGTTTTATAATAATAAACTGAAATTTGCAATTAAGATGTTATGTGTAAAATGTCAATTATATTTGAAAATCAAGCACATGATATTTTATGAGCTACACCATCGTTTAACATCTTACAAATTGCTTTAATTTTTCTTCATTTTTTTTAGATGTGCAGAGTACACCAATATACCCAAGGAATGTGCCCTAGTCGCTGACGATAGAGATCCACTCTGTTGTAAAGTACCTCAATGTAACATTCCTCCCCAGTATAACAACCAGACTGGATACGTTCCAATCCCCACAGCACAACCAGGAATCCTTACCGGTGGATCTGTCACCAAGGCACCAACCCCAGGAACTACCCAGGTACCAATACCAGGACAACCCAACCCAACACCAGGACCAACACCAGCTCCAAGAGGTTAGGATAAATTTATATTCAGATTAATAGTAGTACACAGGCACTTGTTTCTATCCATGGGAAGACCCACTATTAACATATATTTATGTTGATAACTTGATAGTGGGTCTTCCCATGGATAGAAAGAAGTGTCTGTAAGTAGACCTGTGGATTCATTATTATTTGTTTTCATACCAATTGTTTAGGGTGCAGGGTAATCACTCATACAAATGTTCACCAATTACAAACTGTTTATAATTTTTATATGCAGACGTTGGAAAAAAACTCATTCAAATACCCATGAAAGTAGCTTTGCTCAATCCACAAAAATAAATAAATCCACAGTATATGTTTTTGCATCCTATTTTACTGTCAGAATCTCAGGCATATAGCTTCTCTTGTACTAAAGTTCTTATAACTCTTGACTTGCAAATTTTTGGGCTTGAGGGTTCCCAAATGCAGGTGAATCCAGAAAAGAGCTCCAAAAATACGAAATGTATGAAATGTTTTTTTAATTTATCAGGCATTATTAACAGTTCTAGTTTCATCTCACCTTTTATGACACTTTAGGTAACATTGAGTATTCTGTTTCAAATGACATATTTTAAAATTTAAAGACATAGTAAAATTGTGCTTATGTCCTTTTTAAGGGAGAAGACAGGTTTAATATGACACCAAACATAATCTTCCTTGAAATTGTCACAAGAAACATTAAATTGGTGAATTTATAAAAAAAAATGTCCAACAAAGAAAGCCTGTCTGTAACCTGCATACAAGATCATCATTATCATGTGTTTTTTTTTTCTTATTTTAGAAATCTGTATCTACAAGGGAAGAAGTTATACACAGGGACAGAAGTGGCAAGATGGCTGTGATTATGATTGTGAATGTGTTAATGCTAAAATGGGTTTCTATAGGTGTTCAGAGAAGTAAGTATTTAGTAGGGGGTACACTTTTTTCTAACTTGTTTGTCCATTTTCATATGAATATAATGCCTGAGGACAGAATATTTGCAGTGGTCAGTGTAAAGAACAAACATGTTTCTTCATTTTAAAAATCCATGCTTGTTCTACCACCTGCATTCCTCCTCCATTATAAATACTAATATCTTACTTTTCCAGATTAAAGAATTTTGATGTTATTTTTTTAAAAATTTTATTCTATTGTAATTCTTATTTTGTCTGATGGCTGGTTTTTTGTAATTCTTTTTATGCCTCATCTATGATAGAAGGGGGTAAATTGCATCTCAGTCAGTGTCTGTCCATATGCTATTAATATTGTGTTGCTCATATTTTCTATAATTTCTTTCCTTCATGAAAAGACAACATTGTACACTTCCTTTGTAGGTGTCCAAAATACACCAACTTACCAGCACAATGTCGATTGGTAGCTGACTATAATAAGCCATGTTGTAAGAAACCTTACTGCGACTTCACAGGAACCAATGGACAGATCACTGGAACCCTGACTCTAGCTCCAGGTATGGTAACGACCTTGGCACCACTTGCTCCCGGACAGACAAGGGCACCAACTCCAGCACCTACACCAAAAATGCCTGGTATGATATTGCGTATCTTGATTTTTTTTCGTTATTTTTTTTTTTTCACTATAATTTTATATATTTTGAAGTTAAAAGAGTATTGATATATGAATTGCTATCTATCCAAAACTTATATTTTCCCTGACCATATTTATTGATTTAAGAGCAGACCTGGGGTAATGGTAATTTGTAATTGTAATGCATTGTAATATTACTTTTTTTTGGATGTAATGCAAAGTAATTTGTAATGCACATTTTCTGCATTACAATTACATGTAATGTAATGATTACTTTAGTTAAAAGTTGATGTAATGCCTCCATTACAGTACATTACTTTTCATTACAAATTGGTAAAATAGATAAAATTGAAGAATATTGTATAATAAAAATAAAATATTAACAAAAACAAAAGAAAGTATGGAATAAAATTTTTGTCACAGTTAATTACTGTATCAAATAAATTACATCAATCTTTAAAACACACATTAAGGTAAGAAATATAAAATGGTAAAAAATATCAAGTCTTTGATCTTGGTTTCTGATATTTGTTTAATATGATATGGGAATATTTTGGTGTTAGGTGGTCTTTGAAAAATATTATAAAAAATATTATCAAGCAAAACTATATAGATCAATGAAAAAAATATGAAGATGAAAATTTCATAATTCTATACACACCTTATACATGTATTTCAATAAAATATTGAATATATCAAACAACATTTTTAAACCAACCTGTGGTTTGGGTCCTGTCTGTGTTGTTATTTCACCTAATTAATATCACAATGTTTTTATTGCAATCAAATCTTCTCAACTTATGTTTGTCCTCACAGAACCCTTAGGCATTTCACAAGATAATCCTTTAATGACACATTTATTATATCCCCTTGAAATCCTTAATGATGTCTTAATGATTAAGTGATCAATGTTAGAAACAAAATTATATGATCATTTATTTATTTTTTACCACCACCTAAGAAACTTAAAAGTGACTTTTTCAATTTCATGCCTTCTACTACTCAATCAAAGGGTATAGACACAGGTAAGGTGCAGTACATAATGTTGACATCTACTTGTCTGAGCCATGTGAAGAAATTTCAATCAATGCACTGGAATAATGGAAGTCAAATTCAGTGTGCCTTTCTTCTTTGGTTAATACAGCTATCAAGTATTTAGCCATTTCCCACACATAAGCTCCTGTAGAAAGGCTTTTAAGTATTGCCGGAAAGGTGTACAGAACTGATCACTGTTCTCTTAAATGGCATCACATTTAAACCACTTATGATGATAAAGTGCAATGGACATATTAA
Organism: Mytilus edulis; assembly: GCF_963676685.1. NCBI lineage: Eukaryota > Metazoa > Mollusca > Bivalvia > Mytilida > Mytilidae > Mytilus > Mytilus edulis. The sequence continues at coordinate 59,984,752 of NC_092348.1, forward strand.
GTATTTGAAGTCTATGTCCCTAACACTGTATACATATGTACATATTAAGTATTTGAAGTCTATGTCCCTAACACTGTATACATATGTACATATACCTCTGTTTTTGAAATGCTTTTTGTTTTTATATTGAAAAAGTAATATGTAATGTAATGCATTACACAGGCAAAGTAATTGTAATGTAATGCATTACATGTGAGAAAAAATGTAATTGTAATTGTAATTGTAATGGAAGAATCACAAAGTAATTGTAATGTAATGCATTACATTGCAATGTAATGGCCCCAGGCCTGTTTAAGAGCGACAAAGCTGTTTGTAACAAAACGAAATGGTGCAACAACTTAAAAATTAATGCAATCAGAGTGTTTTCAAGTTGGTTTTTCATCTTTTAGTATCAGTATAGTCTGTCTTTACATCTTTGGTGAATGGAGAACTTGAAAATTCCAAAATTGTTGAGCTAGCATTTTTGACATCTGGGTGTAGTATGTATATCTATGTAAACAATTCTTTTTATATAATTCCATATTGTTTTGGTAATAATATTCATTTCTAATGGATACATGTGAAATATATGGTTAGATCATATGTTTACATACCCATATGAATTTGAACTATGTATGCTTAATCATGGGAAATTGTGACGACAAAATACATTCTTAATAGCGCTAGAATAGTCCAGTCAAACTAAGATTTAACCTCAAACTAATTGCAACAGAAAATGTTTTAGTTCTAATCTATAGCATAATGCCCTTTATATACACAGAAAAAAAGTCCCATAAAATCTAACTTGTGGAAAACTCACAATCAGCATTTTTGATTTCCTATGGAAATTAACATTGGAAGGGGAGATAACTCCGCAAAAATGAGTCTTTTTTGGTCAGTTTTTGGTTGATTTTCTTGAAATTTATGTAAAGTATGATACTTTGATGGGGTTATAAGTTTGTATTTGACTAAATTATATCATCTTCTGCTCATGAAATGTACAAAAACGAAGTGTTATGGGTAGTTTTATTTATTTTGTGCATTTTTCATTAAAGAAATTGCAAATTTGAAGCTTTTTGACCATTTTGAAAAAAATAATGTGAAAATTTGGTATTTTTTATATCTGAATATTATATTTTTTCAGCATCTTACTTATCTAAAGAAAATTTAAACCACAAAAAGAATAATAAATTTGAGATTCTTTACCTCGACATGTTTAAAAATTCAATAAATGGTCAACTAATGAATTACGAAATCTAGAGTATAGCTTGATAAAAGATATGAAAACACATTTAGAGTTGTTTGTTATACTCTAAAGACCACTAAAAGATCCAGAAACAATACATTCTGATGAATAGATGCAATAAAGTTATAATTTTGTATCAATTTTTATTGATATTTCTGCCTTTTCTGCAAGAGTTATTTCCCTTTTCAATGCAAATCTCCATAGGAATTTTAAATGATGATTTTTTTAGTCTTCCGCAAGTAATATTTTTTGGGACTTTTTTCTGTGTATATTTGGGGTATAATGCTCAAGATAAAAATTTTAAAATCTTCTGTTGCAATTACTTTCAGATTAGGGTCAAATTTATGCTAGATTGACTGGACCCATGAGATGAGGATAAGTATAGTAGTTTGTCCTGAACATGCATGAACTATTTGCCACTGGATGTTAATCAACCAACAATAAATCAATAATGTAGTCTCTTTTCCTTTCGTATTTGTAGATACCTGTATGTACAATGGCGTACCTTTCAAACAAGGACAGACATGGGATGATGGATGTGATCTTAAATGTGTATGTGAAAATGGAAAGACAGGGTTCTACAGATGTTCAGACAGGTAAATAATCAGCAAGTATAACAGTGAAATGGTTTACTCGTTCATAAAAAAAGATAATAGGATTGACCTAATATATTTAACAATGCAACATCTACCATCAACAAGAAAAATAAACAACAAAGCATGGTTTAGATAGACTAACTCTGTATAGGCACAATTTGTGTAGGGGTAAAACCAGTTTGAATTGTACAGAAACTACCTATTGGGCTTCCTAGACCACAAAAAAACCCAATGCAAACAATAAATTTATCTGCACAGTCCAGATACCAATTGGATTACTATTGAAGTGAACAAAAAATTACAAATAGCACATAATTATAAGTTATGTTTACTATCTTTTGTTGTAAGTTGTTGTTTTATTTTATATTAAAAATTTTAAAGTATACTCCTCATCTCATTTTTAACCGGATTTTTGTGACAAAAATGTCGGTTATTGATTTGGGGATGTACGGCGGGCGGGCGGTCGGTCGGGCGGGCGGGCGGGCGGGCGTCATCAAATGTTGTCCGTGCATTAACTCATGAACCGTTCAACCAAAGCTTTTAAAATTTTAATATGTTGTTACTGACAACTAAATGAAGGTCAAGTTCAATAACGGCGATTTTGACTTTTACCGTTCAGGAGTTATGGTTCTTGAAAGATTGAAAAATGGAGTTTCCAGTCGTGTCCGTGCATTTACGCATGAACTGTTCTACCTAAGCTTCCGAAATTTTAATATGTTGGTACTGATGACAAAATGGAGGTCAAGTTCAATAATGGCGATTTTGACTTTTACCGTTCAGGAGTTATGGTTCTTGAAAGATTGAAAAATGGTGTTTCCAGTCGTGTCCGTGCATTTATGCATGAACTGTTTTACCAAAGCTTCCCAAATTTTAATATGTTGTTACTGATGACAAAATAGAGGTCAAGTTCAATAATGACGATTTTGACTTTTACCGTTCAGGAGTTATGGTTCTTGAAAGATTGAAAAATGGTGTTTCCAGTTGTGTTCGTGCATTTTCTCATGAACCATTCAACCAAAGCTTTTGAAATTTTTATATGTTGTTACTGATGGCAAATTAGAGGTCAAGTTCAATAATGACAATTTTTACTTTTACCGTTCAGGAGTTATGGTTCTTGAAAGATTGTGAAATGGCGTTTCAATTCACGTTGTTGCATTTACTCATGAACCATTCAATCTAAGCTTTTCAAATTTTAAGATGTTGATACTGATGACAAAATGGAGGTCAAATTTGATATTGACGATTTTCACTTTCACCATTCATCAGTAATGGTTCTTGTGATATTGCCAGGACACAAATAAATATTAATAAATCCGGTTTGCTGTCGTTGTGACAGCCTCTTGTATTCTTATTTTCTTAAAAGTTTAAGCATTTTGACTAAGAGTTTCTGTGAACCAAGAAATTGAAATTGACGATTAAAAACAAATTTGGAATTTATATGTGTATTGATATATTGAAAACCTATGTTAAGATTGAATCAAAAAGTTTTTTTCTCTGAAGCATGTTTGAAAAGCCAATAATTGAAATTGAAATGTTCCTAGAGGAATGTACGAATTTATAGTTATCATTTGAATTTATTTTTTAGATGTGCTAAATACCCAAGTGTACCTCAAGGATGTGTTTTAGTTACCGATCCATCAGACAGCTGCTGTCGTGTACCAAGCTGTAGTCCTCAGACACCACAACCAGGACAAACACCTTCACTTGGTCCAGGAATGACACCAAATCCTAACCCAACACTGGTACCCCCAATGATACCTAATGTACCAGCTGTTATTATTGGTGTGGGGGTGACACCAACACCACGTCCAGGAATGCCAACCCCTGCTACAAACAGTCCACCAATTCCAGTCTGTATGTACAAGGGAGTGACTTACACTCAAGGACAGAAATTCGATGACGGATGCGATCTTCATTGTGAATGTTTTGATGCCGTCAACGGAAGATATAAGTGTACAAAACGGTATGTAATATATATTGTTAACTATTATAAAATTTATAGAATATTTTAAAATTTTATATATAAAGACATATGAAAACAAATGTTTTTTTTAATTTTTCAAATTTTTTCACTACATTCTAGGTAAATTTAGAAAAATCTTTCAAAAGTGTAATTTAGTGAAACCATACATTAGATTTCTTACTGGACTGTCACATAAACATTGTGGACCTAGTTTTGTGTGAACTTGATTATGCTGTTTTGTTTGCATAGTATAAATTAACTTGTACATCCAAAAGTTGAAATAATAATGGATAACTGTGATAACAAGATAATTGTTAAAACCTATTTTTGAAATTTTGAAATTTTTGCTAATATAGTTATCTCCCCTGAACACAATTTGTCATATATGACTATTTTATTTTTCAGTTGTCAGACCTATGTCAATCTACCTGTTAACTGCAGACTATCTGTTGATCCAAATGATGCCTGCTGTAAGATTGCCACCTGTGCTCCAACACCTGCACCAAACATGACACCTAATCCTATGAATACTCTGGTTCCAAACCCAGGAAATACTGGTGGCCCAACTATTGCACCAAATCTTAAGACTACTCTTGTACCAAACCCCTACACTGGAGTACCAACTTTAGCACCACAACCTAAAAGTAAGTCCTCATTAAGTAATTATTCATTTAGTTTTTTCATTTTCGTACTCATTTACTTTTAAATGTAATGGCATATCATACAATATTCCTGAATATAATTGAAACATGTTTTGTGGGATCTCAACACCCTTCTATACCTCTAGCCAAAAATGTGTTCAGTATACACAAGAGTTTATATTTAATTTGTCTCTTAGTTATAAATGCTTTGCTAAACCAGTTCCAATGCATGTATTAAAAGGACAAATATTTTACAATCTGTCTTTTTTGTAGATGTCTGTGTAATGAAAGGTCGTCAGTATACTCAAGGTCAGACTTGGTATGATGGCTGTGACAAGATATGTGTCTGTGAAGACGGTCAAACTGGATTCTATAGATGTAGCGACAGGTAATATTAATTTTACAGCAAGAGCCAGTCATCTGTGCATCAATTTTCTTGAAAATCAATTTTTCTATTCTGAAAAAAAAGAATAAACTATTTGCTGTTGAATTCAAAGTTGTTGAATGAAAAAAAATCTTCTGGTAACTTTATCTGAGATTTACCTGATGTCAGCTTATCAATTTGGTTTCAATAGTTGTCAATTTTTTTTTAATGTTTTATACATGATCGGTAACCTAGAAGTTAATGGGAAAAGGATTACAATACATCTGTATAAAAATAAGTATATGCAAAGTAGAAAAAAGTTTTGAAAATTTGGATAAAACTCAAAATTGCTGAAAAATTGTATTCCTGAAAAGGATAATCTGTTTTATTTATATGTTAATGCTTATTTTACTTCCTAGCTGTTTTTTTTTTCTTCAATTGTTTAAAAAAAAAGAAAATTTTGATAAAAGGTATATATATTTTTTTTTTATCAGATGTCGATCATACAAGAATGTTCCTCCTACCTGTACCATGGTACCAGATCCAAAAGACCCACAATGTTGTCAACTTCCTCAATGTATCCCAGGAGTCAACGGTTACCCAACCCCCGTACCACAAGTCACACCACGTCCAGGAATGACTCAGCCACCACAGCTTGTGACAGGACAGCCATTAGGTAGTGTAACAGGATTTGCACCAAGCCCTACACCAACACCTATGATTACTCTAGCACCTATTCCAGGCCAGCCAACACCATCCAGACAACCCACACCAGCTCCTAAAAGTAGGTTATAGTTACACCAGCATTTATTAAAGTGTGCAGTAATGTTCTTGCTTATGATCACTTCAGTTTCATTTTTTATCAGAGAATCTTAAGCATGTGTTATGTATTGAGGATTTTTCTGTTAATTCAGAAATTATTGTGGAATTTATTATTACGATCTTTGAAAATTAATTATTTTGATTTCAGATAAATCAAAAATTGAAATTGTCTAGTCATCATTATAAATATCTAATCTGATTAAATAACCTGAATGTTTTTCCATGAAAATTGTAATAGTCATTATGATAATTAATAAGTAAAATGATTATATTTTAGTGGTATGTGTATACAAGGGTAAAGCTTATGGACAAGGTCAGAGATGGCAGGATGGATGTGACTACAACTGTGAATGTACTGATGGTATGACAGGACATTATGAATGTACTGAAAGGTAATAAAATGGAGTCACTAATGTCCTACTGTGGATTCATTAATTTTCGCAGATTTAGAAAAACTTGTATTTTTGTGGATATTTAATTTCGTGTTTTGCCAAAGTCTGCATACAACCTTATAGTGGGGTCTCATTGGGGCGTTCCAATCCTTACTGTTTTGTCAGATTCCCGTATCCGGCTTACACTATGTACGTAACCAATTTTCTTTTTTTTGTCATTTTCCGGGTCCTGCTAGACCTCATTTCTCGTTTTCACGACACAATAATTTGACTTTCACGTGTCACGCTTACAAAAAATCGGCAATCCTGCGTCACGCTTAGACCCCAATGAGACCCACTTATAGTTTACTGTGCTATTTATTGAGCACTCAAATTCTTGATTCACCTGTACCAATGAAATCCATGAAAAATGACATTTAACGAATAATAAAGAATCTACAGTATTAAAAGACTCAATTATACTATTCAATGACACAATAATTTTAATCCAGTAGAAATATTTTGTGATAATTCTTGATTTATGAAATGAAGTAGCAACTATAGGTCTCTAATTCACATTCAACAATGAGTAAAAACATTATTTATAAATATTTCAGAAAATGCTGCATACAAATTAAAATACATGTACAAAAAATATAATTGCACATTTATGTGTTTTGCTAAATCTATCCAGTTACCATTTTTGCAATGGTGAGTAATAAAAACATTGAATAACTTTTGCAATATAAAGAGATTAATACATGTGTAATTTACAATTCTTTTAGAAGCTTGTGTACCAATACTGGGTACTGAAACATTGCCAAGAATTGTGAATTTTCAATATTATATTAAGAGATTAAAACATGTGTGTTTCCTATTCTTTTAGATGCCCATCTTATCCAGCTATTCCTCAATATTGTACCCTGGAGACCGATCCTAAAGATTTCTGTTGTCAGAGACCAGTTTGTAACTATGATAAACCAGTCATCATACCAACACCAGGACCAAACAAACCAGTCACATTAGCTCCTATACCAGGACAACCCACATTGGTACCTACACCAGGACAGCCTGGTACCCAGACAACACAAGCACCTGTTCTAGGTAAGATAAAATTTATACACCTATTATGTGCGTAGGGATGGGTATATTAAAATAGTGTACAACAGCATCAAAATTAAATATAGATTAATATTAACTAATTGATAAAAATTATATTTTGACAAAAATTTCTGACATCAGTATGAATTGACCATTCCTGAAGTTCAAACATTTATGCGAAGAGGACATGGTTTGGTTATAAAAAAGTATTCTGTTAACTTAAAATTTTAAAACTTAATTACAATACATCAAACCCTAGTGGTTGTCTTTAACCTAAATAAGTTGAATTCATTTCACAAAATTTGGTATCATGTCACATTTGAAGCTAAAGGTGGCACCAAACAAACACATTGATTAGAATTAATTAATTTTTGGCATGTTTGATTTTCATAAAATTTTGACAAAATATTTACTTTGACCCTTTAACAAAAAAATAAAAATTTCAAAAAAATTGAACCATACTTTATCAGATAAATTTCATTGGACATATGGCAGTTTGACAAAAAACAAAAGCTTAATATTTCCCTTACAGTAGAATGTGATAAACACGCTCAGCTGATCTTTACAGAGTTATCTCCCTGTTGTGTTAGGAAAATAACTCCATTCAAAAATAAAAGTATTTTGCAAAACAGTTTACTTATTATATCTTTATTACAGCATTCTGTATATACCAAGGTGTAGCATATAAACAAGGACAGACCTGGCAAGTCGGTTGTGACAAGAATTGTAGATGTGATGATGCTTCCAGAAATATTTACAACTGCATGGATAGGTATGGATCCCTTCTTGTCTGAATTTGTACAAATGTAATGTGTAACAATTTTTGTTGTTATTTTATGTTGAAAGAAACCTTATCACTGGGTTTTTTGGCCCTTACATGATTTAGTAATTTTATTAAAAATGTTGATGCAAAAAATGACGTCATTTGGGTCAAATATTGTAGAATCCCTTACAAGTTTCATTGATTACAACAGGGGTATAAAAGAACCTTGTTTATTGAGGGTCAAGTCTCACACAGTCAGTCAAAATTATAAAAAAAAACATGATAAATAGGTCATTGTAGACTGCATGAGTTACTTTTTTTACCCGGTCTTTTAACTTATAGGTTTTGATTCATCCTTTTTTTATGAAAATAATGAGACATGGTATGATTGTCTATAAGACAACTATCCACCAAATTTCAAATGAAGTTGATATAAGTAATAAGCTGTTTCTTGATTGAAGTTAATTCTTCAAGCTGATATTAAAATATTATTTCAATATTTTAGATGCCCAAGTTACCAGTTACAACCAGGATGCAGTTACGTAACAGACCCAGCAGATCCATGTTGTCAAGTACCCAGATGTCTCTCTACTCCTACACCTAAACCATATCTTACTCCAGGACCAGGACAACCAGGACAACCCACACCACAACCAGGACAACCCACAATGCAACCAGGACTTAACCCCACCATTGGACCTAACTTCACACCTACTGTCACACCCTACCCACAACCTCTGGGTGTTACAGGGTCTGTCATTGGAAAACCACAAGTACCAAGTCTCCGAGGTAAGATTGCTGATCTCTGGTTAGTGGTTATGTTTTACAAAAAACAGGGGTCTCTGTCATGAAACTTTACTCAATACCCAGGGTACAAGATTTGTGCTGGAATACAAAATCCAGTATTTTGATTGGTTGATTTCTGAGTCTAAGTACTTCAATTGTGCTCAAAAGTTTTACCTCACAGGACCAGATTTTGACAAGTTTTGATTATTTGGGATCCATTTATCCAATTTATGATTACTTAAAATTCAGCAATTATTCTATAAATGTTTTATTGCAATAGTTGGATAATCGACACAAATAAAAGTTTAAATTATTGCGATATTAGAAAATGGTGCATCCAAATAATGCTATCAAATTTTAATTTTTTTAATTTAATTATCAATTTTTGCAATAATAAAGACATGACAAAGACTTCTGAATTTGCAGAATATGAAAAGTAGACATAATTCATGACTGAATTTTGTAATTTTCTGTAATAATTAAAACCTTTACTCTGAATCAGTATGACTGCAGATCATCAGTTTTTTTGTTTGCTTACAGCTGACCTTTCATGTCTTGCTTATGATATCCTGAATTGTTTCACTTGAATGATGATATTTTTACAGGAACATGTGAATACATGGGTAAACAATACACCACAGGCCAAAAATGGGACGATGGTTGTAGATACCACTGTGTATGTACTGATGGAATGAGTGGTCAGTACAAATGTGACGAAAGGTGAGTTCTCTTCTTGAAAACCACTGAACCATGTTAGGACTATTCCATTTAAAGGTATGTGGGAGGGTAGGAAGGGAAGTTTGATTATTGATTGTGGGTTGACATGGGTCTTTTTTCAGTATGTTTATAAACATGCAAAATTTTCTAAAAAATGGTTCTTGGTTCCAGGGATATTTTGAAGGTCCCTTCTTAACCTCCCACATACATTTTAAGGGAAAAGGCCTTAAATATAGTAAACTGAGCAGGACAAAAATGTTCCTATTGCCATTATCTATTAAATTAGCTAGTAAATCAATCAAATGTTTTAGTCAAATGATATTGGATGTATGGCCTTAGTTGAGATTATTTTGCTAGTTTAAGGATTTTCTTTTATGTGTGTAAAAAATGAAGTTGAAAGTCTTTAGAATTTAGTATTAATGGCTCTCTTCAGGTATACACATTTCCCCCTTTAGTTAAAACTGAATGCCACAATGTAACCAAGAGTGGTGAAAGTGGCATTAAACACCAATATTTATAATCCACCAGATTTTAATATCAAAAGTCAACAACAGCAGCATTTCAACACACATGAATTAAATCTGTCAGAATTAGTCATAAATATATTGTTTTAATTGTTTAATTTCAGATGCCCAAGATACCCACAGATCCCATCATACTGTGTTTTGGTACAGGATAAGAACGATCAGTGTTGTAAAGTTCCATCATGCAGTATCTTAGCACCAACACCAAATCCACCATTCAGCCCATCACCAAAACCAGGACAGCCCACTTTAGTACCAGGCATGGGAACCACATTGTCACCAATTATGACTCCACCAACACAAGCTCCACAACCTGTTGTTAAAGGTGAGTTGTAATGTCTCCTGCAAGATGTTGTTATCTATTGAGAAATGATTAAAAGGTGTATTTGTTTTCAAAGCTAATAACGCTACATGCTTTGTATTCGTATAAAAATTAATAGTTTTTACTAATGATAAAAAAGAGCCTTGAATAATATATGTAACATTGCTATGAAGTCCTGACAGTGAATTAATAAATGTTTTTTTCATCTTATCCCGACTGTTAAAAATATTTTAGGTTTGAATATATTGATCTCGGAATTTTTATGAATTGTCCCATTTGGTCCTTTTTTGGGACATTTTATCAAAAGTCAAGTCGTTTGGGAATGAAATGAATACTTATTTTATCTTTGCTTTTAAGGTGTCATTTAACAGGAACCTAGGGATCAATGGTATTTTTTGTCTTTTAGATGTTTGTATCATGAGTGGAAAAGCTTACACTCAAGGACAGAAATGGGACGATGGATGTGACAGACTTTGTGTTTGTGACGATGGTAAAACTGGACATTACTCATGTAAACAAAGGTCAGTTTGGACTTTATTTACATTTATTATAAAATTGAGAATGGAAATCGGGAATGTGTCAAAGAGACAATGTTTATTTTTTTGAACTTTTTTATCAATAAATATTTTCGTAAAAAAAAATTATTGGTTATTTATTACCAGTATTTATTTAGTTTTTTTTTTAAATAGTAAGACATACAATAAAATTCTTCTGAAATCATTATAAATAGCAATTGTTCTGAAGGTCTACATCATTTAAAAATAGAGAAAGAAAAAAGAAAAAAACTGGTTAATATTTCACATGTTTAAACTTTTTTAACAAGAATAACTTGCTTAATTGGTTTTATTTAATTCCTTGTTTAGATGTCCAACCTACACAAACATCTCACCAACATGTATAATGGTAGCTGATCCATCAGACCCTGTCTGCTGCAAGATCCCACAATGCACCAATCCAAACAATTCCACCATTCCACCAGGAGTATTTGGACAAGTCACCGGACTCAACCCAACACCAATGCCTAACTTGCAACCAACACCAGGAGGAATGAACACACCAGTGCCACAGCCAAATCTTAACCCCACACCATACCCAGGAGGCACCTATGCACCAGGCATGATTCCATCACAGATTCCAACACTTGTACCAAATCCAAATTTGACACCAAACCCTAATCCAACTCCAATGCCACAACCAAGTAAGTTTGTATTTGAAAACTGTGCTCATTATTTACTTATCAAACAACTTGGAATTGCATCATTGAAAATTTCACAAAATATCAATAAACTCATCATAGATACCAGGATTGAAGTTTTCTATTTGCTTAAAAAGGCCCAATAAAGTATGAAGTTGGAGAACATTGAGGACAACAAATTACTATCATTCTGTCAAGATGGTTTATTTGTTGATTTTAATTTTTGGTCCTAGTGAAAACGTAACATATACATGGTTTTTTTTTAATTTGTTTTTTGTAAAAAAACAACTCAAAATTTAAAAAATAAAAAAAGTCATTTAAGTGTGTGTTAAAATTCCTAATTTTGATTTACTAACATGACTAAGGAATCAATCAAAAAATATAGTCCATGAATGATTTAGTTTCATTATGAGCTAAATGTGTTTTTTTTTAAATTTGTTTACAGAAGTGTGCGTCTACAATGGCCAACAATATACCCAGGGACAAAGATGGCGAGACGGTTGTAAATATAACTGTGTATGTGAAAATGGCATGACTGGAAAATACACATGTACTGATATGTAAGTACAATTACAAAGATGTCTTATTAATTTTGATTAAGTTTGATTTTATGTTGGGTGATATAACTGGGTAAATTTAGACTCTCAACAATTTTTTGGGGTAAAGATTTCATGCAATCAAAATCCTTATTTGGCTGGCTTGAAAGTTAGTAAGACTTTATCACTACTTTTGACATATGCAAAACATAGCGCATTATTAGGCACACATTCTACACATCTTATCCAAGAACATTTCAACAAACTGTATCAATGAACATAAACTCAGATATTCTCAGACAAAAGTTTTCAAGAAAATTACTTAAATTTTGCATTGTGCATTTATCTAGTATCTGTTGAAAAAATATTAATTGTTAAAGCAATATTTTAAATGGGAGTTATCTTCCTTTGTCCATCAAAAACTAATGGATTAAATTGTTCCAGTGGGATCAGAATGAAAGTAAGAGTTAAGTTTTAATCCTGACATCTGTTTTCTATCTAAATGATTCTGTTCATCAACTGTTTTACATAAGCAGTTTATTTACTGTCTCAAATATACATTTACCTAGCTTCACTACACAGTTGCTAGATAAACTCTATTTGTGACAGTAAAATCTACGTTTTACGATGGCCAAGCTTAAAATGCAGTAAAGTTATCTCTGAAATTTCATTGCAATTTGATAAAGAAAATTGGAAAGAAAATATGTTCTGAACAATGAAACATAAAAAATATGCCTGTTTTCAATTTTTGATTTAATATTTTCAGATGTGCAAGATACCCACCACTACCAGCCAACTGTAGAATGGTTTATGATGCTTCAAATCCATGTTGTAAGAAACCAGATTGCTCCAACCCAACACCAAACCCTCTGAACCCATCACCAGGACCTAATGCTACTCCTAATCCACTACCAACATTGGCTCCAAAACTTGGTAATATAAATATCAGAATTTTGACTTAGTGCATAAATAATTTGTTTGATAAGAAAAGGTGTTATGATTGCTAATGAGGCAACTCTCCACCAGAGACCAAATGATACAGAATTTAGAAACTATAGGGCATGGTAGTGCATTCAACAATGAGCAAAGCCACTACTGCATAGCAATCTATGAAAGGCCCACAAATGACATATGAATAAGTTCATTGGTGTAAACTCCCCAGGTGTAAAAGGGTGCCATTGATTGTTTTCTCTAAAAAAAAATCATCAAAAGAATTTTGAGAACATGGTCCAATCTCTTTCTTTTCCCTCTTTAAACATGTAGCTGCTTGTCCAGTTAAAAAAAAACAAATTCAAGGAAATGTTTATGTCTGCAAATATTCTAGTGAAGCTACTCACATTTTGTTTTATAATGTTTGAATTTTTTATTTCAGATTTTATTGGCCATATTGCAGCAACCATTTGATTTTATTGGGGGGTGGGGGGAGGGGCTATGGATTTTTTTGGAAAAAAAAGTTTGTTTCCAGTTTTTGGAGAAAAAATAATTTGTTTTTGACCCTGAGAAAAAAAAATTGTTTGTTTCACACTCAGCTGCCACTACATGTAATGCTAAAATTGAAAGAAAAAAATTGTTTTCGACTTGACGCTAAAAAAAAAGATTGCTTTTCGCCAAAGGCGAAAAAAAAGTTTGTCCAGAAAAAAATCCATAGCCCCCCCCCCAGAAAATCAAATGGTTGCTGCCTAAGTTATTAAATGATACAATATCATAGATAATTAAATATGAAATGGGTTCTAAAAGATATTCTGCCATTACTTATGAAAAGATTGTCTCCCTTGTCATCATTAAATCAAAAAGCAATGGAAAAAAACTTGACAATAAATTGTCTCTCATGTTATTTATTCAGATTGTGTATAAACACACGAATAATATTAATGTATGCCTATGATTTCAGAGTTCTGTATTTACAATGGTATACCCTACAGGCAGGGACAGAGTTGGCAAGACGGCTGTAGTAAGGTCTGTAGATGTGAAGATGCTGCTGCTAAACAAGTCACATGTAATGACAGGTAGGATCTAGATTCTTTATTGTCAGCGTCAAGGGGGGTAATTCTTGGGTTTTATGTAGTCTTGTATGGTCAAGCAAGGCAATAATTCAAAGTTTGAAAAAAATACATTTTATTTTCATTTCTGTCAAATACTATAGAGTTTTTTTCTGTTGAGCTGATCATTTGACACTTTGCATGATGTATTAGGTTAACAGAGATAGTCCCTTCTGTAATAATGACAAAAATAGGAAAAGTTCGTGATTTTAACATTTTTATGACAAACATTTTAGGAAAAATTTGAGAAAAAATGTGAATAAATTTATCAGAGACATTCAATGATGTCCAATTAGAACTTAATTCTAAAGGACAAAACATTAAGGTAGACTGTCTAAGACCCTGTACTTTTCCTTTTTTAAGATGTTCAACATACCCACAACTTCAACCTGGATGTACATACATCACTGACCCAAGTGACCCCTGTTGTCAAGTACCTAGATGTGTACCAACCACCAATACTTCTGTTGTTGTCACTGGACCAAAGGGTACCATTGATGGATCTAATATTGTTAAACCAAATCAACCAAACACAGGAATTACTGGTAGATCTAGTAAGTTATTGGGATTTAAATTTGGGTCAATATGCACAATTCATTTCAGGTAAGAAATGATGTTTGCCATTTGTTCTATTCCTCTTTGCATTTCAGAAACATGGATATTTATGATGGCTCATTTCGAAGCTGAGACATTTTCATGTGTTTAATTTTCACAATACGAAAAGGAGATTTTATTACATATTTACGATTAAAAAACAAATATCTTGATTTCAGCTGCAACTCTTTTCTAAATGTTGGCTGAACAAACCAATACTACCCCTTACAGTCTATGTCAAAATATTTTATAGATACTAGCCAAAAACTCATTTTAAGAAAATACTTCTACTAGGTGTATGACAGAATTTTCACTAGTCATCACCATTTTTTACTAGACACAGGCTAAAACTTTGATAATTCCAGTATTGGAAGTTTACTATTGAGGACCTATAATTATATAAATTCTGATGTAAATATATTTTGTATGAAAAGATTATTATTCTGTTATTTCAGACGTATGTTTGTATAATGGTAAGATTTATACCCAGGGTCAACAATGGGATGATGGCTGTTCCTACCGCTGTGTGTGTCTCGATGCTTCAACAGGACATTATCAATGTACAGAGAGGTCAGTGTATAATCTTTAACTTAGTCTTAAGATACATTTGGCCATTGCCATTGGCTTTCTAAAGTTTCTGTATTTTTCTTCTCAACTACATGGTAGACATTTTTACTTTCACAATCATTTTAGATGTTATAGATGGAATGTCATTAACAATATCTTTAAGACGTCTATTGTTTAAGGATGCCAGAGGAGTAGAAATTCAGGATTTATTTCACATGTGAAACTTATGTCTTTTGTTAATGAAGTGTCCTTCCATGTGTCTTTCAATCACAAATTATCTCATATGAGTTAATGCTGTGGATAGGTATGAAGACCTTTTCTGTAATCTAACTTTAAAACCCCTTTCGACTCGACTTGTTGGAGATTGGATATCTTGATGTTGTAGTGGGTCTCATTAGGGTCTAAGCCTGACGCGGGATTGCCGATTTTTCGTAGGGGTGACACGGGAAAGTCAAATTATTGTGCTGTGAAATAGGGAATTAAGGTCTAGCGGGACACAGGTAATTACAAAAAAATGAGAATTGCTTAGGTACATAGTATAAGCGGGATACGGGAATCTGACAAAACAGTAAGCGGGATACGGGATCAGAACCCCCCAATGAGACCCCCATTGTAAACAAAAATTTAATGTTTTCTTTTCAGATGTTTCAAGGTACCCAAGCTTCCACCATACTGTACTATGATCAGTGATCCAAAAGATCAGTGTTGTCAACTTCCTTACTGCCAGAACCCACAACCAACACCTAATCCAAACATGCAACCCACACCAGGAGTTACACTTGTACCAAACCCTAACAATGTACCAACAATAGCACCTAAACCAAAGAGTAAGTTTTACTTCCAGATGGAAAAATTAAGATTGGTTGCACTAATTTTGTTTTTTTAATAAAAAAACGTGAAAAAAATAAATTTTGTGCTTATATCTCATATCACTCTCTAAATTTTTCTACATTTCACTTTGGAATTGGAATGGATTTAAACTTTACATTTGCTTGTATTGTATAGGTTAGCTTTTTGTTGTTTTTTCAATTGCTGCTGTCATTATGATGTACTTTAGAATTGTTATGAATTGGAATTTATTTTCTGACTGATTTTATCTTCTCCATGCAATTGCCAGATAAATATATGAATAATTGGTCTATAAATAAGAAAAGTTTCTAAAGGCCAGCTGAAGCCTTCCTCTGAGTGGGGGATTTTCCTCCCTGTGTTGAAGACCCATTGGCGCCCTATGGCTGTTTTCTGCTCTTTGGTCAAGTTGTTGTCTCTTTGACACATTCCCTATTTCAATTCTCAATTCATGATACTTTTATGCATTTATAACTTTTGTAGATGTATGTGTGTACAAAGGAAACATGTATCAAGAAAACCAAGTTTGGTATGATGGATGTAATGCTAAATGTAGATGTGAGAACTCTAACACAGGATACTACAGGTGTCAAGAAAGGTAGGGTTTATAACATATTCTATCAAGATATTGCTGATATTAAAGGCTTTGCTCATTGTTGAAGGCAGTACAGTGACCTATATTTGTTAATTTCTGTTTCATTTGGTCTCTTATGAAAATCTGTCTCATTGTCAATCATACCACATCTTCTTTTTAATATCAGTAATTTTCATGAGATACTTCATTTGCACTTATAGATTATCGTTGATCATCTCAACGAGATTGATTTTCTCTCTTGAGCCAGTATGGCAAAAGCAAGAAAAGCCATCGAGTTGAGATGACCAATGATAATCTGTTTATCGTTATTTTACCAATGAAGACGTTGTCAATTTCATGTTAATTTCATTATCAACGCCATGTGCCTACTAAGTTTCTAGCGATAATTTAACATCTCAAGCGAGTAGCATGGTATGAAAAATTATCATAAAAAAAGATCAAAGGAAAATTGCACAAAATAGCGATAATTATAAGTTTTAGAATGACTAAATGAAGAATTTGAATATAGACAAAATAAATCAGTGACTCACCAGTACATTAATTCATTTAATTAGAATATCAGTTTTGTTTTGTCAAAAGTATAATATTTGTTAAATTTCAAATATTTAAAACACTTGGCAAGCATCAATTTTGAAATTTGAAAATTTAACTGTCAAGAGTGGATTAATATATCACACTCTACACAGTAGTAGAAATATAGATTACATAACTGTAACGAGTGTGTTACGATATTTCTTCTCTCGAGACAGTTGAATTTTAATATTTAAAGTGCAAGGCTTGCCAAGCTTTTTAAATAATCAAAATTTTGCTGTTAGGAAATTTAGAAGAAATCCGAATAATTCCACATCATAATTTAATTTTGTCCAATCATTTGCTGATAACAGATATTTCACTAGTGATGCGAAATATTTTCGCACACTACTCAGAAAACGTGAAAATAGCACAAATAATTGAATATTTCAGATGTGCAAGATACACTGCTATTCCATCAAGCTGCGTATTGGTAGCTGATCCTGCAGATCCAACATGTTGTAAGGTTCCAGAATGTCCTGTCGTACCAACCGGTGGACCCACACCAACACCAGGATTTATTCCAACCCCACTGACTCCTCAACCTGGTGTCCTTACAGGTCTTGCTCCAGTCATAACACCAACTCCAGGTATCACTCTTAGACCTCCTCAACTTGATGGAAGGACCACCGTAGCTCCTCAACCCAAAACAGGTATACTAAAAATCAAATTGGATTGATGAAATTTTTAGTTTGACCAATTGTCAACGCAGTATTTATTTGAGAGTGTGTTCTACTGTGGAAACAAGAAATCAAAAATGCATATAAATACAAATTTTCCTCAATCCAAGAAACAATGTACCTTTAAAAATATTTGAATCCACGGTATTCATTCAAAATTGAGTCTCATGAAATTTTTTATAAGTAATCTTAAAAATGAAATGTGAAATTTTTTGAAAGATGTTGAAATCAGTTTATTTTCAGATTTTCACCGTTTTCTATATGATTTTTTATAATGTACAAATACTTTATTCAACATTTTTATAATACCAATTACTTTGTGTTTAAACAGGATGTTCCTACAAAGGAGTTGTTTACCAGAAGGGTGCCCAATGGGATGACGGATGTACATATGAATGTGAATGTTTGGATGATATGACTGGTCAATACAGATGTGTAGAAAAGTAGGTCACTGTTTCTCATTTGTAACCCTTAGTATTTGGCGGATATGACAAGACAATAAAGATATGTTGTACTCGAGCCTTATGTTTTAATTTTGTAAAACATTTAATAATTTGTGCTAAACATTAGATTAATACATTTGTACTTGATTTATTTCAATGTATCCCATTTACATGTTTTCATTTTTTTTAACAAATTTTTGTTTATGATTTTTTATAATGAGGACCTCAGAAAATATAAGTAAATGAATAACTGAGTAACCCTCTGAAATAATTTTGTTGTTTTTGTTACCAATTGAACATTATAGATTGTCAACAGAATTTTATTACAGATATAATATTATGTATTCCATTATAGGTGTTCTAAGTTCCCCAACTTGGATAGCAGATGTGTTCTCATTCAAGATCCACAAGAACCATGTTGTCAGAAACCATATTGTGATTTTGTCAATCCAACACCATTCCCCAACGGTATCCCAACACCAAGACCAAATAATGCTCCCACTCCACGACCAGGACAGAACACAGTTGTTCCAACACCAATGCCCTCCCCCACCCCGGGTAAATGTGTGTACAAAGGTGTGTTCTACTCCCAAGGACAAACATGGAATGATGGATGTGACTACTCGTGTCAGTGTGATGACGCCATGAATAACCGATACTCTTGTCATCAAAGGTAATTATATTTGTTAATCATGAAAATTGGCATCATCTTGTTGGCTGTTTTAGATTCTAAAGGACTGTGGGTAATTTCATTATTCCTTCCCACAAATTAGAATAATGTCACTGATTGGTTGAATTTCCTGAGTTTTTTTTTATGCCCCACCTACGATAGTTTTACAAAGGTGTGTTCTACTCCCAAGGACAAACATGGAATGATGGATGTGACTACTTATGTCAGTGTGATGATGCCATGAATAACCGATACTCTTGTCATCAAAGGTAATTATGTTTGAGGGGGATAGGACCTTTATCAGGACTCCGTTATCGGGTGTTTTTAAGCTCGGGATTTCTGGATTGAGCCTTTCGGGATCCGGGAATTCTTTTTCCTTGTGATGATTTTCGGTTTCACAAGTGTGTATTTTCCAGTAAAATGCTTATATTATGTCGTTGGCTAGCTCATTTATAAAAAACATATGACGTGAAAGTACGATCGGAACAGCCCAAACAATATATTCATATTTTACCACGGGTGTGTACTCAAAGCGTTTGAAGGACGTCATGTTAGAATTAACATTATGCTTCTTGTGAGGTAGAAATCTAGATATTTTTGAAAAGTTCAAATGCAGTGTTGTTGAAGTCTGAATGAAAATATCAGAGAAAGATATATAATAAAAATATTGTAATTAATAGGTTTTTATGCAGAGTGTGGCAAAACCATGAAAATACATTTTTTTCTCTGAAAATACAAACATTGGTATTTGCAAATATAAATAATAAAATTAGATGCCTGTTTCATTATAATACGTTATTCCGATTGGCTACACTGCAATCTCACGTTGTTCCTTAATCAACTTCATTACACAATAAAATTTATCATTCCTGATGACACTAGGTCCCACAATAAAGTGCACAGGTAAATTAAATAAAAACTTGATAAAAATCGTGTTTTCATGATCCTAGCTAAAAAATGTAATTACCGGTATAAGTATTGAATGCTTCTTTTTGTAACTTCATAGGGTTGTAAAAGTGTTGACCGTGCACACATTTTTAGAATGTGAAGAGCAGAGAAATGAATGTACTTCAGTCAATGCTTTTACACCCCAATGATGTAACAAAAAGAAGCTTTCAATTCTTAAATGAATTCACAGTATATTTAATTTATTGATGATTTTAGATGTAAAAGCTATAGCCAAGTACCAGCTGGATGTAAACTAAGCACAGATCCAAATGACCAGTGCTGCTTGGTCCCTAACTGTAACATCAACTTGTTCCCCAACACCCCCGGAACAGTTGTTGGAGGTACCACACCTAAAGGTTATACCCTCAATCCTCAATACAACACAGGTCCATCTGGAACTGGTCCACAATATGTCTATCCAACACCAATCCAACCAGGATCCTTTGTTGGTCAAGGCGGAACTGGAGGACAAAATCCTTTGATGCCTAACTCAGGAAACAGTTTCACAGGAAGTGGCAATAGTAGGTTTTATAAGAGTGAAATGAATAGTTACACAATCGTTCAGAAATGAGAACAAACTCCTAGCTAAATCAAACAGTGAATGAACAAGAAATGAATACATATTTATTACTGAGAGCATGATAAATTATCAGGATGAACATCAATTACATTTAAACAAACAAGCATCTATTCATTAAGGGATCACTAAAATGACGATATTTCCTGGATTTTACATTGATTTTATGAGAGATGTTGGATATATGCCATGAGTCTCTTTAATAGGTCAAATTAAATTGTCATTATATAATCAAAATAATAGTGCTAAATGTACAGGCCCTCCTCCTTCAATAGAAGCTTGAATGGTCAAGTCAAGGCAATGTGAAAACTAAATAATTTGAAATGCTGTAAACATGGAAAATTTGCACAGGACATTTATTCGTATTTTCCAATCATGTGTATCATTTAAACATAATCTCATTACAGATTGTAGTAATCTATTATGCAAGTGTGAAATTAGCAATTATTGTTGAAATGCAAATTTAATCCTTACAGGAAAGGTTCATGCCTCAAAATTATGATAATATCACTGTTTACATTTTTGATAACACTTTTACTTATATAAAAAAGTAGTACCTCCTGTTTCCGAATCTGTAATACTACTATGATATTTATTTTTTGAATTCTAGATATGTGTATATACAAGGGAGTTGCCTACCAACAAGGTGCAACTTGGGATGATGGTTGTTCATTACGATGTGAATGTTTTGATGCATCAAGAAGACAGTATAGATGTACTGACAGGTAAATACACTGATTAAGTTGATTTTGTGGTATATAGGATTAAGTGCACAGAGTCATCAATTTGAATTCAGCTACTGTAAAGTTGTGATGTTTTTATAAGGATGAAAACTGTGATTTGATTGGTGGGACAAAAAATAAAGATTACATTTAAATTATAAATCTATGATGGCAATAGTTGTATGCAGTATTTTTGAAATCACAATCTAATATTTGTACATTATTTAACAATCACCCAAGTAAATGCTTGAACAAATTTCTGAATTTACAGTTTCAATATGGCCACTTAGAAGGTTAGAGATTTGGACCACTAAGATTTAACATGATGAGTTAACATTATTAGCATATGTTTCATGGTTAGAGTTAATTTATGACTTAAGAAGAATCAAGATTGATACAATAATTTAATAACACTAAATTATTTGCTTATACCATAAGTAAAAACATGCACACAATTTTCATATTTAAAAAAAAAAGAAAATGATTTTTTTTTAAAACTTGATTTAAACCCATTTTTTTCTGACAAGCACATGCTACATAGTTATTTATAAATTGCAGATGTCCATCCTATCCATTCTTGCCACCACAATGTAAATTTGTACAGGATCCTAAAGACCAGTGTTGCCAGATGGCCAGATGTGACTCGACCTTCTACACACCAGTACCTAATCCTACCATCATTCCAACAATTCAACCAAACACACCCACATTTAAACCAAACACACCCCAGCCACAGACACCACAGCCACAGACAACACACAAACAGATTGTTGTCTCACCAGGACAGAATACTGGACCAGTCGGTACCAATAATCCACCTACACCAAGTGTTAACACCATAACAGGAAAAGCAGGTACCAGTCTGATTATTCATATTTTGTTAGGATTAAACATTTGACTGTGTTATATATTTTTTTCTCAATACCAAAAGTACCCCATATCCTTTGTTTTTATATTGTAGTAATAATTTGATATATTTCAACAGGTTATTGTCTATACAAGAACCAATTGTATGCTAGAGGTCAGAGATGGCAGGATGGATGTGACTTGAATTGTATCTGTCAAGATCCTGTAGGAAATGTCTTAAGATGTACTGCCAGGTAAATGATAATGCTCTAGAATCATTTATTTTTATGGCTTTCAATTTCGCAAAATTGACGAAAATTGTTTTTTGGTTGATATTTGATTTTTTGGTTTTTTAAAGTTTTTCATACAAGCCTATAAAAATAGAAAATTAAAAATTAAACCTATTTGGTAAAATGCAGGAGTTTGTATCTCATATGCATTTTGTCAGTGATTTCACTCTTATGTCAAGACAGTTTAATGGATCATTCATGCAGCTGAACAAAGTACTAATTTTCTAATAGGTTTTATATACCTTTACGTGTGTGTATATTTCAAATATAAGTCTGCAAGATATATACAAGCACTATAGAGAAGAAATAAAACTAACTTTGTTATTTTTTCCAGATGTAAAGCCTACTCCAGTATCCCAAGCTTCTGTACACTGAAAAAAGATCCTAATGACCAGTGTTGTATGACAGTCACATGTATGGCTAACGGTCAACAATTGACACCACTGATCCCTGATGGCAGACCGACACCTTCACCAACTCTGTCACCTAGCATGATTAATGTTGTACCCCTAGGTACCCATTCTGTCATCACTGGATCTGGTCTACCACCAGGACAGACACCAGGCATGACAGGAGGAAGAAGTAGGTTATCTGCTCTGTGGTTGGGGATGTTGTCTCTTTGACATATTCCCCATTTCCATTCTCAATTTTTACTTTCAATTTGACACCTGTAGCCAAGGGGTTGGAAAACACTCACTATGGCTAAAATAACTATGATCTTTACAGTATTTTGTTATATATGGTGAACCAATACCTCAAGTAGAAATCATGCGATAGGGTAATTTGCGGGTGGATATATTTTTCTTATTAAAATCTCAAAGTTCAATTGTTTGGGTGTTTTAAAAACATGTTTTAACCTTAGCTAGTAGAGTGGCTTCATGTTTTTTTTACAGCATGTTCGTCCATTCGATAGTACATTCTTTCTTTCATCAATTACATATCAGGTTCACGTTTACTTTCTTATAAAATTTTGTCACATCAAGTTGAAGTTAATTTGAAATTGAATGTAAGTTAAAGGTTCATTATGAAGTGAATGTTATATAATATATGGAAAATAAGGGATTTAACCCAGATTTTATGATTAACTGAACATGAAAATTTGAAGTGGAAGCGAGGCATGGTATCCTATGGACATATATATATTCATAAAGATTTAGTAAACGGGTAAATGAAGTAGACATTTGATTAAGTTTAATCTACATCATATTTTTTTGTTATTTTCAGGTGTGTGTTTGTACCACGGTAAATTGTACAACCAAGGAGAATCTTGGGATGATGGATGTAAATATGTCTGTACCTGCGAAGATGGAAGTACCGGAATGTACAAGTGTACATCAAAGTAAGTACAGATGGTTTGATGGAAATATGCTTTTACATGAACAAAATATGGACAAGAAAAATTGTTACCATTTATGTTATTACTACCACTGGGTAGGTGCCTCTGCTGAAGGACTAATAGTCCCAGAGGGTATCACCTGTTGTGGACATAAAACAACAACAAGAATCACTTAAAAAATGGCAGACATAAAAAAAAAATCACTTATAAAATGACAGACCGCAAACAACAACAATAACTCAATTACAGTGTCTCCTTACCTTAAGAGGTCAGCTTTTATGATAAAAATACAATAATCATACAATATACTTTATTTTTTCAGATGTCCTTCCTATCCAGCTATACCATCCTACTGTTCCTTCACCCAGGTACCAGGTCAATGTTGCCCTTCACTTCACTGTAACAGTCCAACCTTTGGTAACTACAACCCTATTCCTCAACTGATACCCACTCCACGACCAAATATTGCACCAACAGCTACCAACCCATACTTAATTGTACAACCTGGACAGCAAGCGGTCACCAATGGTCAAGGAACAGTTGTTGTACCTGGTCAACCTCTCACCTCATTCACTGGAAATACAAACAGTAAGTTAATATTCTCAAATGTTTTGAGACTGAAAAAGACATTTTTTGTTTACTTTCAAAAAATTATTTGTTTTTGTTTAGTTTCAAACAAAGTGGTTTCTCGTTTATGAAGGAAATTTATGTGCAATCTACTGTAAATCCTAAAAGTTTTGCAATGACTTTATTAGTTGAAAAATTGCCACTTGCTAGGTTTTACAAAAATTAAAGCTCACATTTTGAATTTTGTTTGCATTTACTGAAATTTGATGCAAACAATGTTGGAAAATATACCAAAACAGTGATATGAAATTAGTGACAATGGGGGGTAATGATTGTATTTTGGATTTATTCATATTCAAGTTGAGAGATTTGCAAGGGTATATTGACAAGGGAGATAATTTTTGTATTACAAATTTATGTATCTACCAGGGTATATTGACAAGGGAGATAATTTTTGTATTTTAGATTTATGTATCTACAAGGGTAAAGTTTATAATAAGGGAGACAAATGGGATGACGGATGTGACTTCTCTTGTGAGTGCCTAGAAGGACAAAGTGGATTGTATCAATGCAAAGCCAAGTAAGTAGAACGTTATAATGACATATACATGTAGTGTCTATTTATTTACTTATCATTGACACTTTTTTTAATGACATTAATGCAAAGGATGATTTGACAGTTCCAGTGCATGGTATATTCATTTCATTTCTAGTATATCGCAAATTCAAATAAACACATATACATTTAAGCTATGCATTTGAGAAGAGTCATGTGTCTGGATATAAATTGACCAATCATATTTCATTTCAAAATAAAGAAGGTAAAAACAATTGCTTTTTTTTATGCCCCACCTACGATAGTAGAGGGGCATTATGTTTTCTGGTCTGTGCGTCCGTTCATCCGTCCGTCCGTCTGTCTGTCCGTGCGTCCGTCTGTCCCGCTCCAGGTTAAAGTTTTTGGTCAAGGTAGTTTTTGATGAAGTTGAAGTCCAATCGACTTCAAACTTAGTACACATGTTCCCTATGATATGATCTTTCTAATTTTAATGCCAAATTAGAGTTTTTACCCCAATTTCACGGTCCACTGAACATGGAAAATGATAGTGCGAGTGGGGCATTCGTGTACTGAGGACACATTCTTGTTTTACTTAAAAAATCCAAATATTTTTTTTTATATCTTGGCCGGTATATACAATTTAGATAAAAGTTACAAATTTGAAATACAAAATATAAAAATATATGCCAAAAAATACACTATTTTTCAAGCCTTTACAAAAAATGCCAGAATGAACTGTAACTAAATAACTTATGAAGAATGAAATAATCTCTTATTATTTCATTATTTTGTAACACTATACTGCAACACTATTTTTCTTATCACACAGATGTCCAACCTATCCCAAGATGCCAGCTCAGTGCTACATGACCAAACAAAATGGCGACTGTTGCTCTAAACCAATGTGTACAGGTCCTGACGGTAGCCAGATCAATCCTCTCTTACCAGGAAGTAAATACCCTGTTTACGGTAGCTTTGGAGGAGGATACACTGGATTCAGACCAAACTACAGCCCAGGCCAAAACAGTGTCACAGGAAATAGAGCTAGTAAGTGTATTATGATTCAAAAGTCTAGAACATTTACAGACATTGAGGTAGTGGTCATGCTAATTAGAAATATTAAGGTGTACAAAATGGGATAGTATTATAATGATTCATTGTTTGTTTGAAAATGTTTATTTTTAGTTTTGCTTTTGTTGCTGAAAGTGAAAGCATGTCTAGTAACTGTCCTACTATGTCTTACCACCAGAAAGAGATGTCAAAGTTTTCGTGTCTTCTTTGAAAGGCAATCGTTAAACACTATGTGTAACATCCATGACATTAACATGTTCTTGTCCAATGATATGCATCTAATATTTGCCACTGGACATTAAACACCTGTTCATCATCATCAAGATATTTTCAAGTCTTTTGTGAATTACAGATGTATGTATATACAAAGGACATGTTTACCAACAGAACCAAAGATGGGAAGATGGATGTGACTTCACATGTGTCTGTACTGACTCCACCAATGGACAATATAGATGTTCATCCAAGTAAGTATTCCATAGATTGTAAGTGTGTGTACATGTAAGTGTGTGTACAGATTCCACCAATGGACAATATAGATGTTCATTCAAGTAAGTATTCCATAGAATGTAAGTGTGTGTACAGATTCCACTAATGGACAATATAGATGTTCATCCAAGTAAGTATTCCATTGTCGGTAAGTGTAATCCATGGATTGTAAGTGTATTCCATGGATTGTAAGTGTATTCCATAGATTGTAAGTGTGTGTACAGACTTAACTAATGAACAATACATATGTTTATCCAAGTAAGTATTCCATAGTAGAGTGTAAACAATAGACAACACATTTTTAAAAAGTCATAAGTTATCTACAAATTTGCTGTCTGCTCTGCCTGTTTAGAAATCTTGTAAATTCAGAAACTGTTGTGAGCATTGATTATTTTGAAAAGACAATAGTATGATATAAATGATTGTTTTTTTCTGGAAAATCTGCATACAGCCACATATATCAGAATGTGACTTCTTAATATTTGTATCTCCACACATTCACATTTATAAAAACCATGCTATAATTGATGTATTTACAGTACTGTAATTGTAAGTAAATACAAACTAGTCAAAATGATATTTGTCATAATCACCAATTGATATCTTCCATAAAATTTATATATGAATTTATGTTTTAGGTGTCCAACTTACAACGCACTTCCATCACAATGTAGAATGTACGATGTACCGGGAGACTGTTGTAAGGAGGTCCGCTGCGACATGAGCCAAGTACCACCAACACCAAAGGTCCCAACACCACAACCAAATACACCTGCTCCACATGTAGATCCTAACTGTTATGATGTCCTTGATAACTGTAAGGCCTTTGGAAAGCAAGCATGTAGCTCCACATATGAAACCTGGGCTAGAAAGAACTGTAACTTGTATTGTGGATTCTGTAGTAAGTTTTCAGCTGATCTTTTAGAGAGCTTTGTTAATTGGGATTGATTTATTTTTTGTGGATTGATTTTATTTTGTGAATACCAATTTTCTTATATTTTAAATAAATTGTATTTTCATGGATATAAGATTTCTTGGTTTTGCAAAAGTCTCCACACAAGCATATAGAATTTTTTTACTTCGTTAAACATTGAAAGTCGTGGTTCATGTAGACTTGCCAGAATTTTTCAGATTTTTTTGTCACATTGAAATCACACCATTTAAGGCCAAAAGAAAGTCATACTTCTCTGTTTTTTTAAAATGCAGTGCAATTCAACTCAATTTGAAAAATGCGTTTTGAAAACAAAACACCCCAAAAAATAATCTTAGTTTAAATTGATCACTACAACAATGCTTACCATCCATTCCATAAACCCAAGAATAAAGTAATCTTGTTTAAACAAGGAATTATTTGAATCTGGTTTAATTTTGAAATCTGGAAAATTGATTCGAAATGTATGATGAAAACTAACCTAAGTAAATAGGGTTAGCCATGCATGCATGGCTAAGGTTAATATTACTTTCACTTTCATTTCAGTACAAACTAACTAACCTCCCTTAGCCATGCGTGCATGTGCATGGCTAACCCTATTTAGTTGGGTTAGATTTCATCGTAAATTTCTCATTAATTTTCCGAAATTCAAAATAATTCCAGATTCAAATAATTCCTTGTTTTTATAATCTATTCTGATATGTAATCTTTTTATTTATTCTAGCATCATCATTTACAAATGCTCCAACAACATGTTCAGATAAACTTTCAAATTGTCCCGCTTTCGGCAAATCAGCATGTCAAGGACAATACAGACCATGGGCTGAAGACAACTGTGCACAATATTGTGGATTTTGTACCGGTAAGTACTATTTAGATCACACATGTCAACTTTTGAATCCCCCAATATTTCGTGGTTTTTTTTGTTTGTTTTTTTATCTCCAACAATTAAAGCAAATACTTGACACATATATTATAATACAATTTGCCATTTGACGATCAATGCTTTTGAATGAGGTTATATGGTAGGACCCCCCCCCCTCTCCCACTTTATGCTGGGTTTGGAACCCCCACTTTTATAAAATGGCTTGGTCTGCCCCAGATACAATATAATACATTTAAGATTATTATTAAAACATCATAATTGGAAATTTTGAACATTTTTTACTGAACAGATCAAAAGAAAAAAGTTTCATGTAAGCTTTTATTCAGGGAGTTTATGTAGAGGGGGTTGGGGGTTGTTCCTGTAAATAAATTAAATAATCAACAAAGATTGGCTGAATAAAGTTATAATTGCTTAAATAATAATTTTATCACAGTTGTATAAAGATGAGAAATAATATGTGTTTAATAAACTCTCTGGTTTCAATACTCACTTAAACTTCATTCTGAATGGAAGAGTATTGTCAGTTTTTCTGTCAAAGGTGGGTGTTTTTCTTTAGGCACTATTGCTTCCTTTACCATACAAAACTGACAGCCACAAAATAGCTTAACAATATTATTTATGAATAAAGATAAAATTGTAGTATTTTTCAAAATAACCATAATTTAATGTTATTTTTTCACCATAATTAAAATAATTTAATGTTATTTTTTCACCATAGTTTAATGTTGTTTTTTCACCATAATTTAATGTTATTTTTTTCAACAGGTACTGGAACAGGATCAGGAACGGTACAACCTCAAACTGGCCAATGTGTGGATAAACTTACCAACTGTAATGAATTCGGAGCTTACGCTTGCAAACAACCATACCTCGCCTGGGCTCAAGATAAGTGCCCAAGATACTGCAACTTCTGTAGTAAGTTTGATGTATTGATAAATTATGCATGTTGTTTAATCTAGGATAATTTAAATACTGTTGATTTATTTTAATTATTGGATAAAAAAATCCTGCATTACAGATACATAGCATCAGTGTATAGTTTAGTTTAACTGGAACATTCTAATGTTGATTTAAACCTAGTTTGTCCTCAATATTAAACAAAGCAAAACATATATTTTTTACATAAAATTCTCTCCTGATACATATTGATCAGATGAAATCAGGTTTTAGGTTGTTTGAATTGTGCATGAAAATGAAATGAAAATATAGATATTAAAAAAGTTTATGCTTAATATCATGACTTACTTTTTTGTGTCTTTTGCAGCTGGCACAGGTACTGTTGTAACATCCCAACCACAAGTGGCACTTCCAGGTCAAGGTAAAACATTAAGTTAACTTACTTATATTCAATTATGTGTATTATTGTAAAAGGAGGAGGGCATTATAAACAAGTATTTTATCTTTTGAACTTTCATGGTTTATCTCCCATTTGCATGCAGGAGGGCATGACAGACTATTATTTTATCTTCTCAACTTTCATGGGTTATCTCCCATTTGCATGCATGAGGGCATTACAGACTTATTTTATCTTTTGAACTTTCATGGGTTATCTCCCATTTGCATGCAGGAGGGCATTACAGACTATTATTTTATCTTCTCAACTTTCATGGGTTACCTCCCATTTTCATGCAGGAGGGCATTACAGACTACTATTTTTTATCTTTTCAACTTTCATGGGTTATCTCCCATTTGCATGCAGGAGGGCATTACAGACTATTATTTTTTATCTTTTCAACTTTCATGGGTTATCTCCCATTTGCATGCAGGAGGGCATTACAGACTATTATTTTATCTTCTCAACTTTCATGGGTTACCTCCCATTTTCATGCAGGAGGGCATTACAGACTATTATTTTTTATCTTCTCAACTTTCATGGGTTATCTCCCATTTGCATGCAGGAGGGCATTACAGACTATTATTTTATCTTCTCAACTTTCATGGGTTACCTCCCATTTTCATGCAGGAGGGCATTACAGACTATTATTTTTTATCTTCTCAACTTTCATGGGTTATCTCCCATTTGCATGCAGGAGGGCATTACAGACTATTATTTTATCTTCTCAACTTTCATGGGTTATCTCCCATTCTCATGCAGGAGGGCATTATAGACTTATTTTATCTTTTCAATTTTCATGGATTATCTCCCATTTTCATGTATATTCTCCAATTTTCAAGAGTTATCCTTACTTCTGTATGTTAATTACATTAAATAGCTGTAACAGACAAAAGTGAAAAAAGATGCTTCAGTATAAATTCATATTTTGTATTGGCAAAATTAAAATTTTGTATACTGAATATATTATTAAGAAGAAATTTGGCATGATTGCCAGTAAGAAAACTACTGTAAACCAACTTATTTTTGCAAGAGTTTTATTTTCGTGTCTTTCACAAGAAGAAAATAACATGAATATAAGTTATTGCAACTATGTAAAATCTTGAATCTCTCCACATTAAACAACCTCAAGTAAATAAAAAAATCACAAAATTAGATAGTCACGAAGTGAGCTAAAAAAAGTAAAACACAAAATAAAGTAACCACAAAAATAAGTTGGTTTACATTATTCATCAAAGACCAAATGGTATAGACTTAAGCAACTAAAGAGGGCCCTCATGGGGTTTTTGATTATGTGATTACTTGGCCGTTTTTTTAATGATTATTTGATTATTAAGCCAAATATTTCATGATTATTTGATTACCTAGGACTGTATTTTTAGTTTATGATTATTTGATTACTAAAGATAAGCAAATATTTAATGATTATGTGATTATATTGGCAAAAAAATGGTGATTATGTGATTACTAGGACCCCCCCATGAGGGGCCTCACTAAATGTCACAGTATTTCAAAATTTTAAATGTAATTATATACAGGCTGGATGATCATGATGAAGGGTGTAGCTGGTGTACCAGGTAACTTGTACCAGATGTGGCAGAGCCCAACAACAGTGAACGAGAATGTACCACAAGCTATGTATCTTACTGCTCAATACCCAGGACACTACAAACCAGACTTGGCTAATCACTGGTCACAACTCTGTATAGATAAGGTATATAACTTTCTCCTCATTACTTAGAATAACTTTGTATTGTCCAATTTAGTATAATTTTGAACATATAAGCAAACATTTTAAGCTCACCTGTCATAAATTGTTCTTGTTATCCATTCATCAATCCAAAGAATAATTTTAAATCCACAGTATATGTTTATAGGACAGCAAATCAATTAAGACCACCAAAGGACATCTTTGAAAATACAAGTGTGTTTTCAAAATGCTCAGCTCAAAATTTTTCTAAAGTTTATTGTTGTTGATCAAACAGTAAGAAATGCATAACATCATTAAAAAAAAGACTAATTGTATGTATTGGTTTTATAGGTGAAAGTTGCAATTTACAACAATGGTGTAGAAAAGGCCAACATTGTATTCAATGCTGTTGGTGCTGACAAGAATAATTGGTTTGACAAGAGCAGAGTCATCTCCTCTACATACACAGATATACAGAATGCTCCTGCTGAATTCTTCAGCATGATTGGGTAAATATCTTTGATATCAGTGAAATAAAATTTCTTGTTGTTTGGAAAGACAAGAAAATCAAGTATATATAAAGATAAAAGTTTTCTCTATCCATGAAAATTGGAATCCACATTTTTTATATTATTCTTTATTGATATTTATAATACCGACTTTTGACTCCAGAGTTCATATCAATTAACTTTTATTTTTTCCATACACAACAAAAATCAACAAAAAACAGTAAAATTCTTCCTTAATTGCATCAATTAAATGTTTGAATATACTTCCTTTGATTGCTCTTACCTAACTGATGTCCTAACACAGAGCAGGTAACCTGTTTAAAAATTTCAAAATCATGAGTCAAAAGTTGGTACATGTTTGTTTTTTTATATGAAAATAGTCTATAACAGGAGGTCAGTGGCGGATCTAAAAATTTTCATAAGAGGGGGCCCACTGACTGCCTTAATGGGGTGGGGGGGTCCATGATTCCCTATATAACCAACCAAAATTTTTCTGAAAAAGGGCCCCCCCCCCTAAATCCCTCATATGTTATGCTAACTTTCTTACCCTTCTCCATATACTATTATTTTCTAATTGCCAAGGATGTTTTGGTAAACTGGTTCTTACTAAGAATTTGCCAAGGGACGTTAAATAAGCAATAGTCATAATTTTAAACATATAACCCTTGAGGATACTGATTACATTGATGATAATTTATTTCTTTACACTTGGAAAAAATTACCTTGCAATTTCGAATCCAGAATTTTTGTTTTTGATATTTTTGAATATTCCCTTTCTCTTTCTACATTTTCTGTTTTCTATTTTCTTCAGAGATCAAACAAGTGGAAGACAATTTTACATGAGTAGTAGTTCTAACAATAAATGTGATTCGAATGGTTGGATGATGGTATCTACTCAGAATGGCTGTTCATATGAGACCACTAGTGGAGCCAAACCAGCTTTCTTATATGCACCTGGACAAACCATGACACACTGGAGTCAGAGTAAGAATTTTATTTAATATTAAAACCTGATATACTTTCTGAAGCTATTTGAGAGAGATTCCTGCATCTACATAGTCTGATGAATAAGATTAAAAATATTAATAATTTTTCCATAATGACAGGTTTAAGCATAACCTAAATAATAAGAACGATTAAAGGACAGAAATTCAACTTTGGTTTTGTCAATTACATCTCAGCAGCCTAGTTTGTAACCTCGTGCATTTTTGTCATTTCTAAACTTGAATGTATGGATTCAGTGAAGTGTTTCAGTGGCTTTTTTGAGCATTTACCTAATTAAGTTCTTTATTTACCCACCTGTAGAAGTAAGTTTTTTTTGTTATTTTTGTTGTCACCACAAATAGAAGACATCTGACCTTACAATAAAAAAGCAATTTCTTCATGACACAGGCACATAATCTTATGGTTTACTAGTTTCTAAAAAAAGACTAAGCTACATTCAATCATAATATTGCAAAAAAACTAAATATTTAGAATTGTATATTTCAAAACAAAATATTTAGAATTGTATATTTCAAATATGAATGTTTAACCTTTAATATGGCCTTTTTCTCCACTTTCTTTAAATTTTCAACAATTTTGATATATCAATATGTATCTGTATCTTCAACAAAATGGCAAAAATCTACATCTACATTTTTTTTCTTTTTTGCCCCTTTAAGGGGGTAGATCTTGGTTCAGGGAGATAACTCTTTAAATCAGTTAAGCGTTTGTAAAAGTCAAGTTCATCAATGTTTTTTAAGCATTTACCTGAAACAGATTAAAAATAATCTATGTAACCTAGAAGCTTAGAATATGTTTTTGAAAATGGTTGACACAAACGTACTGATGATTTTAGGAGTTATTTCCCTTAACCTAGGTCTACCTCCTTAAATAGATTTTTAAGAGGTAATTTCATTTTCTTTTACAGCCAGTGCAGGCAAAGGAGATGTGTTTGCCATTCTTGCCCATCAAGATTGTTCTATCAGATCTACACCACAACCCACAGGAATGATTGGAATGAGTAAGTACATGTTTCACCAGGGAGAGAAGTAAAATGTCAAAGAGACAACAACCCGACCAATGAGCAGATTAAAGCCAAAGGCCACCAATGAATCTTCAACGCAGCGAGAAAATCCTACAACCTGTAGGTGGTCCTCAGCTGGCCCCTAAATAAACATGTTTACTAGTGCAGTAAAAAAGCATAGCTTTACATATTTCAGCAAAAAGAACAATTTTTATGCCCCATTTACTATGCCCAATTTATGGGCATTATGTTTTCTGGTCTATGGGTCCATTTGTCCGTCCGTATGTTCATCCCGCTTCAGGTTAAAGTTTGTTAAAGTTTTTGGTCAAGGTAGTTTTTGATGAAGTTGAAGTCCAATCAACTTGAAACTTGGTATACAATTTCCTTATGATATGATCTTTCTAATTTTAATGCCAAATTAAGAGTTTTTACCCCATTTTCAGGGTCCACTGAACATAGAAAATGATAATGTGGATTGGGCATCCTAGTCTTGGGACACATTCTTGTTTTTCTCATGCTATTTTTAAATAGTTCACTATTAAAAAATCTGTATTCTACAGATATCAATTTATTTTTCACAGCATATATATACTTTAGTTTCCCAAAACAATGAGAATTTGAACAATTTACATAAATTATTGTTCAGGACTCATTCAAGCAATAAAGGACCCCAAAAATGACTATTGTAAAACCATTCAAATGGGAAAACTAATGGTCTAAGCTATATAAAAAACGAGAAACGTTTATGATCCACATCAACAAATTAAAACCACTGAACATCAGGTTCCTGACTGGTGCAAACAGATGCAGCAGGTTTAAACGTTTTCATAGGTACCAACCTTCACCCATACTTAAAAGTATATATTTGAATTGTTTGTTTCAGCTCATGCCTGTATTTACAAACAAAAGATTTACAGACAAGGAGAACACTGGGTAGATGGTTGTGATTATAACTGCACATGTGTTGATGAGGACGCTGGACGTTATGTCTGCAACAGTTTGTAAGTTAAGTTTTTACACTAGTTAATGTGATTATAACTGCACATGTGTTGATGAGAACACTAAACGCTATGTCTGCAACAATTTGTAAGTTTTTACACTAGTTAATGTGATTATAACTGTACATGTGTTGATGAGAACGCTGGACGTTATGTCTGCAACAATTTGTAAGTTTTTTATGCCCCACCTACAATAGTAGAGGGGCATTATGTTTTCTGGTCTGTGCGTCCGTCCGTCCATTTGTCCCACTTCAGGTTAAAGTTTTTGGTCAAGGTAGTTTTTGATGAAGCTGAAGTCCAATCAACTTGATACTTAGTACACATGTTCCTTATGATATGATCTTTCTTATTTTAAAACAAAATTAAACTTTTGACCTCATTTTCATGGTCCACTGAACATAGAAATTAAAAGTGCGAGTTTCAGGTTAAAGTTTTTGGTCAAGGTAGTTTTTGATGAAGCTGAAGTTCAATCAACTTGAAACTTATTACACATGTTCCCTTTTGGTTGATCTTTTTACTTTTAAGGCCAAATTAGATTTTTTACCTAATTTCAAGGTCCATTGAACATGGAAAATGATAATGCGAGTGGGGCATCCGTGTACTTTGGACACATTCTTGTTTACACTAGTTAATGTGATAATAACTGCACATGTGTTGATGAGAATGCTGGACGCTATGTCTGCATTTGTAAGTTTTTACACTAGTCAATGTGATTATAACTGCGCATATGTTGATGAGAATGCTGGACGTTATGTCTGCATTTGTAAGTTTTTACATAAGTTAATGTGATTATAACTGCACATGTGTTGACAAAGTGCTGGACGTCATGTCTACAACAGTAAGTAATTTTTACACTAGTTAATGTGATTATAACTGCACATGTTTTGACAAAGTGCTGGACGTCATGTCTGCAACAGTAAGTAAGTTTTTACACTAGTAAATGTGATTATAACTGCACTTCAAAAAATTTGAACCAACCATTTTATCAGAAAAATTACACTGTTTATATAGCAGTTTGACAAACATTAATTTTGATCATTGAGAAGCTTAATTAAGAAATAATTGATGCAAGCTATACTTTATTGTAGTTTTAAAATGGGTAGGCATTATATTCGTGATTATTTTTGCCCATGCGATAGTGAGGGCTAAAATAACATGAATATAATGCCTACCAATGTTAAAACTACAATAAAGAATAGTTTGCATCCATTATTTCGATTAGAACAATTAAGGTAATTTCTATGTCCGATGTGTATAAAGTGTAGAGTGTTTGTGTAGGCTCTTCCATGAACCTCCCTTTTTTGTTTGTAAACAAACAAACGACTGGCAACGTGATTTTTCAGAGGGAGGATATTGAACAACCATGGAGACAGATTTGCAATTAAATGGTTAGACTGTCTTTTATATTTAAAGAAAACTTGTTAATTAATCGTATTATTCAAAATATTTTAACAAATATCAATTTTTTTTGTTTTCAAAATCATTTTTTTCAAATGAGCCATTTAAGGGGAGATAACTCTTTTAGTCCAAAATTTATACTGGGCTAATAGGGAATTTTTTTATTTTTACTTGTAGCAAGAAAACAAGTTCGTTAACACCATGTTTTCTTTTTATTTTCTTAAAACATATTGTGAAACCTTTCTTACAATTTATTTCAAAATTCTATCTCATAGAATTTTTTTATGCACACTAATGTTTTTTTTCATGAACAAACTAACCAAATTTTGTCAATTTTCAACGACTCATAGCTTGAAAAACAGCATGGTGACCCATACTTTTTATTAAATTTTTGAAAAAAGCATCGTAAAATCTTCATTTTGGCAAATTATAAAAAAATTCTGTCTAAAAAAATATATACTTGGAATCTACCTTAAGTGAATGAAATATATTAAATGCATGTCAATTTGATAAAATTCATTATTCTGCAGTACTCAATATACGCATATGCAAACAAATTTTATTGGATTTAGAGCATCGGTTTATTCACAAAGCGAAAGAAGCGCATCATATTAGAATATTCCCTTAACAACACAAAGTAATTAAAATGTTTAGCTGATTTTACAGAGTTATCTCCCTGTAGTGTTAGGTACTACCTTAATAAATGATTATTTTTTTTCCAGATGTCAAACTTTCAACAGTTTACCACCAGGTTGTACTTTGAAAAAACCAGCAGGACAATGTTGTTCAGTACCAGACTGTGGTGCCGGTACAATCGTAAATGGACAGCTTACAGGTATACTTTACAAATTAATATGTCATTTAGAATCTTTCTATATTTTGGGTCCTCAATCTTTAACTTCATACTTTATTGGGTCTTTT
Source organism: Mytilus edulis (assembly GCF_963676685.1). NCBI lineage: Eukaryota > Metazoa > Mollusca > Bivalvia > Mytilida > Mytilidae > Mytilus > Mytilus edulis. The sequence goes on from NC_092348.1 coordinate 60,021,758, forward strand.
TAACTTTTTCGATTCGAGCATCTCTGACGATTCTTTTGTAGACAAATGGCATGTCTGGCATATTAGATTTTAATTCTAGTATGTATGATGAGTTTATTTCAAAAGGAAGAAAACCAAATTTCCTATGTATCAAGCACTTTTCTAGATTAAAATTCATTGAAGTCTGTTTATAGCAAATACAGTGTTAACTGTGTCTTCATCTCCAAATGTGTCTTAATCTCCAGATGTGTCTTCATCTCCAAATGTGTCTTAATCTCCTAATGTGTCTTCATTTCCAAATTTTTCTTCATCTACAAATGTTTCTTCATCTCCTAACTTGTTTTATTTTCTTCATCTCCTAACTTGTTTTATTTTCTTCATCTCCTAACTTATTTCTTAATGTAAACTTAACAACCAGTTATACAGAATGTCAGAAATTGTAGCAATATTTGCATTTAGACTCACTGGGTACTTGTTCCCTTTTATGGAAATTGTTTGTGTCAGAATTGCTAGCAATATTGTATATTTTTTGTATTTTTAGGAATCTGTGTGTACAAGAACAAGACATATTCAGAAGGTCAGAAATGGTCAGATGGATGTAAATATAACTGTGAATGTGTTGATGGCAGCGCTGGAAAATATGTTTGTAAAGAAAAGTAAGTATCATTATCATCGTTTTACGAAATTTTCCCTTGATCTTGCTGACTGATAATTTCTTTTCTCAGCGGATATCGAGTGATATGAAAATTATCGCTAGAAACTAAGGAAGCATATGGTGTTGCTAATGAAATTGACAACGTCTTCATAGGCAAAATAGCGATAAACAGATTATCATTGGTCATCTCAATTCGATTGCTTTTCTCACTTTTGCGGTATCAGCTCAAGTGAGTAAATTAATCTTGTTGAGATGATCAACCATAATCTATAATTATTACATTGAAAATTTTTTTGATACCTGCATACTGAATTATATTACAATGTAACCTGTGTTATCCGACACACTGGGGGGCCAGAAAAAATGTCCCATTAAGCAGGGTGTCGACATACTCAGGTTTTTTCTGCAATGATCTACATATTTTGAGACCAATTAAAATGTTTCGGTTAAAACAGGATGTCGGAATACTCAGGTGTCGGATTAGGCAGGTTACACTGTATATATTTATTCTATTAAGTTTGCCTCTCGGGGGGAACTGATATATTATTTTTTGTTATGTTGGCAGGAGATATCTGTATTTAATTGGATTTTTGTCTGTTAAAATTCGGTCTATAAATGCAAAAATGGTTATTTTTGAAATCTCAAGAAGAGATTTTATATGAATTTGTAGGGTTAAATATACTTACCACATATTGTATATTATTCTCAGTATTATAAAGGAAAAGCTGTTGTATACAATGGCGGATCCAGAGGTTGGAACCCACCCTTTTTTTTTTTAACAATCAATACATTTGAATGGGGACATATGGTTTGGTTGGTACAAAAATGACATAATTACTAAAGGTCACAGTACATTCTTCAACAATGAGTGAAATCCGTAATGCATAGCAAGGTATAAAATGAAAAATGTTAAACAATTCAAATGAGAAAGTTTGTTTCTTAATTGTATTTCAAAGGTATTGCTTGACCTAGGTCCACAAAATTACTCGTCTGTCAATATTCGTTTGATTCTAAATGTTTGCCGATTATAGAATCAGGATATATGCAAACAACAATACATAAGGTATACAGATATATGCCATTATCATATTACATATTTGTATAGTAAAAAATAAGAGTTTCATTTATTTTCTAAGTACCAATTTTCATCTATTAAGGAAAAAAATGGATTTAAACTGACGCTTGATTCAGTGGTTTTACAGAATTCTGCATACAGGCCTTTAGAAAACTTGTAATTTGTAAAACACTTTCTATAAATTCCTGGTATTGAACCTTTATGCACAAATGCTTAGAAAATTGGTACCTCACAAATAATATTAAATAATACACTGTATGTAGCTGATTGAAGCATAAAATTAATCATTTCCATCTTATTTTTCAGATGTTATACATGGAATTTACCAAGTGTATGTACATTAGATCCACCAGCGGCAGGATTTTGTTGTTCTACACCAAACTGTCCGAGCTTTGTACAAATAACATACCCACAAGGTTATGTCAAACAATAGTGTAGTGTTAGCATGTAGAACCTTAACTTATTAGAACAACTCATTAAAATCCCATTGTTATCATTTTGTTTTGTTTTGTTTTATTTGAAGTTGCCTTTATCTCTGTACAATGGAGGAGAAAGAAAAACTTATCTGTAATACAACAAATGTACAATGTAATGTTAATTAATTTGTTTTTCTGTATACCTTTGTTCAACTTAATAGGTGATACCAGATTAAAATGATATACAACAAAAACTGATATTACTGTAACTTCAGAATTAATTGCCTGCATTTATGACCTATTATGACATTGTGTCAATATAATTTAATTTGATGCAACTGTCATACATGTGAGAGGTTTAGCGTTATAAAACCAGGTTCAATCCACCATTTTCTACATTTGAAAATGCCTGTTGTCCATTCGTTTGATGTGTTTATCATTTGATTTTGCCATTTGATTAAGGACTTTCTGTTTTGAATTTTCCTAGTTCAGTATTTTTTAGATTTTTTGAAAAATGGACAAAAGTGTTAGATAGATTATTGTGATTGTTGAAAAATCTCCATACAGATATATGTATCAGATATCAGAATGTGATTTGGTATTATTGCAATACTCACTCAGTTGCATCAATAAAATCCACAATAATTTCCAACTTTTTACAGTTGCTTTAATTTTACTACATTAAAAACATTGAAGAACTCAAATGAGCACAGTTTATAAGCTGTTGGTTTATTTCCTTGTGATTTATTAAATGTATCAGCGTTATTTGATAAAACTTTTATGCCCATGCAAGTTAGCCACAATTTGAGATTCTATTTACTTACAGAAAATTTTCACATATTTTAACCAATATGGACTTGTATAAGAAAAGTATGCTCGTTAGCTATTTTAGACATTGAATATGTTAGATGAAACCCTGGGAAATATATTCATTCTAGAAATTTGATTTATGGTAAATGCTCTTCTTTTACCTTTCTAACAATAAGAGATTGAACTATGGTCTGCTTAAATCTTCATTGCATTTAAAGAACATTGTACGAACATTTTCACAATCCCAGTCACATAAATCTTACCAACTCCCATTCTGATATCTGATAAAATATCTGTTGTAGCTTTTAATTAAACTATGTTTTGTTTGTTCTTCAAATATCGCAATAAGAAATACTGGAATGATTTCTGAATTCACAGTAATTTATATAAAGAGATGTCCAACAAATTACCATAGTTACATTTATGATAGAAACACAAAGGATAAGGGGTATCCATCCATGACACAAAATCTTCATGCAAAGAAAAAAAACACACAAAAAAGTAAAGGAACAGCGCTTTTATCAATGTTCTTCATCTTAAGGTGGTAGACCTTGGTTCAGGGAGATAACTCTTTAAATCAGTTATGTGTTTGTAAAAGTCACGTTTCATCAATGTATTTTAAGCATTTACCTGAAACAGATTGAAAATAATCTATGTAACCTAGAAGCTTAAAATATATTTATGAAAATGGTTGACACAAACGTACTGATGATTTTAAGAGTTATTTCCCTTAACCTAGGTCTTCCTCATTAAAGTCACAATGAGGACATCAACAGGGAGCCAAAAAACTCACCTCAATGCAAGTTTAAAATAGCCCCTAGCACCAATTTGGACTCCTCATTATATTTGACTTACTGGCTGAGATGACCACTAGGCTATGCTTTGGCTATTATCTGCTCTTTTGGTCAGGTTGTTGTCTCTTTGACATCTTCCCCATTTCCATTCTCAATTTTAAGAAATTAATATCACAACATTTGATATGTACTCTAGTTTTGTTTGTTTACAAGAAATAACAGATGGTCAAGGGTAACATTTTATACCTCCTTCCCCTTGTGCTTAAAAATCTAATATTTGAATAAAAGATGTGGGCAATGATGCAGATCAACAAAAACATCTTTTAAGTCTAAACAAGAATGTGTCCATAGTAAACGGATAAGCTTGTATTTTCGTTTTCTATGTTCACTAGACCGTGAAATTGGGGACTTTAAATTGGGATTGAAACTTAAAAGATCATATAGCAAACATATGTACTAAATTTCAAAGTGATTGAACTTCTGACCATCGACAAACACTCATTCATAAAAAAGTGAATATGCTGTAGAAAAAGCAAGACATAGCGATCCTACATTCTGGCGGTGGCGTCCACAAATATTCACTCTGTGGTTAAAGTTTTTGAAATTTTAATTACTTTCTTAAACTATCCTGGATTTCTACCAAACTTGGACAGAAGCTTGTTTATGATCATAAGATAGTATCCAGAGGTAAATTTTGTAAAAAAAAAATCCTGTTTTTCCGTATTTTACTTATAAATGGACTTAGTTTTTTTTGCCAGCAAACATAACATTCACTCTGGTTAAAGTTTTTAAAATGTTAATAACTTTCTTAAACTATCCTGGATTCGTACCAAACTTGGACAGAAGCTTGTTTATGATCAAAAGCTAGTATCTAGAAGGAAATTTTGTTTACTTATAAATGGACTAAGTTTTTCTTCTAGTTAACATTACAACATTTATTAGATTCATAAACTATCCTGGATTTTTACCAAACTTGGACAGAAGCTTCTTTACAACCAAAAGATAGTTTTTTACTAATTTTTTTCCTCATTTTTGTTGAGCCTGCAATTAACAACAAAAGTAGGAGAGACACTGGGTTCAGTGTAAACCCTTGCAAATTTTTTTTATTGAAACCTTTTGAGATAAAGGTTTTACTTCAGGTGTTAATAATAATGCACCTAATTAATCAGAAACATGGTCAAGGTCAGATAAAACTGTCAGACGAATATGTACTCTTATCAAACAAATATGGCAGACTAAAAAAATTGTAGTACATGTATATAAGAGTGATGTGATAATTACAATAAAATTAAGACCAATGAACCATGAAAATGAGGTCATGGCCAGGTGATTTAAGCAAGTGGGATATTTTCATTTTAGAATTATTCTATACACCAAATATAGTTTTACCTATTACAACAGAATACCATAAATTGGCATAATACTGTAAATACTTCCCGTAAATAGGTCTATAAAAATTACATGACAAAAATATTTTTTTGTGGTTATTTAACCATGAAAATGAGTTAAGAACAACAAAAAATTCAAACCATGCAGTATTTGTTAACAAGAAAGGGATTTTAAAGCTCCTCTGCCTTTAGCTATACACAAAAAGTCTACAATGGCTGCTTCTGGATTCCTTAGGCATTTGTTGTAGGCAAATAAAATTCAAGAATAGCACTGTCAAATTGATAGTAAACTAGGTTTTCTTTATTTTGAAAGAACTGTCACTGCCAGGCTTGTTTAAACTGCCACATTCTGGGCCTATTTTAAAATCTACCTAGGACCATAGCTGCTGAAGGGCAAAAGTGAAATGTACCACCAAAATCTTTACTGCAACTTTACCGTTCATATATATATAAACAAGAATGTGTTCCCAGTACATGGATGTCCCATTCGCACTATCATTTTCTATGTTCATTGGACTGTGAAAATGGAAGAAAATCTCTAATTTACCATTAAAAAGAAAGATCATGTTATAGGGAACAGGTATACTAAGTTTCAAGTTGATTGGACTTCAACTTCATCAAAAACTACCTTGACCAAAAACTTAAACCTGAAACGGGAAAGACAGATGGACGGACAGACGAAAGAACGAAAGAACAGATGGACACACTGACCAGAAAACATAATGCCCATAAATGGGGCATAAAAAGAAGACTCCATGAATTTTTTCTTCTATAATTTTTACATTTTATAAAAATTCACAAATAATATGCAGTTTCATCCTAGAAACAATCAAGTTGGCAGATCAATACACCTTGTGTGCAACAATTCAAGGATAACAAATCTACCAGAATTTCACAGGTGGAAAACTTGAAGAAAACATACAGTATTGGAAACTGTCACAGATATGGAGTCCATATTATGGACGTGGAATACTTGTAGGAAACATATACCAATAGACATTGTTTCAGATATTGACAAAAATTGTTTTTAGGTTTTTATTTTCTTCTTTGGAGGTTCATCTTTAGATTCTTCTTTAATGTCTTGTTTTGGCGCAGGTGGTACACTGAAGCCAGATATCTACAATTTATAAATTAAAAAGTTTCAATAAAATCTATCTTTTATCATTCTTTGTATGTTCTTTTTAGTTATATTGACTAAACATTTCCACATATTTACACATCCTTGGCTTTGGTGTGTTTCTGATGAAGGAAATTCAATAAAACTCTTTGAATGCACAAAATTTATAATGCATTCTTTTCATTCATCTCAATCACACTGAAAAGAAGTGTCAATTTAAAATGAACAACTCTGCATTCAGACAACTAATACACAATGTTTTAGAAAATACTACTACTTTTCCAAATAAATACTTTACAAATATGTCTGTTAGAATACAAATGAGCCTGTAGTGCAAACAATTAAAATCAGAAGAGTAAATGAGTGCAGAATTGAAGATGATTAAATATTCAGCCTTGCAATTTTTCGTTTAAATAAAGTTGATTTGAAAAACTTTCCGGTTTTTCCAGTCTTTCTGGAAAAAAAAACAGAGATGACATCGCAAAATCAGATAATCCCATACTACATGGATAAATATGAGATTAGAAGAATGTGACATATAAAACACGGTAACTTCCATTTCATTTTCACTTATAGAGAATTAATACAATATAAGTTCTGTAATTAATGTCATTAATTGTCAGTTTTTAAAGATACCTAACAATGAATGCACATGACAATCTAATACATTTTGAAAACAAGTCCACATTTTTTACTCTTGCCCAAAATGTTTTTCCCTCTTCAAAGACAATGCAGAAAATATTCATTTTTATTCCTATGTACCTTCTACATCAATGGAAAAATTTATATTCTATGTAAATGATGGTAAGCTGACAGACTCCTGGTCACTTAGAAGATTAACCTTATGTATTCACCTTAAACCTTGACATATTCACATAAAACAACCAACTTACCTCAGGTTTAACAAGTTTAAGACAAAGTTTTAAATGTTGGACATTAGACCGGTCAATACTAATCTGTATCACAACTCTATCAAACACATGTAGAGTAACATCACCACATGACTGGGTGTTTTCCTGAAAGAAATTAAAAGAACATAACATTGAAAAACTCATATGATGATCTGACTTGAAAATAAAAATACTTTCTAAGAACAAATTGTGTAAAAAAAAGAGGTGAAAATTGATAAATATTTTCAGGCAAATATTTCACAGGCTTAATGGATGTCAAATGAGCATTGAAAATTCTTGGAAATGTTAATAACTTTTTACGCAAAAAAAACCTTGCAGATGATAAACCAGTTTCATGTGTTGTCCGTGATGTTCAAATAGGGTCCTTAATAAAACATACCTTCTTACTTATCGCATTTTACATAGGTTCAAACCAGGGCTTCCAAAAAATATTTGAGCCAGCCAGACATTTTATATCTGATCCCGATTTTAATCCCTTAAGACTTAGTCACAAAAGGCAATTATGGTAATCAGATGGCCATTCCAATGATTGACATTACATTAAAAAAAAAAAACGATTTTAAACTTTGCTTTGATATGATATGAATTTGATGTTCCGATGTAAACTGTTAAATTGGCAGTGCATCATTCAAAGCGTGCACATCAGCGTGCTCATATCTGCCTTAGACTCTTTATTTGTTCAAAATGACATCGTCAAAAAATTTACTTTCGGTTGTAAAATCACATTTTTCTAACCGGATGTTGACTTGACAATGGTAAAACATGGACCATAAACTGATATGTAAAATCTGTGTACGTTTACAAAGCACGACTGAGTGAAGAAGCTCTTTCCACATGATTTCTTCAATAAAATACTTGAAATGAACGTTAGATACAGGTATCAATGATAATTTTAGCATTTTTGAAGAAATGTAGGATGCATAATTAAATTTCCCACCTGTGCACATGCGCACACGTGTTCTAGTTCATGTGACGTAGTTCTGACGATTTTTCATTTAAAACCTTTTTAAATTTTTCATCAAATCATGTTGATAAACTAATTTCTTATAATTTTAATCTTTTGGACTAAATCAATTAGATACAAACCACTGAAATGTAAGAAAATAATTGTGAATAAACCGATCAATTTATACAATGTCCGGTACTACTAATTAGCCTTGATTAAAATTAGAAAGTATTTTAGTAGGTGTTGTTTTGATAGTAATTATTCATCATGGCACATTTATGACCGGAAATGTGTTGATGTTAGAGGCAAAAGGTTGGGTCAAAAAGATCGTGAATTATGTTAAAATGACCGAAAAAGCCTTGAAAACTAAAAGGTATATGACCGTTTCATGCTTTGCCCAGCCTGACTTTTACTGGACATTATACAAATGTCCGGAATATATGACCGTTTTCAAAGCCCTGGTTCAAACAAAAGTTACAAAATCAATAAACAAATGTGCAAATAATGCATGATACACTCTTATTGTGCAAGTTGAAATTGTTGCAAAATTAATTTGGATCTTAAAGCATTTCATCAACAATAACGAACAAACCTCTTCATTGAAGGTAAATGTAACACCTGACTTCTCTTTGTTGATGTAAAGCGTTCCTTCTAATCCATACTTAGGGATCAATATCTGCAGAGCATTTTTACGTATAAATAATACATAGCCCTCTTCATCAACAGCTCTGTTCTTAAAGAAAATCTGCAGAAGAATAAACAAGAGTTATTGATAATAAAAATAATAATAATAATTATCCAGCAATAAAACTACTCAATATCGTACATCTGCATTAAAAATATTTTTTTTCAAATCTCACTGGTGACATTTATTGAATTAAAAAAAAGTTGAAAAAGTTATTGTTGTGAGGAGAGTAACTTAGAAATACTGTTGAAGTAACTAAAATATTTGCTCCTTTTACATGATTAAAAAAATATGTGATTCTTTATGACAGAAATACAAATGTAGAATTTGTTCATGCAAATAAAATAACAAATGAGAATTGCAAAGCAATTATGACTTATAAAATTTGTTTAAATTACAAAATTCATTACTTTGGAAAAATATAAATTGGCAAAAAGTTAAGTAAAAGTAAAAGATCATTATAACCTTCTTTTCATCACTGCATTATTCAAATAAAAACATATGCCTTGTAATTGTACAATTTTTTTTAACATAAGCCATTTGTAACTGTTGTGTGAATTTTTTTGGGGGGTTGTTCTTCTTTCTTAAATGTATTTCATTTGAAATTTTTCTTCAAAATTATTTTAGATTTGTGTCTTGTTTTGTTCTTTTTCTTTGTTTCTTTTGCATTAATTCTACATTTTTATCAGTTGGAAATATGTCATTTTGAAATTTCATGAAATTTTATTATAAATTTTTGGTAATATAAAATAAACTAGATATCGTCTGGTGATTTTCATGTATTTTCTTTTAGCTAAAATTATAATCAACTCACATGTGAATGAAGATTGACAGAAGCTCTCCCTGCATACTGTGCCATCTTATGTCTGTAGTTCAGATTATTGCTTAGTAACTGTAAAAAAGATTAAGAAGACATTTATTTTCCAATATAAATAACCAGGTGCTCCGCAGGGCGCAGCTTTATACGACCGCAGAGGTCGAACCCTGAACAGTTGGGGCAAGTATGGACAAAACATTCAAGCGTGATACAGCTCTGAATTTGGATTGTGATCAAATTTTTGACATTACATGGTTTTTTTTACACAAAACAAATGTCAAGATTTTACAAATCAATTAAAGATTTCTTCTTCAAACTTATTTAATAAAAATCTAAAATTAAATAGTTGACACAGCATAGGTTTCTGACACAGAATGAATGTGGTCTAATGAACTTAAAATTTTTTTTTTGCCTTTGAGCAATTCACTATGCTGTTGAATATTAATCCTCTCAAAAAAATGTTTGAAGAAATTTTCTTTTTATTTATGAAATCTGAAATGAGAAAATTTTTTTAGATTTAGAATTATGTGTATTAGAAAATTGACATGTCTTCCTAAGAGCTAGAAAAGTACACATCTAGTTCAACATGGCAATCTATTACAAGGCAGAGCTCATTACCATATCATATAAACATATCAAAGCCATACAGTTGCATGTTATATTTGATGCAGGGTATTTTCATTAATATTCGTTGGATACCAATTTCCGTGGGTTTTGTTGAAACAGGGGAAGCACAAATTTTTTGATCAACGAATTACAAATTTTCAAAAGAAATGTTTGCAGACTTTGCCAAAACAACAAATTTAATATACACGAAAAATACAAGTTTTCTTCAATCAACTACAATTGGTACCCACGAAGATAAATGAATCCACAGTACATGATTTCCATCAAAATATTTTTTTCAAATCAAGTGGCAATCGAATGACTTTAGAAAATATTTCCTATGTTTTCTTATGTTACTAAATATGCATTTAAGTGTTTACCTGACTTTTATGTTTTTCTAATAAGTCTGGATAAGACGTATCTGCTCCAATACAAACAGCTAACAATCTGTGTACAATTATATCAGAATATCTGGAAAATAATTTACTAAGAATTATCTCCCTTTGTCCAGCATTAATCTCCTCATGTCTTCAGCTTTTGTGTAAATTTTTGTAGTTACATTACATTGTAATATTATTTATCTGACAGAATTTTTGAAATTGTGGAAGTTTTTCATGCTGAGATAAGGACTTTTTAACAATACATTTTGTACTACAAATGTATAACACTGAAGAAAATGCAACGAATCTTAAAATTCATAATTCAGAAAAAATCAATATTTTCGTTGAGAAAAGTTCCTTCACAATCTGCATATGCATAATAAAGATATGCAATGTTTTAATATTTTGTTTGTATGACTTTATGTGTTATATAATTGCCTTCAGTAAAGAGGAAGATGTGTATTATCATAAAAATCATTATTATACATATTTATTCTCTTTTTAAACATATATCATCTGATTGGGGAGGTATGTGTCCTCTTTTTAAACATTATGTATTATCTTGGAACAGCATATCTAAAGGGAAATGAATCTGATAGGCTTTTCAGTATAAAATTGATAAAACCCAAATCTAACCAGACTTCGAGAGATTTACAGATTCAATCAAAACGGCTCAATAAATTAACCAAATTATTCCAAATGTTCAACAAATACAATAATTAGTAAGTTTTATCGTAAAAAAGATACATTTTGTCATATAAAATGACAAAATTAAGTGTTATTAATTAGATGTGAATCTTTTAAACATGGTTTGAGAAACTTGTGGTTACTGGGAAAGCCGTCAACGCCCTTTTTGTATACCCTGTTTGCCTACCTTTGTGTAACGAAATGAGTGCAATTATGACAAATTTGAAGAGACAGATTACAAGTTTGATACACTGGCAACACTTCTTATCATACTCAGTTTGAATAACATTTTATTGATATTATCATAAAGTATTAAGATAATAGCAAGTACGCATCTCACACATGTCTTTTTTCATATCATGTTATTTCTTAACTATGACCCAAAGATAAAATCTGCTATATTTAGGAACTGTATGTCTCATCAATATATGTTCCTGGTAATATGTTATTTCTAATTGAAGAGTTCCGTAGTCTCTTTTTAAACATTAGGTTATATGTACCTTCTAATTGGAGAGGTCTGTATTCTCTTTTTAAACATTATATAATATGTACCTTCTAATAGCAGAGTTCTGTATTCTCAATTTAAACATTATGTAATATGCTATAATTACCTTCTAATTGGAGAGGTAAAATGTGTATAAATAGGAGCTGCTAAACCATAATGGAAATATTCTGATTCTGGTAACATCCCACTACAGAAATAAACAGCCTGCATCATACATCGTGTGGCCATCATACGTAACATAGTGTTAAAGTATGGATCATTTGGAATCACTGCACCTTTTATACTGTCTGCAAATGTTTTTCCTTTAGACACATCTAATTTAAAACCCTGTAGAAATGAAATAAAGCAGAAGTGTATATTGAATATTAAATTAATGAAGCTTATGGCAGTTTTAGAATTAAACAGAGGTGGGTGGGATGAAAATAAAAAAATCAATTTACTTATGATTGTAACAAAATTCCAACAGCGCAGTTAAAATAAGCAACACAAATTATTAGCTACAACCATTTTTTTATGCTTGGCCATATGCAAGGTTTAAACATCAGGGGAGGTTTTGGGCCCAGCAAACATGTTTCTGCCACATTCTGTATGTGCCTGTCCCTAATCTTGAGTCTGTAAAGCAGTGGTTGGTTTTTTTTTGCTGTATATCATATTTTTTTCTTTGTCTTGTACATAAATCACGCCGTTAGTTTTCTTGTTAAAATTGTTTTACATTTGTCACTGAAGGGTCTTTTAAAGCTGACTATACAGTATGTTTTTTGCTCATGGTTTAAGACTATACAGTAAAACAGTAATTTTCTAAAGGTTGTATGCTGACTTTGGCAAAAAAATCTAAATAGAATATTCACAAAAAATGTAAATAATTTCTCAATCCAAGAAAATAAATGAATCCTTAGTATTTTACCTTTGATTCTGCTGCTTTTATTAAAGGTTCAAAGTTAGAAGGAGGTGGTGCAGGATGTCTACGCAACATGGCACAGTTGGGGAATTCCCTTAATGTCTTCTCTGCTGTGGCAACATTAGCTAACAACATGAACTCCTCTACCATTGAATTTGTATCTCTGAAAAAGTAAGCTTAAAAAGTTGAACTCAGTTTGACATGTGATTAGCATATCCACTGTTCTTATGCAAAGCTATCCATCTTTAATCTAAACAAGATTATGTGTCCATAGGACACTCAGTTCATCCATTCTCTACTCACATTATCACATTCAATGTAAACCCCAAAATCTTGGTCAAAACCTTAATTTTGGATATTCTACTAAAAATTCCAATCATAATGAACTTATTTTCAAGTTGATGGTTAAAAAAAAAATCACCTAAATCTTACACCTGATACAGAATTGACAAATGAACATATTTACAGACTATTAACATAATACCCTCCCACTATAATGCAGGTATAAATTTATCAATACATTAAATCTATATTTCACTTTAAAAAAAACAATTCTGTTTATAGTAGACATTACCAAACTTTAAAAAGAATTATGATGGTAAATGAATCCACAGTAAAAAAAATAAACTTTAAATTCAAGGTCCAACTGGCAGAAGGCCTTCTTTTTCACTTTCCCTTTATGATACCATACCTGATTTGTTTTGTCTGAACATCAATTGGATCATGGGTTTCACTGTCAATGTTGAATCTTACTTCAGATGAGGCCAATGTCAAGGCTCTGGATAAGAAAAGAAACAAACAATTAAACTATATTCAGATTGTTCATCCCTTCTTGACTATTGGTTTCAATGATGCTGTTCAATGTAAAAAATAAACTCATTTCAAATAATTATTTGTTACAAAATTTATTAGTAAAATCTTTCAATCCTTTTCAATATATTTCAAGAAAAATAAGTTACAATTGACTAAAACACAAATGTTTTAGGTGCTTATTCCTTGCTTAATTACCCATTATCAATTCTTCTTTGTTTCAGTATCTTTGCCAGTTTATTTAACCACCGTAAACTTTTCGTTGTGTTATCTGTCATGGCAGGATCATCTATCCTCATTTGGGCTTCTGCATAGGTAAGGGATGCCTGAAATGTTAAAATGTTATTTAAGAATTGAATGCTTCTTTTTGTAACTTCATTGGGGTGTAAAAGCGTTGACCGAAGTACATTTTGTATGAAGCGCGGAAATGCTTCATACTAAAAATGTGCACACGGTCAACGCTTTTACAACCCTATGAAGTTACAAAAAGAAGCATTCAATACTTATAATTACATTTTTTAAGCAATGATCATGAAAACACGAATTTTATTATTGTTTTATCTAATACACCTGTGCACTTTATTGTGGGACCATGTGTTATCATGAATGAAAAGTTTTATTGAGCAATGCCATTGCTTACGGAATAACACGTGATGTGCAGTTAGCCAATCAGAATAAAGTATCACAGAAACATACATCTAATGTTATTATATTTAAATAACCTGATGCTTGTTAATTATGCTTATCAATATTATTTTTGTCAACTTATATAAAGTCACATGACAGTTATAAGTTGTATTATTTTTATGCTCAACAAAATAAAGTAATAAATATATATGTCTGAAACCAAGAAATGCAGATACTCCAGCTGAACTAAAGTGGACCCTATCTAAATCAATCAATCAAAAAAATGCTGACATGTATGAAAATAAAGATTCTTTTTAATTCTTTGAATGAAGTTAAAACTCTAGCTTTATATTTTTTTATTTTTTTATTTGGATCTCTAATCAATCAAGTTTCAATTTTCTTTCTATACTTTTGGTGTGGTGTATAATTCTTCGCATTAATAGACTGAATTTATTTATCTGAATTTTCATACTATTTTTTCACAATTTCTCAATACTGAGGATTCAGTTATTTTTCATGGGTATCAATTTTTGTGGATTGAGGAAATCTGTCATTTTTGTTGATATTTAATTTTGTGGTCTTTCAAATGTCTCCATACAAACCTATAGGAAATTTGAAAATCGTTCAACATTTAAAACTGTTGGTTTACCTGTACCCATAAAATCTCCTTAAGTTTGTATCCCACGAATAATAATTAATCTACAGTAGACAAAAACACTTTTTTATGGCCTTGCAACAAAGTTGTCAGGGCCATATAGTTTTACCCTTGTTCGAAATTCAGTAATTCCGATATTCCGTAATTCCGAAATTCTGTCATTCCGCAACAAACCATTATACAGAGTTTTTTTCTAAAGGCCTTCAGATATTGGGCTGATTTTTTGGTATGTGAGTTAACCATGATGAGTTACAGATCAAGTTTTAGTTTCGTTCTGCTCCACTAATTCTTGCCAAAATTACAGACTTTGGACTTTGAGAAATTGTTGAAAATCACAGTTATACAGACTTTTTTTCTAAACGCCTTCAGATATTGGGCTGATTTTTGATATGTGAGTTAACCATGATGAGTTATAGATCAAGTATAAGTTTTGTTCTACTTCGCTAATTTTTGCTGAAATTACAGGCTTTGGACTTTGATAAATTATTGAAAATCATAGTTATATGGATTTTTTTTCTATACCCCTCCAGATTTTGAGCTGATTTTTGATATGTGAGACTACCATCATGTTTGTGTCCACATGTGTTATTGAAATTGATTTTTCAACTTTTTGGGACGGGCCATTCGTGTCGCTTTGACACATCTAGTTCCCCATTATTTGATATACTGCCTTTTCTATCCTCTCCGCTTAATACTGCATCAGTTTTGATAGTAATGTACTTTTTGATATGCCAGTTGCTGTTAAACAATTTATTGTAATACAGAGTTGAATTAGAAACTGTTGCATTCATTGTATGTGCTCTTTGAAACCAAATTATATAACTCTTTAATAACATGTAAAATAACACTTACTTTAGACAATATTATACTCTTTGTAAAATCTATCTTAACTATTTCTGCTTCTTTTGTCATTTCCCATAACACTGAGAAGGCAAATCTAAAAATATAAAGTTTTTTTTAAAACATCTAAAAATTTACTTTTACAAAAACAAAATATATTCCTTTGGTGTTGTTAGGTTTTTGTCTTATTGAATTTTACCATCACATCTCTCTTAAAATGCGTTTTTTCTTTCAAAAGTTCTAATACTGAGTTATACTGCTTTTCTTTTATCACATATTCATACACTTCTAAAATGTTGTTAAACCTACCTTTCCACATTAGATCTCAATGAATGTAGTTAAACCTACCTTTCCACATTAGATCTCAATGAATGTTGTTAAACCTACCTTTCCACATTAGATCTCAATGAATGTTGTTAAACCTATATAGCTACCTTTCCACATTAGATCTCAATGAATGTTGTTAAACCTACCTTTCCACATTAGATCTCAATGAATGTTGTTAAACCTACCTTTCCACATTAGATCTCAATGAATGTTGTTAAACCTACCTTTCCACATTAGATCTCAATGAATGTTGTTAAACTTACCTTTCCACATTAGATCTCAATGAACACAAGTTAGAGCTGAGTAATTCTGGAACCATATCTATTCTCTGCAAGAAAGCAAAAATCATGAAATTTTAATTTTGTTTTCTGAACAAGTGTAATACATACACCTTATCTCTATTTGTAAATCTGTCCTGCTTGAACTTTTGAAGTCATACAACAATCAATTTTATATGAATTTGGTTAAATATACTTACCATGAAATTACATTTATATTATATAGAATATGTTTGCTTTCACAACATGTTCTCATCGCAATTAACTAGGTGATTAAAAATTACATCCATGAGATGTACTCACCTACGTCATAGTTCACCTGTGTAACATACACTAGCTTTAGTTTTAATTTTTGCGTTCAAGAGAACGCATGTTTCTCGTCGGCAAGGATTTTTAACAGTTTACTGTTGAAAATCCTTATGTTTTATAAAAGACATTATTTGTTTTTGGAATATCGGTATACGATTAATTTAATGTGAATCAGAATACAGCGCTTCTGCCAAGTTTCTGATATGCACGTTTTCGTCATAATGACCTTTGTTTAGCCGCCATTTTCAAACATTAAATCGGGTCCGAGGAAAGGCAGAATTTAGCTGTCAAAATCGGACATGTTACGTGAGTGCTACGTTTTTGAAAAAGATATATTTTTAAACAGATGTTTATTTCTTTTTTCACGCTCAGCTGACCGGATTTTTCACTGCATTAGAGCAATGCTACGAAACGGGTCGAGTGTAAAGTTTGGATAAAGTCGATTGTTTACAATTTGCAGTCTGTACACGAGACTGTGTAAACACATCACTATATTAAAATCAGAATTGGTATTTTGACCAGATCTGATTGTTTTTCATGTGGAAAACGTCCGTATGGGAGCGTATACCACTATTGTCACTAGAACCTCAATTGGTTCGATTGTTTACAATTTGCAGTCTGTTACGTGTACACCTGGTACACGAGACTGTGTAAACACATAACTATTAAATCAGAATAGGTATTTTGACCAGATCTGATTATTTTAATGTGGATAACGTCCGTATGGGAGCGTATACCACTATTGTTACTAGAACCTCAATTGGTTCAATAAATTTCAATCAGAAAAGGGAATCTGCCCATTTCTGATTGTTTTATTTGGAAAACGTTCCATACAGGGAGCGTAGACCAACAGTGATACTGTTTTAACAGTTGATAAATACATCACAATCAGAATAGGGATTTTGCCCACAACTGATGATGTTTTTTTTGGTTAACCTTCCATTCAGGGAACATAAACCATATTTATTGAAAATAAAACGTGCTCAATGGATCACTATAGACTTAAAATAGAATAGGGATTTTGCCCAAGTCTATTTGATTAATGTTGACATGTTTCATACAGGAAACATAGGAACTAGAACAACATGCATGATTTAGAATCTATAAGTTGCATTCATTCTAATAAAATACAGATTTGATATCTTACATAAAATTAAATCATAACTATTTATTGATTGCACATTGATATTTATGGAGCATAGAATTGCACGTGGATGATTGTTGCAAATAAGATAAATTAGAATCAGACTAGTGAATTTAAGTCCAGGTCTATCTGACTTTTCTAGACATCCTTCCACCCAGGGAACATTATGTCTACTTTTATTATATTTTAAAACAACACAAGCATAGCTAATATTTGGTTGCACATTGTTTTTTGTGATGAACCAACAGTTTAGTCAATTAACATATTTGCTCATATTGAAAATATATTGAACAAGTGTCTGGAAATAGTCAAGACAGATATTAAAGACACTAAAATGATACATTGTTATCTAGTACAATACAAATGTGATTGTAGTTTAAGCATACCAATACATACTTCTTTTAAATATGTCCAGTTTAAATCAGGACAGTAATTCTAGAAGCCTGAAATATTTTTCCAGAACAGCAAATTGCTGTGAATATTTAATTATTTTTTTACTGATAAATAATTCTCCAATGCTCTAACAGACATGGAGACAGTAAGAATGGAGCACTGTTCTAAATACAGTTGATAGCTTGTGACAACTCTTTTTACTAATATTAAATTTCATGGTCAGTTTACTTATGACAAGAAGAACATGAATATTATAAGTATGAACTGCTATAACCAATTGTTTGTTTTTGTCGGCAGTAAGGAAACAAAGGCTTTTATATGTTTTTATGTAAACATTAGATTGTCTATTGAATAAAGAGTTTAGGGGATGTCATGATGCATTTCACAAAGACTCATTCAAGGTAATGGCTTATATATTGATTACATAATTCAGAGTGTACATTGCCAATGCATTTATTAAATATAATATGTACTAATTCTGTTTTGTTTTGAGTACACAAAAAAGAGGTGATAACGTAAGACTTAAGAGACTATCTTACCCTCACTATATGGGAATCACTGTCAAATTATACATATATCTTCCAATCATGAAAGCAAAAGGAGTTTGGATGTTCTTTTTAAGATAGAAAATTATGCCTTAATTTACATCTTAAGTTTTCTAAGCAATGCCAACAGATGGGCAAGTTTCTGCTATAAGGATTCATTCATTGGGTCTGTTTTATTCTTAATGTGAGATTGGTAGAACCCAACGGTTTATACAATGGCTACACATTGTTTTTCCTAGAGTTAAATATTGATTCAGAATTCTGAAGTATAGAGGACTCAAATATGCTGATTTATAGAAACAAGATTATCATTAATTTAGATCTTGTAAAAAAATTAGTAAAATATTGGTAAATAAATAAATAAGATTTAAAGCATTGTGGATGCAGGATTTATTTAAAATGCTAGACATGGTCTAGGAAATTGAAGTAGTTCTCAAGATTTGAAACTATCTATTATACAGCTCTTTATATAAACCTTTTATTTAGTCAGTCTTTACGAGATGCAGAAAAAAAGAAGAGGTTTTTTTTTTGGAGTAACACATGATGTACCAATATAAACATATAATATATATACATTTCAATTGGTTCTCAAATTTTAGCACCAGTGTAGAAGCAGTTAATCTAACAGCAAAATGTAGGAAAAGCAATTTATTTAAAAGACTGATTAATAGTTAGCAAATAGCTTTCAATAGTCTAAGAATAGTACATGGAAGTAAAATATAGTATGATAATTCCATGATTATATCAAATCAAATGCGAGACATTTTCTTAATATTATACCTAAATATTAAAATGTCACTGTTTATTTTTTATTTTTGCTCATTATAAGCATAAAGTTACAAAAATCTAGTCTGGTCAAGGTCAAGTTGTGTATTATCTATATGCAGGAAGGTTTTCCGAATGCATGTGATTTTAACCTCGGAATTGATGGTAATTATTCACTTTTCAATTTCCATATTACCAGCCAGAATAATATAAATATATAGCATAGAGTTAGTATCTTATGCAAGAATATGCTACACAAAATTGAAATGTGTTTATTTTAAACAATTACTTTGAATTTTGATTCAATTTTGTTTTGAAAGATGTGATTATTTAAATCACATTAATTTTGTTTTTGCCAAATCTGGGGACAAATGCAAAATTCTTCTGAGTGACTAAGTTAACCAAATGACTGGGTTGAAGTCACAAAATACTACCAAAAGCTGTTTGGTTGATATATATTGAATCATATCAGAATGTATAGGATTCAGATGAGGTGAACCAAGACAGAAATAAAATGAGCATTTTTGATAGTGAAACCATTTCTGAAATAACTAAGAACACTTAAGGATACTGCAAGTTAGTACAAGTGTTTTCCATAATTGCCAAACAAGTGTTTTTCTTTAAATACAACTATTGAACTATATTTGACAAGTTGCATTTTAGTATTTCTGATAGCGAAATATTTTCTGAAATTAATATAAACAATTATCAAGAGCAACATACAAGAGTTGTTCATTATGTCAAATTTTTGTTTTCTTTAAATTTGGAACTGTACATGGCAAGATATTCTAGAAAGTTAACCGTTGTCAAATGTTAATTAGAAATATCAAAACATTTTATTTTAGACAGATTTTTCATAGCTGGAGAAAATCATCTGTTAGCATTCTTTTTGGACTTATAAGGACAACAATCATGGCTTTAATTCAGCTCAACATCCAAATGTTCTGTGGAAGCAGTATATCAATGGAAACATGTATACTGAAACTTTTCCACTGATTTGTCCATTTCTGTATTTTTACACTTGAGTAGTCCAATACAAAACAAAAATATTGGTCATGGTTGAAATGGTAGACATTGTATTCAAAGGTTCTACCACTCATAGAAATTTTATCAGATTTTTTAAATTTAGTCAGTTTAGAGAATTGTCATTATACAATAGTACAAGACTTCTCTTGATGAAAATATTTTATTCTAAATCTATAAAATATTAAAAGTAGTATATCTAGCAGAGAAGCAAATTCTCAGGGACTATAACTTTAAAAAAGTTTAAAGATTAATCCAGATTTAGCATAATCATGAAACAACTTTGGTTTGAGTCTTTAATAAACTTTGATTGTATTAAGGACACCTATTTACAAAGTATATTTTAATTGATTATAATTCTTTAATTAAGTAGAAAAGAATTTATTTCCAAAGATGTGATATTGATCAGGTTATCAAAAATGACAGCAATCATATATTATCTGTTATTATATTAACATAGAGAAAACAATGGAAAGTTAAAGAAAGGTAATAATGTTTCCAAATAAACTTAAGTTTCAAAGTGGAAAGTAATGAAATTAAGGTTGGATTAGTTCTTGTCGATTTGTACAAGCAACAAGAACAACCTATTCAGAAATAAATGCTTATTTACTGTTGCATAAATATTACAACACATTTAGCTCATAATGAAGGAGCTTTAATATAATTATTTCTATACTGACCTGCAGATTATTTATTCATCAGATATAGAAAGATGGGGTATATATATACATGTGAGTGCCATTGAGACAACTCTACATCAAGTCTATTAATTTTGCATACTTGTATTTATACAATCTGCAAAGTTTGCCATTGATACATATAGTTATGCAGCATAGCTTCATTGTATAATAAATTCAGTAATTTCGGTTTTTACTAATATCCGTATTTACAAAATTTAATGGAGTTATTTTTTAAAAAATTTCACATAATTTTTTATATGTTGAAATTGTATGTGTGTGAGAGAATTTATCCTCCACCAAATGAAATACTGCTTGTTAATCAGTAAATATTCTATATAATATAAATGTAATTTCATGGTAAGTATATTTAACCAAATTCATATAAAATGGTAATTTTTGAAATCTCAAGAAGAGATTTTATATGAATTTATAGGGTTAAATATACTTACCACAATCCACCACCACCCCTGGAATAAATTCAGTTTTTTGTTCACTTAATTGATATTATTCAATTAAACGACAAATTAAAACTAAAGCTAGTGTATGTTACACAGGTGAACTATGACGTAGGTGAGTACATCTCATGGATGTAATTTTTAATCACCTAGTTAATTGCGATGAGAACATGTTGTGAAAGCAAACATATTCTATATAATATAAATGTAATTTCATGGTAAGTATATTTAACCCTATAAATTCATATAAAATCTCTTCTTGAGATTTCAAAAATTACCATTTTCTATTGTGGCATCAGATATTTTCTATTATGATGTTAAAAAATTTTCTCGAACTTTTGTGATGTCCAGTAATGGTGGACAAATAGCAATAAGGTGTATTCTAATGACACGATGAAGAACAGCAATAAACAGATTTTTCTCAGGTCAAGATTTTCATTTGATTTTTTGACAGATATTACCTACTTTCATCTGTTACCTTTTTTGCTCAATTGCGATGACCAAAAAGATAGATGGCAATGCAGATGACCAAAGTTCATAATGTTATACATAACTATTGCTATACATGGTAAGAAAATGTCAATGTATGGTGGCATACTTAGATTAAACAGTGACTAATGTTATTTATTTTATTTCAGTTACAAGTCAGTAATGAAAGTGTTAAATTTTGTGTATCTTATTTCGGACATTCATTATGGTATAGTTATTATAATTTGTTTTATTGGTTAAGTGTTTATTATGAATTTTTCAATATCTTTAAGACATTTGGTCGCTGGGCTTCTAAAATGCTGTAAATTTTACAAATTTTTCAAGAAAAAAATATCTCACAAACAGGCTTTGAAAAATTTGGCAAAATGCATGCTTCCAAAATGTTGTATGTGAACTTGAACATTTTTGTAAATAGCAGTGAAATAAAAACTTTGACATTTCTGGATTATCCAAGAACTTAAATTATTTTCACAGAAATAAAGAAATGTACAATTATTTTTTTCCCAAAGTCATTCTACAACGATTTTCAAGTTTTCATACAACATTTTGGAAGCAAACTTTACAAACAACTGACATTGGCAATTTTGTAACATGTCTTATTTCACACATTTTGATTGGTCTAACTGTATGCTATTTTTTAATACCAAAGATTTCCTCCCGCTCAGACCATTGGTGTCAAAAAGTATTTTTAGCCAAAAAAGTCATATACAACATTTTAGAAGCCTAGCGACTATTTATTTTAATCTATAAATTTCTAATTGATTCTGCAGTTTGCATAGAAAGATTGAGCAAACAATTTTATTCATAAATGAGCATTCTGTTTAAGTTTCATAACATTTAGTTGAGGCAAACTACAGTTAAAGAATGGAAACCAACCTTGAGACGTACAGACAGACAAGGGTAAAACTTATGTCCCCTCTCCCCTACGAAGGGCCATAAAAATACTGTAACTTACATTATCAACTAAATAAACTGTGGTACCTCTCTTGGCAGCTTCTTTATCCATGGCATTTCCTGGTCGGATAAAATGTGAAACATCTGCTATATGTACTCCTACCTGAAAAAATTTGACAAAAATACAAAACCCATTGTTCAGTATGCCTGCAGTATTTTTATGTATATTGTTTCAACAAATCTTACTTCTATGTACAGACTGGTTTTATTTAACAGTTTTTAGCCAATCAAAATTACAGATTTTAATGAAATATGCATGTAACATATTAATCATTCATTAAATTTATAATATTCTAAAAATGTCCCGTATCAGTAAGACATACTTGCTACCAAACATCATAGAATCCAAAAAAAATAATAAAAGTGATAGCATATCTACCATTAAGGCAAAAAAGGGCAAAAAGATATTACAAAATAATGTCAATTTTAAACAGCTCATGTCAAATACCGCCTCCTCTTTCCTTTTTAAGAACAATATTTTTCTACAACTTTGTTCTACTATGAGAATCTGTACTTTGAACCTACCTCAAGATTACCATTGTCCAGTTCTCTACAGTGTAAAGCATCATCTATATCAGTACAACCAGGTGGGTCCACGCTACAAATATCTATATGTCGTAAATCTCGTCTTTTCTTCCTGTCCTGTTAAAATAGAAATTACATTTATCTAAGAGTCAGAATAGTTTGGTGACATGTCTTATCTGCTAAAAAGCACATTAAAAATCTGGCTCGGTATAAAAATTAAGAGAATGGGTGTGATCGACAATTTTACACCTGTCCAATTCATGTGGACCAACCAGTGATGTTTTTGTCCAGTGATATTATTGTCTTTTTTCAAAACTGCCTCTACCCTTTTTTAATGGGAAAATATGCATAATTTTCATCAAATTGGGAAATTTAGAATAAACAATGAATTTGAGTGAAACTTCAATTTACAGACCCCCTTTCAAGAGTCAAACCCTGCTTTGAAATAAGACCCCTTTTTGTCAGTGATGATACATGTTTAGACCCTCAAATCTGCACATATTAGGCATGAAAATGTATAAATGAGTGTTTTTTCAGTTTGTATTCATGCACAATTACTTCTGAGACTGTACTGTTTAGGAAAAAAAGTTGTCTTTTTGGGAATAATTTTAAGCCATTTTTTTTCAAATTGGGATTCTTCTCCAGGGGAAAAAGCCTTTATTCTCCAATTATTTAAGGCAAACAAAATCAATGTAATTGTACAAAGCAAAGATCACATTCATAACA
This sequence comes from Mytilus edulis, assembly GCF_963676685.1. NCBI lineage: Eukaryota > Metazoa > Mollusca > Bivalvia > Mytilida > Mytilidae > Mytilus > Mytilus edulis. The sequence continues at coordinate 60,045,972 of NC_092348.1, forward strand.
AATCAACATGTTCATTGTCCTGAATAGGTATGTAACATCTACTTATGGAAGTTAAAAATCTGACCATTCTGTAAGATAGTTAACATGGTTGTGTTCAAAATTAAAAACATTTTGTAGCATAAAATCTTGAAAATATTAAAGGAAAAATGTCAATGTGAGGCAATTTTGTAAATTATTCTTAAAAATTCAAAACTATCAAACAAAAATGAGTGAAAAAATATCACATGAATATCTGAAGCCCATCAACTGGTGAAGTAATAACACTTTGAAACCTTATTCTTTAAATTCAGATATTAATGCTTGTATTTATCATTGCTAATCCATAACTTCTGGAAAGATGCCAAAATCTCAATAATGTGATAACATAAATTTAATGAAGGGAAATTCCCACTGAAATTATGAATGTGAGTTTTTATGGTTGCTAACCTGATGCTGTCGTATTTTTCACATTAAAAAAAAAAAAAACATTGGAATAATTTCTGATTTTACAGTAACTCAGAGGGCTAAGAAATGGTGGCTTTCATGTATCTCCTACAATATCTAAAATGGAAAACATTTTGTAATGATATTTTTTTTTACCTCATCTGTGATAGACCATGGCATTTTTGGCAGAAAGCTCAATACTGCTTCAGAAAATTTACTATGTGGAACATCATGTTCTAGTAACAAAACTTCATTTTCTGTATCTTTATCTCCTATGTTACCTAGCTTCCTCACAAAATGACCCTAGAAAGGAAAATACATAACTCAAACATTTCCGTATGAAAGTGTTGCTTGATTGCTGTTTATAACTTTTTTGTACTTTTTAAATTTTTGTTTTTAAGTCATTTTCTCATGGCTGTGTTTTTATTAAAATATGTCTTCTACTGTTTGATTTCTGTTTATATCTTTTTTGGACTTTTAAAGTTATATTTTATTCATTTTCTGTGAGAAATTGATTGAATATTTTCCAAATCTTTAAAAATTACTCTTATATGAAATACAATGCAGATTTTACCTTAAAAAAATAGTAAATAATATATAAAATGAACCTTATTACATGAATGACTTCACATATTACCAATTACCAATTAAATTTAAGGGCTATTAAAAAAGTCTTTTCAACAAGTGAAGATTAAAGTTTTAACATATTTGAAAAGATTTTAATTTGTTATATGTTTCAATTCCTGCAAATGACTTGCTTGCAAAAAATAGTTATTTGAGTTAAATATAACATGATTAACTATTGATCAGTGTTCTGAATTTAAAAAATAGTCTTTTTAAAGAAACATATGACAGTAAAGTACTAAGGGTCAATACAGTCTACCTGCAGTGGTACTAACTCCCCTACTTTATAAATACTTAGACAAAAGCTTTACCTGAGGATATCTTGAATTCCTTGGCCAGTTATCAATGGCTACTACAATTCTTTGACTTGCTAGATCATGTGCTTGTCTGGTTTCTATCCTAATCCTAGGGATTCTTCTGTCAGCTGGGGTAAAAATATGTCTTGTACTCTGTTAAAAAAAATATCATATAAATTTAACCAAAGTTATACATTTCAAACAATCTACTGATGGTCAAAATATAGTTTTCAACAAAAGACAAGTGTCTATATCATACATATATTTTTCTATTTTAGATTTTACTGTAAGCCTTAAATATAAATTATAAAACAGACATGCCTAAAAATGTGATAAAAGAAAATGTTGAAATCATCAACCACAAAACAAGGCATGTGTGAAAATATTTGATTGTGGATAAGTTGAATGATGCAACAATGTACAGCTTTTCACAACACTGACTGCTTTATATATACAGAGAGGTTTTGGTAAAAACTAAGAGTTACTTCCCCTACACTATATTTTTTTAAACCAGGTACCAAATTAAATCTGAAAATACTGTCAGCATCACTTATACATAATCTGTTTACACTACAGCACTGTGGAAAATGATTTTTTTTTTGTATGTTGAATCACTCTAATTTCATTTTGTTATTTTTGGGGGAAAAGCAAATTTTACAAAAGTTCAAAGAATATACACTTATATGTCTTAACCCACCTCCTTTAATGCTGAAGGTTGTAGGATACCACAATACTGCCTCCAGTTTCTTTTAATTATTCCAACAATTTTTCCAGTTGGCTGTCGTAACTCTTTTGGCACTTTGTTTTTCCTCATTTGTTTTTCCTGCAATGTTAGAATTCACTCTCAGTAATGAAATATTCAAACTGACAGAGCACACACTAATTCAAGTTAAACAACCATGTAAGATGTTTTTTTCATAGTGTTTCAATATTTTACTCCATCATATCATTCTATGTATTAAAGCCACTATCAATTTTCATGCTGTTAATTTCTTTTAAATTGGCATCATGTAAATTTACCCGTCTAATTCAAAACAACTGATATATTACATGACTGTTTAAACAAGGAATCAGGTTAATGAGTACAGTAATACACAGCCATACTTTAAGTTGCACAGCACACATATGACAGTTAAATGCATATATATTTGTTTGAGCTATTAAAAATACAAATCTAACAACAAAAATAAATCAATTCCAAAATATTCTTTACTTTTAACATGTTTAAGGGGTAAAAGGTTTTTCAGGTGTTTAGATTTTATTGCAGCTTTAAATAAAAAAAAGGTTAAAAAACAGTGTTTTTTTGTTAACTAAATAAGTTTTAAGGCAAAATGAAGATAATCTAGGGTTTCTATATCTTGAAAACAACTGCTGGCTCAATACTGAAAAGTACTGCATTTTGTACACCCATAAACATGTAGGTTACAACCAGTAATAAAATGTCACCCAGACCCCCAATAATGACTCTTAAAAGAATTCTTCTAACAGATACCTCTATTTCCATATTATCTTCATCTGCCTTTTCTTCTGTTTCCTCTAACACCATTGAAGAGGGACAACTCCATTCCTCCTCAGGTAGCAGTTCAATAGCAACAATATCATCCTTCACAGCTCTGTTTAAATTCTGGTGACCTTGGACAAAAATCTGCAATAGAATACATTTTTGTAGAACAGTAATTTGTATATTTGAGAAGCAAGATTTATCAACAGTAGACCTATTTTATTACCTTGGCCAGAGTTTTCTATTGTAATTCAGTTTTTAGATCAAGCTAAAACACATAATTTTGCAACTTTTTAAATATCCATAACACCTATGAAACAATTATTGAGCAATATACAATGTACCACCAAATTACAGAGACAATAGTCAGACAGTGAAATTAAAGGGAAACAATCAACATACAGAACAACCATTAATTCTAATTTATCCTGCACAATGACGATCTTTAAGACGCTTGATGAACGTTAATAGTGCAGGGATACAGGCGAGCCCCTCTATCTGGTAAATGACTTCATAGAGGCGAACATAATTGTCGAGTTTATTCCGGTGACAGATGAACTCGAAAGTGGTCTTTTGTCAAACAGTGAAATTAAAGGGAGACAAATGAAATCCTACCATTCTATCCTGATCATGAACACTGACATTGGCTTCTAGGTAATTCTCTCTGCTAGCCATGTAACTTCCCTGTAAATATTTCCCAGTTTTTATACCCCTCTGTATTGTGGACAAAGGCAGGTGTTCAGGATACATAATTTTGTCTCCAAATTTCTGAAAAATTAATAAGTCTATCAATTATAAAACTTCATAATGACACGGGAAACAGGATATTACACTAACAGTTAGGGGAGGGAGGGTTGGCGCCTTCAAACTAATTTACCCTGCCACATTCTGGGACCTGTAATTCAATGTTTGTAGTTTGTGGCTGTGTCACATATTTGGGTTTTTCATTATTTTGTACACAAATTAGGCCATTAGTTTTCTTGTTTGAATTGTTTCATATTTGTTATTTTGGGGTCTTTTAGTGCTGACTATGTGTTTATTGTTGAAGGCCATACAATGAACTATAGTTGTCAATTTCTGTGTCATTTGGTCTCATTTCCAATCATATCACTTCTTTTTATAAATAGACAAATTGTCAATAAATATTAAGTAAGTTATAATTTTATAACTCCTGCTTGTTTTAAATGGCTTTCTAAGCAATATCAGAAGTGTATAAGAGATAGATGATGCCACAGATTTATTATAAGTGTAGTTGTCAATCAAAATCTTCAATAAGAACATTGGATTGAGGAGGCCATTTTATACTTTCTGGAGAAAAAAAAGAACTTACCATATGAGAACCAGTACTAGAAAGCCGATCAACAATAGATCCACAATCTTTTAAACTTTTAACATATTCTTGAACTGTAAATAAAATAAAAATTTATATTGATTTTATAAGTGAAAAAAAAGTATCATTCATGTCTGATTATAATATGTTGTAAATAATATTAATTTCACACTGTTGTCTAATTTACTTAGGATATATTTTTAACTAATTTCTTCCTAAAGATAAGATAAGATGGATATTTCATTGACCAATCATGGTGCCAAAAATTTGAGCTATACAATCAAGTGAATTCCAAAATAAAGCAGAGTATATGTAGTTTTCTAGAGTCCTTTACACATATACCAATCCATTTTTATCAAATGTGCAAATGTTGATTGTAAGAAATAATTTTTTGGTTTTGGGTGATGTTTTTTTTTCTTTAAGAAAAGGAGAGAAAAAAACTTTATACATTTGTAATGGGTTTTGTTTACCTGTAAATGACTGAAGCCCTTCAGCTTTAGCTTTTGTTCTGTTGTCTTCATCATTTGTAAGTAAAACAATATCAATATCTTCTGAAGAATGGTCCTCTAGATGTCTTTTGTACCACAGACTTGCCTCCCTTATAGCCCTATCATTTCTGTCATTGGCACTCTCTCCTTTCTGTCTTTCAACATATGTATCTCTGAAGGTATTTAAAAACACAACAGATAACAATATTTGAATCTCTACAGTTTGAATTCATAAAGAAGTGGTGGATTCAAAACACTTCATGTTGGGTCGGGGAAAGGGGGGTTGGGGCTCCAGTCATACCTCAGTGATTCCCTATATGATGCAAAAATATGTGTTATATATGAACTGTTATTTTCTCTGTACCGTTGTACTAGTTAATAAGAATAAAATCATTCATTCTTTCAACAAAATTTTTCCACAAAAGGGAACCCTGCAATTCCCCCCGCCCCCTAAATCCGCCTCTAGAAAGTCTACAGACAAACATATCTTTCTACTTAGACACTTTATTCAACCATGATTTCCCTGCTTCAGGCTAGCAACAAGGCAGTCGGTTACTACATGTATTGAAATTTAAGGTTATTTTTTAGTAAATTTTATAAAATAAATGTGAACGATGTTCATTTCTATTGTATTAGTTCTTTATAAAATAACGTTCATTAAAAAAGAATCATTCCAATAGGACAAAAAAAAAATTTGACCAAATCGAAAATGACAAAAAGAAAATATCAAAGACTTGCCAGTCTATTACATCTTTTTTCAAGAATAATAACCATCAAAGGTTAAAAAATAATTTAATTCTTTACTTTTATGAAAAATCGAGAAGAAGAAAGGTTTCTTTCAGATATCGAAATTGTTCTTCTATTGTAAATTCCGCCGATTACAGAGCACTCAAAAGTCCGATTTTTTGTATCAATTTTCTTATTGAAATCCGTTTTGACAAACTTATTGATATTATCAGATACGCTCAACATGAAATATACGGAGATCCTTGTTGAATTGATAATAAACTTTCAAAGTTAAATTTAATAAGGATGTACTTAGGTGAGGTTTTGGAATTTGTGTCAAATGCTCGGACTCCATGGTGTTTTTCCATACAATACAATGTAAAACATTTTGCCCCATAACACCCATTTATTTTTTCATACAAGACTGAGTACCTCATGAAAGGTTATTTTCCAAAATTTTAGAAGATTCTTGATTTTCTTTCTTTTGTTTTAAGACCCAAATGATACCAATGCAAATGTAAGGTAAAAGTCAGAGTCAGCCTTTTCCCGCCATATTTTAAATCTCAAATATCTCGAAAAGGAGGTCCATGACCTATCAATATTTTTAGCTTATTTTTGTCCTTAAAAGAATGCTCTACCAGCTTATAGTATCAATTTTAAATTCTTGATTTATTAATTTTCACCTAACCTCACCTAAGCACATCCTTAACAAACTTATTAGTTGAATTAATCTATTTCTCAAGATTAAAATAAAGACAATCGTCTCATTGGCACTCTTTTAAAATCACAACCAAACCTACACAATTTTCAATGTAAAGTTTACCCAACTCTCCCTATCTTCTTTCAGTAATGATGGAAATGAGACCCCTGAAATTGTAATTGAAACAGCCAAAACTCCTATACAACCACAAATACAAGCAAATGAAGCAACTGAAGAAAATCCTAACCCTACACTTCCTTCCTCCACACGAACAAGAAATCCTAGTGGGAAACACAAAGTTGGTATAAATAATAATTGGTTGAAACAGTATTCCTGGTTATATTTTGACAAAGACTTTAGTGAGGATGTAACAAGCATCAATCACACAGAAGTAATGGTAGTCAGACATAGTCTCAATTAACTTAGCTACATGCTTGCTAAAAATATGTCATTATGTGGTAATATTAAGTATTTGATTTTTTTCAGTGAGAACGCGCTAAAGTGCCCTTTTTTAAAAACCTGCCCCTCTATTTTCAAATCCTAGCTGGAACACTGTTTTATACCTTACCTTAAAGTAGATATTCACTGTGTTAGCCTACCTTTATTATCAATCACAAGACTTAAGGTCACCCTAATATGATTTTCTTTCTATTTATATAAAGATTTCTGATAAAACTTGATCTTTTTTTCAATGATAACCATCATGTAGTGAGTAATTTTACATAAAAGTACATTTTTAGCAAGTAAGAATCTTCTAAATATATACAAGGAAATCAAAATTGTTTCTTAAAGTTCTCAGTGAAAAACAATGTCCAATAATAACTGGCAAAGTTCAAAATAACCTTTAGAAATGTATCTGCTAGCAGTCAAATACAGGGGGAAACAAAATTTGGCGACTTCTTCTACATTAGAAATTTACAATATGAACTTACTTGTTGAATTCATTACAGAATGTGTAGAAATGTTTGTCTGGATTTGCTATGAAGTCTTTGACTCTCTTGTAAGCAGGAGCACTTCTGTGTCGAATCTGTTAAAGATTTACATTGTAGGTAAATTATTAATTTATTAAACTTAAAAGTAAAATAACAATGTTTATATACATACGTATATCTTTACAACTATGTGTACTAAAACTTTTACAAAACAATATATTTGTAAATATATGCACTTAAGGTGGTAGACCTTTGTTCAGGGAGACAACTCTTTAAATCAGTTATGTGTTTGTTAAAGTCAAGTTTCATCAATGTTTTTTAAGCACTTACCTGAAACAGATTGGAAATAATCTATGTAACCTAGAAGCTTAGAATATATTTATGAAAATGGTTGACACAAACGTACTGATGATTTTAATAGTTATTTCCCTTAACCTAGGTCTACCTCCTTAATTACATCATTTAACATGTACTGTGGATTCATCATGATTCCGGGCTTACCAAATATCGTGGATTTCATTGGTAAAAGTGAACTGTAAATTTGAATATACATTGAATCCATTTTAAATTTTGAAAAGGCTTGAATGCAGACTTTGGCAAAACCATGATTTCAAACATCCACATGAAACCTACTATTTTTTGTCAATACAAGAAAAGAGAGGAGGGAGATACTGAAAATATAAGAATAATGTAGGTTGTCCTGTAAGAACCTTCAATCTGAATTTGAATTTTGTAGTGCTGAAATGGTGGATTAAAAAAGTAATTTCTGAACAACCCTCCACACAAAAGCAAAAATATTGACATTATGGAAAAGGCCTTTATTTATTATATATTATTATTGTAACATTTAACAAGTCTAATACACCCTACCTCCTCTAAAACTGTCTGTAGAACTATCACATTCTGAATTGAGGGATCTTCAACTACATCAATCTGAAAAATTAAAAAAAAACTGGTTTAAAAAAGAAAAATTCAAGACATATGTAATCTTATATAAATGTTTCTTAAGGGTTCATCCCTTATTGTCAACCATTTTTCAAAACATGCAAAATCCCAACCGAAAGGGCGTGTGACTTTGTGTAAAAAAATAGCTAAAAAAATGCTAAATTTTTTTCTAAAATAATATATATACTTGTATGTACATGTATAATATGTGTTCTATGAAGACATACTGTTTTTACATCATATGGCATACATAAATATAACTATATCAAAACAATTTCTTGGGACCATAAAATTTGAATGAAGTGAAAGGCAAGCACCTGAAAAATCACTTGACAAGAAAAACAAACATTCACAAAACATTCACAAACAAACTGGTAAAAAGAAATGATAAGAGCTCATTCCTTAACACATATCTCTAAAGTGGCAATTGTTTCAGTATATATTTCAATTGGAATTGATCAATTGAGATGTCCACTGTAATAAATATCAAAACAAAAAGAGCATTTATCCATTTGATAGCTTTAAATAATCATGGGAATAACTGTTTCCACAATACTCAATACCTAATTTAACAGGTTGAAGAGAGATCACTCTTAAATATATGCTAACTTAGGGAGCTACCATTTGATTTTTATGGGGGGGGCTAGGATGAAAAATTTTGTCCTGCATTTTTTTTTGGTTGTAATCTCTGTCCTGCCTTTTTATTTTTTATTCTATTCGATCCTGCCTTCTTTTTTTTTAGTTTATCCTGACTTTTTTTTTACCTAAATTGTCATCCTGACTTTTTTTTTTGCAAGTGTCTCATCCTGCATTCTTTTTTTTATACTCAAAATTCCTGTCCTGCCTATTTTTTTCAAATTTCATCCTAGCCCCCCAAAGTTTTAATTAGTGACCTCTAGTATTATTATTAGATGGTGCTAAAGAAAATAGGCTCATCCAGTTGATGTCATCTATACCATGCAACACTTTGAAGACTTGTATCTTATCATTCCTACATGTATCCCTAGGCTACGATATTCCAAGGTGAACGTAGTCTTTTCATAATTAAGATGATATATATTTTTTACTAATTTTGATGCCCTTCTTTGTAAAAATTCCAGTTTGCGGATGTCTTTTAAAGGTACAGTTACCAGAGACATGTCACATATTCTAACAGCGGATGCACTCTTGATTTATATGGGGACAAAGTCCCCAATAACAGTAGAAAAATCAATAAAAAAAAAAAAAAAAAAAAAAAAAAATTCACGCACCTGCACAGAAATCTACAATGTACTTCCTTTCTCCGGTCTCCTTTGTATGAAACTTTGAGTAAAATATATACTTATCAGTCTAGTATAAAATAGGAAGGAACGCAATACCAATTTCATTTTTAATAATTCCTTGATATGAAAAAACATTACCTGATGATAGCGTTTCTTTTTTTACATTGCATATGACGTCATAACTTAAATAACGTCACAACTGAAATCAATAACAACAGAACCAAAATAGGAAACGTTACAGTATTTCCGTTTCTCTTTTTTAACAAATATTTAAGTTACAAAAAAAATAATTCATACAGACTTCGTCCCCATTTACAGGTAATGCTGCCTCATATTAAATAGTAAGAAACATATCTTGATCCATGTAATCAACATCCTAAACACTTAAACAGGTATGTGCCATAATGCATTGTAATGTGGGTGTAACTACCCTGGATTTCAATAATAAAAACAAAGAACCTGTAAATTTTATACCTGATGAAAAACTACATTGGTGTCCAAGATAAGATAGTGTGACTTCTTGCATAATTTGCTTTTGTTGACAGGTTTGCTTTCCAAAGGTTTGACATCGTTTTTGTCGCAGATTGTACAACTCTGACATCCACATGTAATGTCATCACGGAGATAATGTTCTCGCACAATCTTTATAATACTCCCTTTCTTTGTCTTCTTGATAAAAGTCTTTGTTGTTAACATTTTCTGCGATTTTAAAATACAAAAATAAAATTCACATGCGTTTATTTTTACCGGAAATGATAGTTCTTTGTACCTCCAACATCGAAGAGTGTCTTTCGGTATAACAAATGACACAAGCTAAACACTTGGAAAAACAAAGACAGCTAAGTTCCTTAATGAAATGAGACATAAAGACTCATTTGAATGCAGTTTACGAATAACTGGTGCAAAACATAACAAAGCATTGATGTTTCTTAATAACATGGTTATTTGTTAACAAATTTGGTTAGGAAATTCTTTTTTTTTGATTTAGCTGATTATGAAAACAGAACATCGGGTACAGTCTGATTAAGTAGAGACATATATATGTGTATATGTGACTTGTCTCTGGATTAAGGGAGCTGGGATCAGATTAAAACGGACATAAACATAACAAAGTACATTTATAATCATATACACGATATGTCAATAGATAAAACCTGGCAAACCTTCAAGAACGTAGTACACTCGGGCAACAATTGACACTGTGACCAATGTACCATCTAAAATGATAAAGAAAAAGCACTCTGTTCCACGGTTAAACAGAAAACTACGCAAAATGCTAAAAAGTAAAGCAAGGTTGCACAAACATGCTAGAAAAACTTGAAGCTACAAAGAATATAAACAATTCCAAAAAGACTGCAAACGCCAATTTAGAAAAGCACTGTGAATGGGGCTATATATTAATGACATCATCAATGCAGGTTCTTCTTCTTCTTCTTCCAGGTAAGGAACCGAATTCAAATTTTGAATGTATGAGGTCCCGCGAAAACTAACGCAATGTCGGACAACACAGAAAGTTTTCTCTTGGCTATTTACAGGATAAAACGTTCTCTATATATATACAATTAAAACTATTTACAGGATGTTACTGTCTAAATTTTAGCAGAGCATGCCTTCAGGGCAGCTCTGAATCCATCAACTGTGTCAGCTGATGTTGCTGATGTTGGAAGTTGGTTCCAGTCTCTAATGGTCCTTGGAAAAAATGATTGTCCGAAGGCGTCTGTTGTGGCCCTTTCTTGGAAGAAGCGGTTTTTACCTCTGGTCCGGCTATCGTTTGGTGTCAGATATTGGTGCCTATCTATGTCTATCAGATCATGTTGGATTTTGAACAGCATGCATAGCCTATTTTGTTTCCTGCGGTCTTCGAGGCTTTCCCATTTTAAAGATGTTACCATTTTTGTTACACAGCCAGGTGTGCGGTCTGTGTAGTTGTTGTTTACGAATCTAGCTGCTCTTTTCTGTACTTGTTCGATTGCTTTTATTTTAGCCTGTTTCGTAGGATCCCATACTGTGCAAGCATACTCAACTGAAGGTCTTACTATTGTTGAATATGCTGCTGCTTTGACCGGTTTAGTACAATCCTTTAAGTTACGTCGTATGAAGCCTAGTGTTTTGTTTCCTTTTCCCACTATGTTGTCGATGTGTCTGTCCCAGGTTAAATTGTTGCTGATAGTAACTCCCAGGTACTTACTAGCTTCAACGGTGTCCAGTGTGTGTCCGTGTAATTTGTAATTAGTTGGTATTACCGGACGGTTCTTGGGATGTATTCTAATTACAATGCATTTTTTTGCATTGAAGCTCATTTGCCACTTATCTTCCCATTCCTCTAATGATGTCAGATCTTTCTGTAGTAGGTCACTTTCTGCTTGGTTAAAAGTTTTTAGTTTAGGTTTAGTACCTAGCATCTCCGCCATCTTTAAAAAAATAATTGACACAGGCACTCTCCCTGAAGATTGGTCAAGTGCAAACATAGCTCCAGATTTTAAGAAGGGGGCCACGGTCCACGCAGCTGAGAATTACAGACCAGTTTCACTGACCTGTGTAATATGTAAGCTTTTGGAACACATCATCTGTAAACACCTTGCACAACACAGCTCTTAGTCACAACCACAAGGGGGGGGGGGGGGGGTCACTTCCTATTATTGGGTATACGGGGATGTGCCAAAAATATGAGTCATAATTTTGCGAGATTTTATATAAAAATGACCCTCCTTTTTAATGACATCTTATATTAAAATGCATTAATTTTACGTTTGATAACTGTATATTGATTATGGGTATGATTTACATATCATATATAAATATGCTATTGAGAATCTTACAGAACAGCTATTCCGAAACGATTTTAACTTATAAACAAGACTTTTATAATTTTATCATATGATTTTCATAATATGTAATATTGTATATAAGTATAGATCATTCTTTCTTAAATATTTATATAACTATAGGTACTGAATTTCAGTGAATGTTGTATTAAAATGGGTATGTTTTTGAGGCAAAAATGGCACACCCCTACCAAAAAAATATCGAAGTTACCCCCTCCTCCCCCTCCCGTGGTCACAACAGAAGACCTACTAAAGAGTTTCGACAGTGGCATTCAACTCGATATGGCTATACTCGACTTTTCAAAGACTTTTGATACTGTGCCACATGAAAAACTACTGGCTAAATTAAACAGTTACGGAATAGATGGTAATCTTAACAAATGGTTAGCAGCATTCCTGCAAAAACTATCAATTGCGGGTTGTCGTAGAAGGTTAGTACTCAGCATATGCTCACGTAGACTCTGGCGTACCACAAGGCACAGTACTAGGACCGCTGATTTTCCTATGCCACATCAACGACCTCCTGGAAAGCGTAAAATCTCAAGTTCGTTTATTTGCAGACGACTGCCTACTCTATCGAGAGATTAACAACACAAAAGACCATCAAACTCTCCAAGAAGATCTAAAAGCTCTGGAAGTATGGGCACTAAATGAAAGTTAACGCAAAAAAATCTATATAATGAGCTTCAAACAAAAATCAACACACTTCTACCAACTAGACAACACATACTAGAACAGGTACAAACAAATCCTTACCTAGGTCTTAACATATCTGATGACCTAAAATGGACCAGTCACATAGGGAAAACAACCAGCAAGGCAAGCTGTACACTAGGGTTCCTGAGAAGAAACCTGCGTCAGTGCCCCTAAGAGTGCAAAAAACTTGCCTACTTAGCCATGGTAAGATCCGTACTAGAAAACGGTGCTGTCATCTGGGACCCATTCACTATCAGGGAAATAGAAAAAATAGAAAGTATACAGAAAAGAGGAGCACGTTTCATCTTGCACGATTATAAATCCAGAGACACCGGGTACGTCACAAATACTATGCTTTCTAAGCTAAAACTACCACCTCTCCAAGAACGAAGGAAACATCAGAGGCTGACTTTGTTCTACAAAGTGTTTGAGGGATTGGTGACGGCTATTGATCCAACTAATTACCTGCAAAAGACCAGAAACAAACGCCAATATAAAAAAGAAGATGTGGTATGATTGCCAATGAGACAACTGTCCACAAGAGACCAAACTCACACCGACATTAACAACTATAGGTCACCGTACGGCCTTCAACAATGAGCAAAGCCCATACCGCAAAGTCAGCTTTAAAAGACCCCGATAAGACAATGTAAAACAATTCAAACGAGAAAACTAACGGCCTTATTTATATAAAAAAAAAGTCAAGGCAAAAACCTTTAGTGACTTTCAATACACAAACATCGTGGAAAGACAAGAAACCAGAAATAACAGATCGATCGTACAATTTAATAGACTGCAAAACAGACATTCAAAAGAACTCTTTTTTACCAAAAACAATAGTGGAGTGGAACCATCTGGACGAGGAAATTGCATGTCAAAAGACAGTTGAGGGATTCATGGCTGCCCTCCAACGGTTGGACTAACCAACCCGCTTTCCTTCCAGTGCGCATATATCCGCGATCGGATCCTGCACTGTGTAACATACAGATACAGAGCTACCATTTGATTTTAAGGGGGGAGGGGGTAACCATTTTGTTCTGCATTTTATTAAGTTGTAATCTCTATCCTACTTTTTTTATTTTTCACTCTATTCGGTTCTGCCTTTTTATTAGTTAATCGGATTAAATCCTGATTTTTTTTTACATAAATTGTCATCCAGCCTTTTGTTTTGCCAAGTTGCTCATCCTGTCTTGATTTTTACTGATCTTTACTAAAAACTCCTGTCCTGCATTTTTTTCCAAATTTGATACTGATACTAGCCCCTCCAAAAAAAAATGGTAGCTCCCTAAATCCAGCCCCACTTACGCAAGTCTGTGACCACCATCTGTATCCGTGTATGTGTACGTTGAAGACACCAATTCTAGCTTTTACTCAACGGGAGAGAGACACCTATCACGAACGGTGTTGGAGAGCAGCATTGAAGCTCTCAACGGTATCTGCGCATACAATACGGTCTTCCAGTTGGTTCCAGTGAAGTATGCTCTTGGCAAAGAAAGAGTTCTTGTATGTATCGGTGTTGCTAGGAATAGTTTCTAGTGCCTTCGTATTGTTCTTCACTGAATTTATCACTACATAGCCAGAAATTAGTAGTGGTTTTGCTAACTAATATTCATAATATGTAAATGAGAATTGTACCACGTGATAGTACTTTGAACTGGACCGGCTAATATCATTAAAATCTTTAAAACACGGATATTATAAGTTGCCCGTCACAGAGTCCTTATTTACAATCACTTTGACATTTCCGTAAAGTTGTCAGGCGGTCAAAATCAAAACAATGAACGCGAATAAAGACGAATTTAGTGAATTTTTCGTGCTTTCGTGAGTTTATGCTCCTTGAAATAGTGACATTTTAACTTTACGTGGGAACCTAGAGTTCAACGACTACACATACAAGGTTTGGACTTGCTTATTCTTTGGAAATTCAAGTTTCAAATTTCACCGAGATTACTAAATCACAAACAGTGAGGTCCGTCAACTACTGAGGCTTGTATGAATATTCATGTAACAACATGTGATTGACAGGGATTGGTTTAAGAGGAGGAAAACGCGTTCGAGTACATTATTTTTGTTTTAAATAAAAACCTAACATTGTTTACCAGTATTATTATAGATTATTAGTCACAAACTTATTGTTCAGAGTTTATATGACAATAAATATTTGAATTATAAATAGAATTTACGGAAGTGATTATTTGCTATTTCTTTGTTGTAGTGCACTAGTCCTATAACATATGACTTCGCATTCTTATTCAATTTTTAACGTTTTTATACTGATATTTTCATTTTTTATTTTTTTTGAATGCGGGCACATTGATAGTAAAAAAAAATATCAGAACAGTAAATAGAAATAGTAAATAATGCCCCCGAGGTCATATGTTATAGGACTAGTAGTGCACGGCCAAAATTATTCGTCACTCACTTTTCTCTTTTGTTATATATTTCAAGGAATTGTATATTTTTTAAAAGAACTATTTTGGACTATTGAGTTTGTTAAATTATAACAAATACAAGGTGTTAGAAACCCAGGATTATCTATCAATGTCATCTTTCTTGACTTCTTCCAAATGTTTAACTGTATATCGTTCATTAAAAAAAGGGGGGGGTCATATACTATAAATAAACTGAAGATGAAGAGGTGGTATGATTGTCGATGAATGATAAATTATGAACTATAGGTCACTGTACGGCCTTCAACAATGAGCATGCAAAGCCCATAGATTATATCAGTTTATTTGATCATATATTAAGTCGTCAATTATTTTTCTCTTTTCTACATGAATATTTATTAATGATTTTTTTTTAAATAAAATTTACAAAGTACATTGTAATGACAACCATGTGAAGCATGTCAGGATATGTGTCATATATTGGCAAATATCATCAGTTTATCGGCACTGACGGGAAAACACGTCCGAGAATTCATTTTGTTTCAAATGAAAAACATCTCAATTCTTTGTGTACACTATGCGTAACTGTTTGCGTCAGTGTTGTGTCTTTTCCATGATAAAAGAGGAAGGGTTACTGCACAGTATAGCATTATGAAGATATCATGTCTTCATCAAAAGTCATAATATAAGGAGTCAATTGATTATATAATTCTCTCAGAGTAGAAGGTGTGTCACTTTACGATAATAGTATAACATGCATGTCTATGATGGTAAATGGTTAGAAGTATTTGAAATTACATTGACAAATATGCTGAACAAATGCCATCGTCGGTGTCACTGAATATCAGCGTTTTTGTCAATACGAGGTGTGTGGTGTGTGTGTTGGGGGGGGGGGGGGGGGGGGGGGGGGGGGGGTCCAACCACATGTCCCAATATATTTATTAAATGCATTGATCGTTAATAAAAAGGAGGGTTCCAAACGGCCCTGGACCCTCTGGGTCCACCACTGTAGCGGCATTAATTTTTATACTGTATATACAAAGAGAGAGATAGAGCGAAAATAAGAAAGAGAGATATAAATAAGAGAAGAATGGCATTCTGAAGAATATGGACGTTACATATGTTTAATTGGGACCGACCTGACAACCTCAAATATAACAAGCGGCAGCCACTCTTTTGTAGTTTTTTTCGATACTGATTTTTGGAAGAACAAGAACTATATTTTTACACCCCAGCGAATAAATAAAAAATAGATCATATATTACTACTTACCCTTACAACATTGAGTATACTTGTATATAAGAATCATAGTGTTTTAAGGACCCCAGCTTTTGAGTTAGATCTGTTTAAACATTAAAGTTGTGAAAGATACGAGAGGAACAGTCAAACTCATACATCGAAAACAAACTCACAACGCCATGGCTAAAAAAGAAAAAGACAGACAGACAGTTACATGATAATAGTACACAAGAAACAACATAGAAAACTAAAGACTAAGCAAGACGAATCCAACCAAAATCTGGGCTGCTGTCAGAAGCCGCCGTAGAGTAAGCAGATCCTGCACCACATGCGGCACCCGTCGTGTTGCTCATGTTATTACCAACCCGGCAAATAGTCGAATTCGGTAGGAGGTCACATTCGATGGAGCGGGATTTTAGTTACGACATAGGGAACATATCCGATATCATCTGTGAAATGGATATTCCATAGCGGTCAGTGTGCGTAAAATTACAAAGGGATGATTTCAACTTCACCATTTGGAACACTTGGTTTAATAGCTTTCTTGTTAGCAACAACCCTCTATCTCTATCAAGGAAATCATACTAGGAAATAATAGCCGTATCATTTGGGAGATATGTACTCCGTATGCAGGCGCTGCTGGAATGTTGCTACATGGAAATGGAAAGTTCACAATTAGGAAATCATCCATTTCTTCGTAAAGTTTTGTTTTCAACCGATCTTTACTGTCAAAATATATGAGACAGACTAAACTGAACCCGTTGTATCCTTTATCTCTAGTTCAATGAGATAGACGCGTTCAACTTATATAGTTACCAAATCTTAATATTCTCTGTAAATTTCGTAAGCATTTTACTAGAAAACATCGCCAGAGTTGCTATCTTCAATTTTATTCTTAAAACTTGTCATTGAAGTTGGTTGATAACGATAATGAGTTTGTTTGAAAGAGGTATTTAAGTGCTTTCGATGGTTCGCTCATTTAAGTTAATAGTTATGATGACTATGTACACTAAACAGCCATTCAACCTTACCAAAGAGAAGTACGTGTACTTTTGATAGATTAAATGGTCCTTTGGTAAATCTGGTTGCATTTGTTTTTGCCTCAATTCTTTTTTATAAAGCCTTTTTCTGTACTGAAAAGGAAATAATGCTAGACATACTTACAGGAGCTTTATAAATGAGATAACGTAAGCTTTTACATTTTCTTCTGGATAAAATTAATGTACGTTTAGGCAGTAAAGTTTATCGATAGGTTGTGAGTATTCACTATGCGCACCAATTTCGCTCCTTTATTAATAGCAGACTTGTTCCCCGTATAGTCATGAATCACAGACATTTCCTTTGGATAATTTATCTTATTTCTAGACTGCATTAATTGTCCTTTTCTGAAGTTTGATATTTTAGTACCACAAGTGAAACTCTATACAAAAATAACATTAAAGGAGACGAATTTTCGTTCCATTTTTTTTTATCAGTGATATCGGCGACTTTTATGGTGTGTCTATTTTAACACGGTGTTTGCTATGCCAGTGTCTGTAGTCGCTTTTTATATTTCAATGAACGCAATTTTTGTATATCTGATGAATTATTTAGTCAGAGATTTTGTTACAACACATTAATTAAAATATTTGCAACATTCTTTCATTGATACAGAGGTCTTGATAAGAATTTAGTATGCACCTGTATAGTCCTATAAATGTATAAACAACGGTATATCATATCCCAATTTTTACAATGATGTTGTTTATAAAGCCCACAAATTTATATACGAATCGTGTTAGCTAATTGATCATTTTATTTAACTCATTCTTAATGGTCATTAGCTTTACACAGAAGTAAAATCTTTAGATATTGTTTTATTGGTACTGATCGCTCCTGATTGATTATTTCTTATTAAGACATAATTGAATAATAAAGATTGCCATATATATATGTACAGTTATCAAAAACTCATTTAGCTACATACTGTTTAATAATATTTTGGCATTGCACAAGGTAACATGCGTTTTTCAGACTACTAAGGCGTCTTTACACTAACTAAATACGCTGGGTGGGCACAGAATGCGTCTGTGAGATTCTTTTTTTTTTTTTTTTTTTATATAATGAACTTTCTTTATTGTAACAAAAAGATTAGCACAACATATATGAACAAAGGTTTACAGACTGGCATATATTCACACAAAGTATTAAATTAAAAAAAACCAATTGAATATATAATGGTGCAGCAATATGTTGAACATAAATAGTTATCTAATAACAATGGAATCTAATTCGTTCTTGAAATATATTTTTGTGGTGTTTAAATCAAGCTTCGACATTTATTAGTTATTCTATAATAGGGACACAGGGACCCAAGTATTTGTTATATTACTATATTATTTTGTTTATCAGTTGGTAATTTGAGAGATTTCAGTAAATACAAGTACTCTTATTTCGATGTTTTGTTTGTATTGTGTTTTTCCTTTGAGTTAAGCCAATAGCTACTGAATTATACAGTTTATTCTTTTACACCACAATCCAAGGTTGGGGCAGTGGTGAGCACTCACAAAAGTGTTTATTCTCGCCACATTATGTATGTTTATGTCCCAAACAGAAGCATATAGTTCGGTGGTTGTCGTTGGTTCGTGTCTGTCGTACTTGTATCAGTACTTAGTTCTCGAAAATAGTTTCGTTATAAATTAGGCTGTTAGTTTTCTCGTTTGAATTATTTCACATCTTTTATATATATCGGGACCTTTTCAGCCGACTATACGGTATTGGGTTTTCTCATGGTTAAAGGCCGTACGGCTGCACATAATTGCTTTTATCAACTTTATTTGAACGGTGGATAGTTGTCTCATTGGCAATCATATCACATCTCCTTTTTTTATAAAGTCCCTTGGCGATGATCTAGTCATAGGTTTGATAATTCAGATTTTCTTTCACCATTATATTTTTCTTTCAAGCGCAAGTCTGAAAAAAAAACTCGTTTCAAAGGGTAGTACTATCTTTTTTGTCGAAGATGTTTGCGAGTCTGAAATATTGATGGCTAATATGGTTTGTGTTGCATTTCATACACTGCATTTACATGTTTACTGGACGACCCAAAGCTTTACAGAATGGTGTAGACATCTGCTAGTTGTTGAATACTGAGATGTATAACATCCCCAGAAACCCAGCGGCACCCCTTTCAATTAAGTATTGAAATGGTCCCCGAGATTACCTCTAACTGTATTTTGTTTGATTGTGCTGTTGTTTTGATATATCATGCTGGAGACCCTAGTTGATACTAATTTATTTGGCTTAAAGTGTTGCTCTGCACCTGCCTATAGTTCTTTAGAAATTATGAATCAATTGCAATTGTTTCATTATATCAAAATGTCCAGTTTGTCATTATCATCAACTCATCAATGTTAGCAAATAAATATGAAGCCACACTCGTCATCTTATGTAATTTCCACATCTATAATAGACTTATTATAGACTTATTACCGGATTCGTTGTTACATGCACAACAGGGTGGGTGCTGAACTTGAAACAGGATCTGTTTTCCTTTCCAGAGCACATGAGATCACCCCCGTTTTTATTGGAGTTTGTGATGCTCAGTCTTAAGTTTTCTGTATATTGTTGTTCGTCTGTTTGATCATTCTTTTTTTGACATGGCGTTGTCAGTTTATTTTCGACTTATGATATTGAATGTCCCTTTGGTATCTTTCTCTTCTCTTTGGTTTGTAGTTTTAAACATAAGAACATGTAGTTATAAGTCTGGATACATAAACTTGTAAAAACACATGATATAATCATAAAGAGATGTAATGTGATTTACCAATGATACAACTATCCACTAACAAAGACGTTAATGAATACACCTGAAGAACCCTTTTTGGACTTCAACAATGATAAGAAATAGTTCAACATGTATAGCTTTGTCTGGAAGCGTTCATCTAACCTTGACCAATTTCATGGTTCATTAGGCAAAGGGGTCTCTTTAGACAAATGGTCGAAGTAGTTTAACTACTGTATCAAAACTCTGTGATAATAAAGGTGGAGAGTTGGAATCCTGTACATGGCAGGAGAACTGCACTCAAATCTTTGATGACTAGGATTGTCAGTTTTCTTACTGAAGATCAGTGGTTCTCTCATGGCACTCAGGCTTCATGCACCAATAAAACCTTACACCACGAAATAGCACAATAGCATTAAAAGTTATATTCAACAAAAATAAATCAATCCAGACATTTTAAGGTTTCCATGGTGATGTTTGTTTATTAGATTATATAGGCAATAGGTCAACTGTACTATATTCAATGACTGAAATTATAGTTATGCGTCTGTCTGGCAGGGTTCATATGTCCTCAACTTCATTTCCATGGTTCATTAGGTAATGTTTATTTTATGGTTATGTTTGTTTATAAATTCTGTAAACTATTGGGTCAACTATATTTAGTGTATGGAATAATTGTATGGCGTGCATTTTGTTCAGTAGGCTTTATCAGACATTGACCATAATTTTCATGGTATAGTCAATGTTTAACTTTCGTAATTAGGTACCATATGCAATATAATTACTATATTTGGTCTACAGTATGGTTGTAAGGTGTAAATCTTTGCCTGGTAGGGTTTGTCTGGCCTTGACCTCATTTACATTGATATTATGTGGAACTTATAGTGAAACTTGCATATCACACACTTTTAACATCGATTCAGTATGACAAGTAAAGCAGACGAGACATTTCAGGGAGTGCACTATTGTTTACTTTTAGCAAGAAAAAAAGTTTGGTGACATCATTTTATTTTTACATTTATAGAAGCACATTATAACAAAATCTTGTAAATTTGAAAAAATCTATGTATTCTTTTCACAAAAATGTGATTTTCATGCATGATTAAGATACTTTTATCTAAATTATTACCAGGTAGTGCTGAGCTACATTAAACTATTTATAAGAATTATTGATTCATCATATGAACAAATAAATATGTTGACATACAAAGCTGACCAATACTTTGTTAGTCCATTAACCAGGGAAAAAATAACTCCTAGCCACATTTGCACTATAATATTTATATGTTCAGTCATTCATGACTATCTGACACTGAGATGACAACCACAATTAGGCATATAAATTCAGAGTATTAAAAATATTCACATTTTATTAGTTTTCCTATAAATTTTACTCAAACACCACTTTATTCATCTTTCGAAACCAGATTTGTCTATATAATTATGTATTTATTTCACAAGATTACTTTTTCATGTAGTGAACTGCGCGATATAGTCAAAATTTTAATTTGGAATAGAATTTAGAATTTCAAAATAGACAAATACAAAGTTTCAAGTACGAAAAAATTCATTGAAAGCTACAATGACCAAACAAAATTCACTTGAAGAGAACAGACATACTGACAGCCAAACACACAACTTGGAGGACAGGAGGTGACCACAAAAACAAGACACTATAATGCCCACATCTACTATTGTAGGCAGAAAATATTAAAACATCTTTTCAATCAGAGAACATAAATTTTAATTATGTTAATATTAATATATAAAAAATATATCAAACAGTGAATACATTTCATTTGGTGACATTTTCAATAACTGTGGATTCATTATTATTCATTGGATACCAATTTTCTTGGATTTCGTAGAAAACTGGAAACCACAAATTCTCATTAATAATTATTTACAAATTTTCTATAAGAATGTATGCAAACTTTGACAAAACCATGAAATCAAATACCCATGAAAATGCAAGTTTTCCCCAATCCACAAAAATTGGTACATACAAATATAAATGAGTAATTTGAAAAAAAATTTTCAAGCAATTCCCCTTTAACAGTGCGTTTAGCCAATATCATACACTAGTATAATTCTAATTCTACCTCTCATCTTAGCCATATAAAAAACCTGTAAGATTAAGTATTATCAGTTTATCTCATATACGAGCATAACCAGTATTTTTAATTTAAAATAAGATTAATATATAACTGTGAAAACTGAAAAGTTTCAAAAGAACCCTAGTTGATTTGAGAAAGTTAAAAAAATTTTAAAACTTGACCATCTTAAGTTTTTCAGACAAGAAAATTCCAACCATTTTTACCTGTTGATTGAAACTTTAAATTTCACATTTATAAATGGAAATACAAAATAACCTGGCATTTTAGTAAGATTAATATATAGTTGTGATAACTGTAGAGTTTTAGGACAATCCTGTTTGATTTGAAAAAGTTATAAACATTATTAAAGTTGACTATCAAAAGTTTATTTCTACCTGAAAATTCCAACTTTTTTACTTTTTGAGGGAAACTTTAAATTTCACATTTATAAATGGAAATAAAAAATAACCTGGCATTTTAGTAAGATTAATATATAATTGTGATAACTGTAGAGTTTTAGGGCAATCCTAGTTGATTTGAAAAAGTAATAAACATTATTAAAGTTGACTATCAAAAGTGTTTTACGACATGAAAATTCCAACTATTTTTTACTTTTTGGGTGAAACTTTAAATTTCCCATTTATAAGTGAAACTACAAAATAACCTGGCATTTTAGTAAGATTAATATATAATTGTGATAACTGTAGAGTTTTAGGGCAATCCTAGTTGATTTGAAAAAGTTATAAACATTATTAAAGTTGACTATCAAAAGTGTTTTACGACATGAAAATTCCAACTATTTTTTACTTTTTGGGTGAAACTTTAAATTTCACATTTATAAGTGGAACTACAAAATAACCTGGCATTTTAGTAAGATTAATATGAAGTTGTGATAACTGTAGAGTTTTAGGACAATCCTAGTTGATTTGAAAAAGTTATAAACATTATTAAAGTTGACTATCAAAAGTTTATTTCGACATGAAAATTCCAACTTTTTGACTTTTCGAGGGAAACTTTAAATTTCACATTTATAAATGGAAATAAAAAATAACCTGGCATTTTAGTAAGATTAATATATAATTGTGATAACTGTAGAGTTTTAGGACAATTCTAGTTGATTTGAAAAAGTTATAAACATTATTAAAGTTGACTATCAAAAGTTTATTTCGACATGAAAATTCCAACTTTTTGACTTTTCTAGGGAAACTTTAAATTTCACATTTATAAATGGAAATAAAAAATAACCTGGCATTTTAGTAAGATTAATATATAATTGTGATAACTGTAGAGTTTTAGGACAATTCTAGTTGATTTGAAAAAGTTATAAACATTATTAAAGTTGACTATCAAAAGTTTATTACGACATGAAAATTCCAGCTTTTTAATTTTTTGAGGGAAACTTTAAATTTCACATTTATAAATGGAAATACAAAACAACCTTGCATTTTAGTAAGATTAATATATAATTGTGATAACTGTAGAGTTTTAGGGCAATCCTAGTCGATTTGAAAAAGTAATAAACATTATTAAAGTTGACTATCAAAAGTGTTTTACGACATGAAAATTCCAACTATTTTTTACTTTTTGGGTGAAACTTTAAATTTCCCATTTATAAGTGAAACTACAAAATAACCTGGCATTTTAGTAAGATTAATATATAATTGTGATAACTGTAGAGTTTTAGGACAATCCTAGTTGATTTGAAAAAGTTATAAACATTATTAAAGTTGACTATCAAAAGTTTTTCACAACATGAAAATTCTAACTATTTTTACTTGTCAGGTGAAACTATCAATTTCACATTAAGAAATTGAAACACGAAATAACCTGGCATTGTAGTAAGATTAATATATAGTTGTGACAACTGTAGAGTTTTAGGACAATCCTCATTGATTTGAAAAAGAAATAAACATTATTAAAGTTGACTATCAAAAGTGTTTTACGACCTGAAAATTCCAACCTTTTTAATTTTTTGAGGGAAACTTTAAATTTCACATTTATAAATGGAAATACAAAATAACCTGGCATTTTAGTAAGATTAATATATAATTGTGATAACTGTAGAGTTTTAGGACAATCCTAGTTGATATGAAAAAGTTATAAACATTATTAAAGTTGACTATCAAAAGTTTATTACGACATGAAAATTCCAACTTTTTAATTTTTTGAGGGAAACTTTAAATTTCACATTTATAAATGGAAATACAAAATAACCTGGCATTTTAGTAAGATTAATATATAATTGTGATAACTGTAGAGTTTTAGGGCAATCCTAGTTGATTTGAAAAAGTTACAAACATTATTAAAGTTGACTATCAAAAGTTTATTTCGACCTGAAAATTCCAACCTTTTTAATTTTTTGAGGGAAACTTTAAATTTCACATTTATAAATGGAAATACAAAATAACCTGGCATTTTAGTAAGATTAATATATAATTGTGATAACTGTAGAGTTTTAGGGCAATCCTAGTTGATTTGAAAAAGTTACAAACATTATTAAAGTTGACTATCAAAAGTTTATTTCGACCTGAAAATTCCAACCTTTTTAATTTTTTGAGGGAAACTTTAAATTTCACATTTATAAATGGAAATACAAAATAACCTGGCATTTTAGTAAGATTAATATATAATTGTGATAACTGTAGAGTTTTAGGGCAATCCTAGTTGATTTGAAAAAGTTACAAACATTATTAAAGTTGACTATCAAAAGTTTATTTCGACCTGAAAATTCCAACCTTTTTAATTTTTTGAGGGAAACTTTAAATTTCACATTTATAAATGGAAATACAAAATAACCTGGCATTTTAGTAAGATTAATATATAATTGTGATAACTGTAGAGTTTTAGGGCAATCCTAGTTGATTTGAAAAAGTTACAAACATTATTAAAGTTGACTATCAAAAGTTTATTTCGACCTGAAAATTCCAACCTTTTTAATTTTTTGAGGGAAACTTTAAATTTCACATTTATAAATGGAAATACAAAACAACCTGGCATTTTAGTAAGATTAATATATAATTGTGATAACTGTAGAGTTTTAGGGCAATCCTAGTTGATTTGAAAAAGTTACAAACATTATTAAAGTTGACTATCAAAAGTTTATTTCGACCTGAAAATTCCAACCTTTTTAATTTTTTGAGGGAAACTTTAAATTTCACATTTATAAATGGAAATACAAAATAACTGGCATTTTAGTAAGATTAATATATAATTGTGATAACTGTAAAGTTTTAGGAAAATCTAAGTTGGTTTGAAAAAGTTACAATTTTTTTTTAAAGTTGACTATTTTAAGTTTTTCCAACAATGCAAATTTTACCTTTAAATTTGACATACCAACTACCAAATTTATAGCTGCCATTTCAGTAAGATTACAGCCAATTTCATTGAGTGTGTAGCCAAAGGTAACATCTTTAGTTAGCCTGCTTGTTAGCTGAACCATGAAGTCATTATTAAGTCAGGTATACTACCCTCCTTTCGAAGTAGCCTAGTCCACCAGACAGATAGATTGGTTATCTGTTGGTCTAATCTACTTTTTAGTTTACCTAACCTAGCAAAGACTTCACTGTTCAGCTAACAAGCAAGCTAACCAAAGACATTACCTTTGGCTACACACTCAATTAAATTGGCTGTAATATATAATTGTGATAACTGTTGAGTTTTAAGAAAATCCTAGCTGATTCAAAAATGTTACAAAATTTTTTTACAACAAAGAATTTTCCTACTATTTTTCCTGTTTATCAAGTGTATAAATTTGACATCAATAAACCGAACTACCAAATTAGTTGACATTCTGTAAAACAGATATTTAACTGTGATAATTGTAGAGATTTAAGTAAAAGTTACCAAATCTTTTAAAGGTGACTTTTTTAAGTTTTTCCAACAATGCAAATTTTAACTATTTTTACCCCTTAATTAGACAAGTCTTTAAATTTGACATACAAAAAAACCAACCAAATTAGCTGGCATTTTAGTAAAATTAATATATAAATGAGATAATGTTGAGTTTTCAACTAATCCTTGCTGATTTGAATAAGTTACAATTTTTTTTTAAAGTTGACCAAGTACTTTGTCTTGTTAATCAAGTCTATTAATTTTACATCAATAAACCAATTTACCAAATTAGCTGGATTCTGTAAAATTGATATATGATTGTGATAATTGTAGAGATTTAAAAAAAATCCTAGTTGAATTGAAAAAGGAAATAGAATTTTTAAAGGTGAATATCTGAAATTGGTCTGAATTCAAAATTCTAGCTATATTTACCTGTTAGTTTTTAAATTTGACAGCAATTAACCAAACTTAAAAATCACCTGGCATTTTGAAAGATCAATTTATAATTTAGATAAAGATGTAGATTTTGATTAACCCAAGTGACTATTTGAAATATCTTTGGAGTGAAAATTCTAGCTTTTCTAAATTCTTAAATATGTGATCGACCTTACTGTTAAGGTCTTTTCAGACTAAGGACACCTACGGGTGCGGGAATTCTCGCTACATTGAAGACCCATTGGTTGCCTTCGGCTGTTGTTTGCTCTATGGTCGGGTGGTTGTTGCTTTGACATATTCACCATTTCCTTTCTCAATTTTATTTGAGCAGTTATTTTAGGTGTATCACTTAAAAATTTGTTAGCATTCATAAAGCTGAAAAGACATACGCATTGATACCAAGATACGTCTAAAAAAATTCTAGCAAACCAGAATATCAAACTTAGTACCATTAAATTTTATACATGAATGTTTTCTATAAAATAGCAAACAACTATTCTGAAAATTGATAAAATTTAGTATGTGAACTAATAAAAAAAAGAAGTTCAACTAAAACCAGTAAATTTAATCTCAAATAATTTTTTAGACTACCAGTATAAAAAAAATAAATTTATCCTGCAATCAGCTAAAGATTTTCGCTAAGAAAAAAAATGAAAAGCTCGGCAAGCCTTGTTTTTCATCCTGTTTCTAAAGCTTGTACATATATATATATTATTTTTTTACAAAAACATACTTATTAATACACTCAAGTCAAATGTCAAATTATTCCTTTGAGTAAACTACTATCAAATTTAAAAACAGCAAATTCAGAAAACATATTATATGTGTATATATACATACATTCAATAATATCATAATACAAATAAAATTCATTGTGTAATACATTCAATAATACATGTATAAAATTATAGTGTATAGTATACAAATCAATGTCATTAATGCATACTATCATACTTGCCTAATGAAAAAATAACTAAAGTGGAAAATATCTTCAATTCAACTTATACTATCTGACAGTGCAACATAACCCCCTTAAGGCTGGATGGTATAAATATACATGTTAATTGACTGCTTATGTTTAAAATTGTAATATATTACATTTCATGTATATGTACCAAGTTGCACTTTAAAAATAAAATATCTATCTACAATGTATCTATACTTATTGTATGGTTATCACTATTAATCTAGCACTCACAAAGTCTACATCATTTTTGGTAAATAGTTGTTTCATAATAACTGTTGTTTACATGTTCTTTCATTTCTTAAATTTAATTTCTGCTATACATAGCATTAAATAAAATCATCATAAAAATAATACTTAACATGATTATTTCTAAATACAAAAAAAAATAACTTTACTTTATGTATTTCCAATTACATTGTAAACATTCTACATTGATAAGGCACAATCATTTCAACCCCTCCAATCGACTTTGATCAATTTTTCCTTAAAATAAAATGACATAGAAACTATACACATATGAAATTATCAGAAGTGTAGTCAACAAAGATCTACTAGTCTGGATCTTGCCTCTTCAAAATGTTAACTTCATCTTCTGTAGGAGCACATAATTCGCCACATTTCACATGTGCAAAAAAAAACCCAAACTTCTTCTAGTGTGTACAAATTAGATAATTATCAGCTATTCTGAAAAGATAATAATATGAAAAATAAAGTAATATATAGATAGACAACTGCCTTGTTTAAATGTTTGTAGAAATTTTGTAAAATTTGTAGTTTAGTACCACTCCATGGTGAGTTTTGCAGATTGTGATTCATGGATGGAAAGCCTAAAATATTCTTTCATATCAGGGCCGTAACTACCTATGAGGCAAACTGCCTCCCCTGAATTTTCTTCAGGCAAAACTTTTTTTGGAAGTAATAAAATAAAATATTGACAATATGTACACAGAGAACTTTAGTTTATATTATAAACAACACAAGTTTACAGTTTTAACAGTGTTATCATGATACGTGATATGTCTGTCATTTTTCGGATTTTTTATCGAAAGTGAACTGTTTTAGTATTTGTTTTTTTGGGGTTTTTTTTCGTGTGGCCATCCGTCTGTTATTCAGTTTTGAGGGGTCAGTATTCGTACGAGAACACATATGAAACGTTGCTTTCGATAATTTTGAATAAAAACTGTTCACATTTATTTGGGGGCTCAATAAAGCAGAGGGAGTTCCTTTTGTATTGTGAATCTTTTAAGATATCGGAAATTCGTTACAGGCTGAAATAGCTGTTGGATCGTTTTTTTAAATCCCGGATCGTACGAGAACATTATGGTCAATGTCTTAGTAGGTAAACACTCCCATTCGTTGTAGCAGGGACTTTCTATACTAAGTATATACTAGACTAATATAGAAAGTCCCTGGTTGTAGTTATATATGTCTGTTCAGCTTTCAACAATATTGAAATTCAAGATCCTCGATAAAAAAAAATATCTTGTGTTCTATAATCTTGCTTTATATGTTTTTTGAACTTACCAGGTTCTAAAAAAATATCTTTAAATACAGATAATAATTGTTTGCATGAAAATTGCTCCAAGGATCCAGCAAAACTGATCTTTCTTAAAGTAAAGAAATCAAAGGAAAACGGGTAATTTTTAGCCATATCATTTGAGAAAAAAATCTGCGGTCACAATGTATTTAATGTTAACAATTATAGGTCAAAGTACGGCCTTCAAGACGGAGCCTTGGCTCACATAGAACAGCAATCTCAGCTTGTTTTTGCATAAAAGTTGCTTCCAGGTTCAAGCAATACTGATGTTTCTTAAAGTAAGGAAATCGAAGGGAAACGGGTCATTTTTAGCCAATGACTGAGAGAAAAAAATCGGCGGGGGGCTGTGCCCCAACCCCCTATTATGGGGGCCTCAATCGGTGGCCCCAAACCCATGCCTCCCCTGAATTCGAACCCTAGTTACGGCCCTGCATATGCTATTCTGAATGCATAATTACTGTGAAAATATCCACAGTTTACACTTGGAAGTGATTCAAGAATAAATATTCATTTCAAGATATCATTTAAATAAAAGAAATTATATAAAGGATTTACTAACCTGAGTCATTGTTATCATCTATTTCTTTTCAAGCTTGTTCATGGTTTTCTTTTCCTGCATCTTTGGACTTTAAGAGAGGGTCAATCTATACTTGAACCTATTTATAAGTGTGCAAAAATATTGGATAATATTTATAAAACAAACAAATATACTTATCAGTAAAATCATATAAACAAAGAAAACAATTATTGTAACCATTTTTCCATTTACTACACGAATACATGCATGACTAGACACTTCTTCCTCATAGTATGATGGTTTATTCATATCGTCTTATCAGCAACAAGCCTTTTATTTTCTTGTTTAAGTTGTTTTACACTCATCATTTTGTGGCTCTTTATAGTTTGTTAGCTTTCGCCTCATGGCAGAGGTTATATAATGTAACTATTATACCAGGTAGTTGCTGACACCACACACGAGACACATGTGATCTCACATAGAGAGTTGTCTCATTCCAAATCACATCAATTTTATATTTTATATTGTAATATTGAAACATATTTTTCCAGAAGTTAATGAGAAAGTTCATAATTAATCAGCACTAGTTGGTATGACTTATAATTAACTGTAATAGCATTTGAAATTTTCTTCTTATAAAGAAACAATAAAAGATAATGCAAATTCTACATTACTTTAATTTATACAAGTGAAAAATACCATATAGGACAACATTTTATTGCAATAAGCATAAGTCAATCATGAATGTGTAATTTGATAATTACTTGTATTTCTTGGTTCTGTTTGCTTTCTTCCATCCTGCATCTACACCAAACAACACAAGAAGACAAAAAAATAATTAATAAGTATTGTTTTTTTAGGGATAAACTTTGAAATTATACATTTAATGTTACAAAGAAAATTCAGCTTTAACAAGTTCTCAAACTGGAGAATTCAATTTCAGTAAAGTGAATATTGTCTGAAGTTGACACTTATAATGCATGACCTTGCATGTTTACACAATGCCTGAAAATAAAAAGATGGAAAGCATTATGTGAATGTTCTAAAGCTCCCATAAATCTACTAGTAGTATAATTTGTGTCCAGTTTGAAAAATCAATTTCTGTTTTCCATACAAAACATTCTTTTAAACATAACATATGGGAAATATTTTTCTTTAAACAAAAAAACACAATGTCATATGGTTTTGATATTGATACCAATCTTAGATTCAGGTTTTTTATTGACTTTACACAATACATCTATCAGCGTTACAGTATTTATAACCACTATGCACAATTGTGGACAGGCTTAGAATTTACATTAGGGTATATTGCAATACTGTTCAACCAATACTAAGTTAGAAGATGTTTCTAAGTAATTATATATTTTCATTACATTTTCTTTACTCATAAATTTGACTTATTTCAAAGCACATGGTTTAATCCAATGATATTGTTAAATAAATTGATGCACTTTCAATGTGCTAGCACAATAGACTAGCTTGTCTTCATAGCATATTGTTGTCACTGATGATATGTTTCTAGTTTGAAGCTTCATTTGCCCTATACACATACAATATTATTGTGCATTGATTTTTTGTAACTTTCTGTATGAATGTGTTGTTGTTATATACAGTTATGTTCATTCCATAAAAATGTTTTTAACTGCTGGTGGCATTTAATATTTATCAAAGGTCCATTTTTCGGTTGAATTTCCTCATTGCCTTCATATGTACTTACTTCATAACAAGGGTAATACACCAATTAAACTTATTTCAACTATTGTATTGGTACATAGTGCTATGGATTCATTAATATTTGTTGGATATTAATTTTAGTGGATTTCGTGGGTATACATGGTATAAGGGAAACATGAATTTAAATATTCAATAAATAACAAATTTTCTGAAGGAATGTTTGCAGACATTGCCTTATAAGAGTGCATATGCTGAAATGTTGCCTTCTTTACTGATCATTGATATTATGTTTATAGTCCTTAATATAGAGATTTATTACAACTGTCACATAAACTTAACATTAACCAAGAAAACTAAACATTGAGCAATGAACCATGAAAATGAGGTCAAGGTCAAATAAAACCTACAAGACTGACATATAGATCATAAAATATTTCCATACACCAAATATAGTTGACCTATTGCATATAGTATTAGACAAAAGACCAAAACTAAAAACCTTCACTTGAGTCACTAAATCATGAAAATGAGGTCAAGGTCAGATGACACCTGCCAGCTAGACATGTACACCTTACAATCATTCTATACACAAAATATAGTACACCTATTGTATATAGTATAAGAAAAACAGACCAAAACACAAAAACTTAACTATAACCACTGAACCATGAAAATGAGGTAAAGGTCAGATGATACCTGCTTGTTTGACATGTACACCTTACAGTCCTTCCATTCACTGAATGTACAAGACCTATTGCTTATAGTATTTGAGATATGGACTTGACCACCAAAACTTAACTTTGTTCACTGATTCATGAAATGAGGTCGAGGTCAGGTCAACTTTCTGACAGGCATGATGACCTTGCAAGGTAGGCACATACCAAATATAGTTATGTTATAACTTATAATAAGAGAGAATTTAACATTACAAAAATGTTCACTTTTTTTCAAGTAGTCACTAAACCATGAAAATGAGGTCAAGGACATTGGACATGTGACTGACGGAAACTTTGTAACATGAGGCATCCATATACAAAGTATGAGGCATCCAGGTCTTCCACCTGCTAAAATATAAAGCTTTTAAGAAGATAGCTAATGCCTCAGCCGGATCACTATCCCTATGTCAAGCTATTGCGACAAAAGTCACAGTCTCGACAAAAACCACAAAATTAAATATCCATGAATATGCAAGTCTTCCTCAATCCATGAAAATTGATACCCAAAAAAACTAAATGAATCCACAGTAGTTGAATTATGATATTTCATTGCTAATCATGTTGGTCTTAAGTTTGGCACTAACATAACAGTTGGCAAAATGATTTTAAAACTGAAATAAATTATCCAAATCATAGAAAGGCTATTTCTTAATCAATAAGTACCTCACAATTACAGCAAAAGAAGTACTCATAAGCTAATCAGCATCTGCTTTTTCCAAAATAAAATGAACTGACATCATTGCATCACAGGAACAAAACTGCCAAAATCCATAGTCTTCTTTTTTTCTAATGTGTTTAATACAGCAATAATGTTGAGAAAGATAAATGATGATGTCCATTTCTGTAAATAAAAAGTTTTTCCATCTCGTCAGTCCACAAATGTGTGAATGAAATCTTAACGAATATCATAGAATATAATATGTCATACAAGAACATAACACAGACATTGTTTGACATGTATAAATTGTTTTCTTTGTGGATTATAGAAAGCATGTCATATGTGAACATAATACAGACATTGTTTTCAAGTATAAATACAGAGATTATGGGGATAATTATAGAGAGTGTGGTGATTGATATATAAAGTGAGGTGATTGATAAATAAAGTAAGGTGATAGGTGTTTATTATGTGGAGATATACATAGACACTGTTGGGGTAGATATAGAGAGTTGGGGGATAGATATAGAGAGTATGGGGATAGATATAGATAGTGTGTGGTGAATGAAATATAAAAAGAGGTGATTGATAAATAAGTAAGGTGATAGGTGTTTATTATATGGAGATATACATAGAGACTGTTGGTGATAGATATAGAGAATGTGGTGATTGATAAATAAAGTAAGGTGATAGGTGTTTAATATGTGGAGATATACATAGAGACTTTGGGGTAGATATAGAGTATGGGGATAAACAAAGAGAGTTTGGTAATAGATTTATATTGTGTGGTGATAAATACATAAAGTGTTGTGATAGATACATAAAGTTTGGTGATAGATACATAAAGTGGTGTGACATACGAACAGTGAGGTGATAGATGTATATAGTGTGGTGATTGATATATAAAGTGTGGTGATAGATACATAAAGTAGTGTGACATATGAACAGTGAGGTGATAGATATATAAAGTGTGGTGATAGATATATAAAGTGTGGTGACAGATACATAAAGTGTGGTGATAGATACTTAAAGTGTTGTGACATATGAACAGTGAGGTGATAGATATATATAGTGTGGTGATAGATGTATATAGTGTGGTGATAGATACATAAAGTGTAGTGATAGATACATAAAGTGGTGTGACATATGAACAGTGAGGTGATAGATGTATATAGTGTGGTGATAGATGTATATAGTATGGTGATAGATATATAAAGTGTGGTGATTATAGATACATAAAGTGGTGAGACATATGAACAGTGAGGTGATAGATGTATATAGTGAGGTGATAGATGTATATAGTGTGGTGATAGATATATAAAGTGTGGTGATAGATACATAAAGTGTGGTGATAGATACATAAAGTGGTGTGACATATGAACAGTGAGGTGATAGATGTATATAGTGAGGTGATAGATGTATATAGTGTGGTGATAGATATATAAAGTGTGGTGATAGATACATAAAGTGGTGTGACATACGAACAGTGAGGTGATAGATGTATATAGTGAAGTGATAGATGTATATAGTGTGGTGATAGATAAATAAAGTGTGGTGATAGATACATAAAGTGGTGTGACATACGAACAGTGAGGTGATAGATGTATATAGTGTGGTGATAGATATATAAAGTGTGGTGATAGATACATAAAGTGGTGTGACATACGAACAGTGAGGTGATAGATGTATATAGTGTGGTGATAGATATATAAATTGTGGTGATAGATATATAGAGTGTGGTGATAGATACCTAAAGTGTTGTGACATATGAACAGTGAGGTGATAGATGTATATAGTGTGGTGATAGATACATAAAGTGTTGTGATAGTTACATAAAGTGTGGTGATAGATATATAAAGTGTGGTGATAGATATA
Organism: Mytilus edulis; assembly: GCF_963676685.1. Taxonomy (NCBI): domain Eukaryota; kingdom Metazoa; phylum Mollusca; class Bivalvia; order Mytilida; family Mytilidae; genus Mytilus; species Mytilus edulis. Next base: position 60,080,421 of record NC_092348.1, read on the forward strand.
TAGAGTGTGGTGATAGATACCTAAAGTGTTGTGACATATGAACAGTGAGGTGATAGATGTATATAGTATGGTGATAGATACATAAAGTGTTGGGATAGTTACATAAAGTGTGGTGATAGATATATATAGTGCGGTGATGGATATATATAGTGTGGTGATAGATATATAAAGTGTGGTGATAGATTGTGGTGATAAGATATATAAAGTGTGGTGATATATATATAAAGTGTGGAGATAGATATATAAAGTTTGGTGATAGATATATAAAGTGTGGTGATAGATACATAAATTGTTGTCACATATGAAGAGTGTGGTGATACATGTATATAGAGTGGTAATATATATATAAAGTGTGGTGATAGATATACAGTGTGGTGACAGATGTATAAAGTTAGGTGATAAATACATAAAGTTAGGTGACAGATATGTAAAGTGAGGTAATAAATGTATCAATAAGATGATAGACATATAAAGAAAGGTGATAGATGCATTAATTGTGGTGTTAAATATATAATAACGTCATAGATATATCATTTAAGGTTTAGATATAAACAGTGAGATTATAAATATAAAGTGTGAGGTGATTGATATATAAAGCAAGGCAATGGGTATTTAAAGTAAGGTGATAGGTGAATATAATGAGGTAACATACAAAGAGACTGTAGGAATAGATATTTTGAGTATGGTGATAGCTATAGAGACTGTAGTAATAGATTGCAGTGTGTGGTATGATAAAAAAAATTATGTGTTAAAATAGTCACTATATACATTTGTGATTAAAGTATAGATACGTAACATGTTCAATAAGGATGTTTGACCAACATTTATTATACCATATTCCTATTTTTATGTAAATAATACAAGTGCATGATTACAAGAATGAAGAAAAGACATTTATATAAATATTTTGTGATATGCTATAGCAGTTTTTCTAATAATCATTTTCTAAACAAGAATGTGTCCTCAGTACACGAATGCCCAACTCGCACTATCATTTTCCATGTTCAGTGGACCGTGAAATTGGGGTAAAAACTCTAATTTTGCATTAAAATTAGAAAGATCATATCATAGGGAACATGTGTATTAAGTTTGAAGTCGATTGGACTTCAACTTCATCAAAAACTACCTTTACCAAAAACTTTAACCTGGAGCAGGACAGACGGACGGACGAACGGAGGCACAGAACAGAAAACATAATGCCCCTCTACTATCGTAGGTGGGGCATAAAAACACTTCACCATCACTATAAACAGAATTGTTGAGTGCTTCTTTGTTATAAATCATTAAATTATACTTGTTATTTTATTTGAAATAAAATGTACCTTTTTCCTTTCTTCCATTTTCATCCATTTATACCTCTAAATCCCTTTAAAATTGTGTTTTGTATTTCTGTAAGAAAAACCAAATTATAAATAATAATTACTACATGAAGTCATTATAAGTTTACACAAACATATATCACTGGAAAAGCAGCCTCTGTTGCAATTTCTCTACAGTTATTAATGTCTTAGTATTAACTGTGTTATTGTATAAATTTTAATATTGTTATAATCTAATCAAAGAAGATTGATGTGATTCATTTTACATTGTGATCATACTGATGAAGGTTATCCAAAATATTTATAAATAATTACATCATAACTGTTTTGTTTACTTTTAAGGCGTTTATATATATATATATTTAAACAAGATGAGGTGGTGACAGATATAAATAGTGTGGTAATATATAAATATAAATATGATAAAGTGGTGATACAATATATATATATATAGTGTTGTAATTTGTAAATACAGTGTGGTGAAGAATATACAGAATAGCGATTATATATACAGTGTGGTGATATATAAGCAAAGTGGTGGTTTACATATATACTGTGTGGTGACAAATATAAACAGTATGGTTATTGGTTTAACCAGTGTCGTGGTAGACATATAAACAAAGTGGTGATGGATATATACAGAGGGATGACACGTATCAATAGTGTGTTGAATGATATGTATGTTAAGTGTAGTTATATGTACTATTAGTGTTGTTATAGATATATACAGTGTGGTTGTTGATATATATAGTGTGGGGATATCAAATATAATCATGACAGTTGGTAGATCTGTATGAACAAAAGCTCAGTAAATAAAATAACCTCAATCAATTCACTTCTTTCCTCTAGATATACCAACTGTTTGTGAAGCCGTTTTTTCATGACTCAGCTTCCTCTTCTTCTAAATATGATGATTATTCTGGCAAGTTGCGTATGATTAAAATAAATAGTCAAAATGAAAAGCAGTTTACTTCTCAACTTGTACCTTTTTCTTACTTCCTTTCCATCAAAATCCATCCAGGTCTACTGTAGAATAGCAATCTGAAAAAATACATATAAAAAATGACATTAAAATTTCAGCAAATCAAATGATATTCTACCATATCAACAGACTGTTATATAAAGCCCATGCTAACTTGCTAACATATATAAAAGCTGATTTAAAAAGAGGGACGAAAGATACCAGAGGGACAGAAAAACTCATAAATCGAAAAATAAACTGACAAAGCCTGGCTAAAAATTAAAAAGACAAACAGACAAACAATAGAACACAAGACACAACATAGAAAGCTAAAGAATAAGCAACACAAACCCCAACAAAAACTAGGGGTGATCTCAGATGCTTCTGAAGGGTAAGCAGATCCTACTCCACATAACTTTCTAATACAAATGGTCAATAAAAAAAAAACTAATATGTAATAGATCTATATAGTACAAGGAAAGACATATTTATTTTTGAGATTGTGGTGATAATTGCATTGTGTGAAGAGTGTGACAACAGATATAAAGTATGTGGGGATAGAAATACATATTGTGAGTATGGTGTTGGGTAAATAAAGTGTGGTGATAGGTATAGTATGGTGATAGAAATGTAAAATGTGGCGATAGATTTGAACAATGAAGTGATAGATGTATTCAGTGTGGTGATCGATAAACAAGTGAAACTGCGAGCTACTGCTCACTGATGATACCCCCGCAGCAAGTGGATAATATTAATAGTGTAAAAATATGCAAGTGTTCGGTAAACAGGAAGTTGTCGAATGATGAATCTGAAAACGCATCACACGGTATAGCTGACTTATAAAAATCCTGAAACCAAATTTCAGAAATCCTTGTATTGTAGTTACTGAGAAAATGTGACGAAAATTTTGAACTTGGTTATCATGTGTAAAACCATACAAGTGTTCGGTAAACAGGAAGTTGTCGAGTGATGAATCTGAAAACGCATCACACGGTATAGCTGACTTATATAAATCGTGAAACCAAATTTCAGAAATCCTTGTATTGTAGTTCCTGAGAAAAATGTGACGAAAATTTTCAACTTGGCTATCATGTGTAAAATCAGACAAGTGTTTGGTAAACAGGAAGTTGTCAAGTGATGAATCTGAAAACGCATCACACTGTATGGCTGACATATATAAATGTTGATACCAAATTACAGAAAGGGTGGATGTGTAGTTCCTGAGAACTAGAGGCTCTAAAGAGCCTGTGTCGCTCACCTTGGTCTATGTGCATATTAAACAAAGGACACAAATGGATTCATGACAAAATTGTATTTTGGTGATGGTGATGTGTTTGAAGTTCTTACTTTACTGAACGATTTTGCTTCTTACAATTATATCTATCATGAACTTTGCCCATTAGTAACAGAGAACTATATTTGGTAAAAATTTACATAAATTTACCAAATTAATGAAAATTGTTAAAAATTGACTATAAAGGGCAATAACTCCTTAAGGGGTCAATTGACCATTTAGGTCATGTTGACTTATTTGTAGATCTTACTTTGCTGAACATTATTGCTGTTTACAGTTTATCGCAATCTATAATAGTATTCAAGATAACCAAAAACGGCAAAATTTCTTTAAAAATTACCAATTGGAGGGCAGCAACCTAACAACCAGTTGTCCAATTCATCTGAAAAATTCAGGGCAGATAGATATTGACAATTTAACTTCTTGTCAGATTTGCTCTAGATGCTTTGGTTTCATAGTTATAAGCAAAAAACTGCATTTTACCCCTATGTTCTATTTTTAGCCGTGGCGGCCATCTTGGTTGAATGGCCAGGTCATCGGACACATTTTTCAAACTAGATACCCCAAAGATGATTGTGGCCTAGTAGTTTCAGTGGAGATTTTGTAAAAGATTACTTAGATTTATGAAAAATGGTTAAAGATTGACTATAAAGGGCAATAACTCCTAAAGGGGTCAACTGACCATTTTGGTCATGTTGACTTATTTGTAGATCTTACTTTGCTGAACATTATTGCTGTTTACAATTTATCTCTATCTATCATAATATTCAAGATAATAACCAAAAACAGCAAAATTTCCTCAAAATTACCAATTCAGGGGCAGCAACCCAACAACCGATTGACCGATTCATCTGAAAATTTCAGGGCAGATAGTTCTTGACCTGATAAACATTTTTATCCCATGTCAGATTTCCTCAAAATGCTTTGGTTTTTGAGTTATAAGCCAAAAACTGCATTTTACCCCTATGTTCTATTTTTAGCGGTGGTGGCCATCTTGGTTGGTTGACCAGGTCACGCCACACATTTTTTAAACTAGATACCCCAAAGATGATTGTGGCCAAGTTTGGATTAATTTGGCCAAGTAGTTTCAGAGGAGAAGATTTTTGTAAAAGATTACTTTAATTTACGAAAAATGGTTAAAAATTGACTATAAAGGGCAATAACTCCTAAACGGGTCAACTGACCATTTTGGTCATGTTGACTTATTTGTAGATCTTACTTTGCTGAACATTATTGCTGTTTACAGTTTATCTCTATCTATAATAATATTCAAGATAATAACCAAAAACAGCAAAATTTCCTCAAAATTACCAATTCAGGGGCAGCAACCCAACAACCGATTGACCGATTCATCTGAAAATTTTAGGGCAGATAGATCTTGACCTGATAAACATTTTAATCCCATGTCAGATTTCCTCAAAATGCTTTGGTTTTTGAGTTATAAGCCAAAAACTGCATTTTACCCCTTTGTTCTATTTTTAGCCGTGGCGGCCATCTTGGTTGGTTGACCAGGTCACGCCACACATTTTTTAAACTAGATACCCCAAAGATGATTGTGGCCAAGTTTGGATTAATTTGGCCAAGTAGTTTCAGAGGAGAAGATTTTTGTAAAAGATTACTTTAATTAACGAAAAATGGTTAAAAATTGACTATAAAGGGCAATAACTCCTAAACGGGTCAACTGACCATTTTGGTCATGTTGACTTATTTGTAGATCTTACTTTGCTGAACATTATTGCTGTTTACAGTTTATCTCTAACTATAATAATATTCAAGATAATAACCAAAAACAGCAAAATTTCTTCAAAATTACCAATTCAGGGGCAGCAACCCAACAACCGATTGACCGATTCATCTGAAAATTTCAGGGCAGATAGATCTTGACCTGATTAACATTTTTACCCCATGTCAGATTTGCTCTAAATGCTTTGGTTTTTGAGTTATTAGCCAAAAACTGCATTTTACCCCTATGTTCTATTTTTAGCCGTGGCGGCCATCTTGGTTGGTTGACCGGGTCACGCCACACATTTTTTAAACTAGATACCCCAATGATGATTGTGGCCAAGTTTGGTTTGATTTGGCCCAGTAGTTTCAGAGGAGAAGATTTTTGTAAAAGTTAACGACGACGGACGACGACGACGGACGACGGACGCCAAGTGATGAGAAAAGCTCACTTGGCCCTTCGGGCCAGGTGAGCTAAAAATGTGACGAAAGTTTCATGGGACGGACTGACTGACGGACGGACTGATGGACGGACAGACAGACAGAGGTAAAACAGTATACCCCCCCCCCCTTTTTAAAGCGGGGGTATAAAAGCGGGGGTATAAAAACAGTATACCCCCCCTTTTTAAAGCGGGGGTATAATTAAGTACAGTGATGATATATAGTAAGGTGATATAGATTTATATTGAGGTGATATATATATTTATTAATATGGTGTTATATATTTAGTGAGTTGATAGTTTATATATACAGTGAGGTGATTGTGATCAATAAAAATATAAACATCTTTGGTGGTAAATATGTATAGCATTGTATAAAGTGGTGATTTTAAACCGAATGGTGATATTTATAAAAAGTGTATTGATAGAAATATAGAGTAGTAATAGATTCATAGAATCTATTTTCAGTTATATTAAAATCTATCAGCCATCAAACTGCCTTCCCATTTTTGCTATGTCAGATTTCAGAACTTTTAATCAGACTGCATATCTATATGACAATTATGAGATTGCCAACAATGAGCATTTCACATTTTTATTCATAATCTCATCAACCTTCATGTACTCACTCAACACTGAAGGGCTAGGGTTAGAAAACTCCTAATGCAATTCTTGACCCAAGTATAAAGTCTGTTCTGCTTCTTCTTATTTCCACACTTTCTCTCCCTATCCTCCTCTGTTAAAGCAGGTGTGTCACATTCTTCACCTTTAAAACATGACAAAGAGAAATACATATATATAGTATAGTATATAAAGGTAGTATAATACAAGATGAGTGCTCACCTAATTTTACATGTTTTAATTTTGCTATAATCTTAATCAATTACCCTATACCCTATACTATTATATTATGGCAAGGACAGGGTGTACTCACTAGAATGAAGTTTATTCAAAAAAAATGTGTTTTTATGCTGCTACCAAGAATGACCCCTTGTCAGTAACTTTGTGTTTTCATATACATGATATATATATTAATGAATACACAATTTGTTTGGCTATTTTCTCCTACTGTTTTTTTTAGCTTTCCCTTTAATATTTTTCAGGATGTTTATAAAATTAAATAAGGTGTGCATGGCATATTATTTCGTTTTTCATTAAATAATCTTAATATGGCAGGTAGTTGGACAAAGCCATTTATCAGGAATAGCCTCGGTAGTTGTTATGGACATCTGACCTGTTAAAAACAGTATAAAAACACCGTTCATTAAAAACATGCCTCGCTAGTTGTTATGGACATCTGACCTGTAAAATACAGTATAAAAACACCATTTATCAAAAACTAGCCTCCGTAGTTGTTATGGACATCTGACCTGTAAAATACAAATATAAAAACACCATTTATCAAAAACCAGCTTCGCTAGTTGTTATGGACATCTGACCTGTAAAATACAGTATAAATCCCCCATTTATCAAAAACCTGCCTCGGTAGTTGTAATGGACATCTGACCTGTAAAATACAGTATAAAAACACCATTTATCAAAAACCAGCCTCGCTAGTTGTTATGGACATCTGACCTGTAAAATGCAGTATAAAAACACCATTTATCAAAAACATGCCTCGCTAGTTGTTATTGACATCTGACTTGTAAAACACAGTATATAAACACTATTTATCAAAAACCAGCCTCGCTAGTTGTTATGGACATCTTACCTGTAAAATACAGTATAAAAACACCATTTATCAAAAACCAGCCTCGCTAGTTGTTATGGACATCTGACCTGTAAAATACAATATAAAAACACCATTTATCAAAAACCAGCCTCGCTAGTTGTTATAGACATCTGACCTGTAAAATGCAGTATAAAAACACCATTTATCAAAAAACATGCCTCGCTAGTTGTTATGGACATCTGACTTGTAAAATACAGTATAAAAACACCATTTATCAAAAACCAGCCTCACTAGTTGTTATTGACATCTGACCTGTAAAATACAGTATAAAAACACCATTTATCAAAAACCAGCCTCGCTAGTTGTTATGGACATCTGACCTGTAAAATGCAGTATAAAAACACCATTTATCAAAAACCAGCCTCGCTAGTTGTTATGGACATCTGACCTGTAAAATGCAGTATAAAAACACCATTTATCAAAAACCAGCCTCGCTAGTTGTTATGGACATCTGACCTGTAAAATGCAGTATAAAAACACCATTTATTAAAAACCAGCCTCGCTAGTTGTTATGGACATCTGACCTGTAAAATGCAGTATAAAAACACCATTTATCAAAAACCAGCCTCGCTAGTTGTTATAGACATCTGACCTGTAAAATGCAGTATAAAAACACCATTTATCAAAAAACATGCCTCGCTAGTTGTTATGGACATCTGACCTGTAAAATACAGTATAAAAACACCATTTATTAAAAACCTGCCTCACTAGTTGTTATTGACATCTGACCTGTAAAATACAGTATAAAAACACCATTTATCAAAAACCAGCCTCGCTAGTTGTTATTGACATCTGACCTGTAAAATGCAGTATAAAAACACCATTTATCAAAAACCAGCCTCGGTAGTTGTTATGGACATCTGACCTGTAAAATACAGTATAAAAACACCATTTATCAAAAAACATGCCTCGCTAGTTGTTATGGACATCTGACCTGTAAAATACAGTATAAAAACACCATTTATCAAAAAACATGCCTCGCTAGTTGTTATTGACATCTGACCTGTAAAATGCAGTATAAAAACACCATTTATCAAAAACCAGCCTCGCTAGTTGTTATTGACATCTGACCTGTAAAATGCAGTATAAAAACACCATTTATCAAAAACCAGCCTCGGTAGTTGTTATGGACATCTGACCTGTAAAATGCAGTATAAAAACACCATTTATCAAAAACCAGCCTCGCTAGTTGTTATTGACATCTGACCTGTAAAATGCAGTATAAAAACACCATTTATTAAAAACCAGCCTCGCTAGTTGTTATGGACATCTGACCTGTAAAATGCAGTATAAAAACACCATTTATCAAAAAACATGCCTCGCTAGTTGTTATGGACATCTGACTTGTAAATCACAGTATATAAACACCATTTATCAAAAACATGCCTCGCTAGTTGTTATGGACATCTGACTTGTAAAACACAGTATATAAACACCATTTATCAAAAACCAGCCTCGGTAGTTGTTATGGATATCTGACCTGTAAAATGCAGTATAAAAACACCATTTATCAAAAACATGCATCGCTAGTTGTTATGGACATCTGACTTGTAAAACACAGTTAAGAAACACCATTTATCAAAAACCAGCCTCGGTAGTTGTAATGGACATCTGACCTGTAAAATGCAGTATAAAAACACCATTTATCAAAAACATGCCTCGCTAGTTGTTATGGCCATCTGACTTGTAAAACACAGTATATAAACACCATTTATCAAAAACCAGCCTCGGTAGTTGTTATGGACATCTGACCTGTAAAATACAGTATAAAAACACCATTTATCAAAAAACAGCCTCGCTAGTTGTTATGGACATCTGACCTGTAAAATACAAATATAAAAACACCATTTATCAAAAACCAGCCTCGCTAGTTGTTATGGACATCTGACCTGTAAAATACAGTATAATGAGTATAAATCCCCCATTTATCAAAAACCTGCCTCGGTAGTTGTAATGGACATCTGACCTGTAAAATACAGTATAAAAACACCATTTATCAAAAACCAGCCTCGCTAGTTGTTATGGACATCTGACCTGTAAAATACAGTATAAAAACACCATTTATTAAAAACCAGCCTCGCTAGTTGTTATGGACATCTGACCTGTAAAATACAGTATAAAAACACCATTTATCAAAAACCAGCCTCGCTAGTTGTTATTGACATCTGACCTGTAAAATACAGTATAAAAACACCATTTATCAAAAACATGCCTCGCTAGTTGTTATGGACATCTGACCTGTAAAATGCAGTATAAAAACACCATTTATCAAAAAAACATGCCTTGCTAGTTGTTATGGACATCTGACTTGTAAAACACAGTATATAAACACTATTTATCAAAAACCAGCCTCGCTAGTTGTTATGGACATCTTACCTGTAAAATACAGTATAAAAACACCATTTATCAAAAACCAGCCTCGGTAGTTGTTATGGACATCTGACCTGTAAAATACAATATAAAAACAGCATTTATCAAAAACCAGCCTCGCTAGTTGTTATGGACATCTGACCTGTAAAATGCAGTATAAAAACACCATTTATCAAAAACCAGCCTCGCTAGTTGTTATGGACATCTGACCTGTAAAATACAAATATAAAAACACCATTTATCAAAAACCAGCCTCGCTAGTTGTTATGGACATCTGACCTGTAAAATACAGTATAAATCCCCCATTTATCAAAAACCTGCCTTGGTAGTTGTAATGGACATCTGACCTGTAAAATACAGTATAAAAACACCATTTATCAAAAACCAGCCTCACTAGTTGTTATGGACATCTGACCTGTAAAATATTGTATAAAAACACCAATTATCAGAAACATGCCTCGCTAGTTGTTATGGACATCTGACCTGTTACATTGTATATCCCCATTTGTCAAGATCATGTCTCAGTAGTTGTGTTGGAATCTGACCTCCTAAAGAAAGTTTAAAAACATTGTTAATCAAGAACATGTCTAGCTAAGTGTCATAGACATCTGATCTCCTAAATTTTTAAGCTATTTTTACAGTATATACACCTGATTTATCAAAAACATGCCTTTGGTTGTTGTCCACCTTAACAGTGTAAAGAGATTGCTTCCCTGAGCAAATGTGGAAGGTACTTAGTTAGGCATTAGTGGTTGAGCTAAGGAAGTACTGCTTTAGCTCAGTCAGTTAATGTGCTGCCTTGTAATACAGAAGTCCCAGGGTCGTGTCCTGATGAAGGCAAGCATTTTTTAACAGAAATTCATACTGTTACAACAGTATAAAAAACCCTTTTATTACTAACATGTGTTGGTAGTTGTTATAGATATCAGACCTCCTAGAAACAGAATTAAAAAAAACCTTTTATTATGAACATGTCTCAGTAGTTGTTATTGATATCTGACCTCCTAAATACAGTGTAAAAAAGCAGACCAGGCCTTGTTAGTTGTCGGATTCATGAACATGTGGCCATTCCGTATTTAGCCAAATTTTACCTATCTCCCTTGCCTTTCGGTACCCTTGTAATGGGATTGCTTTCCTTCACTTGTAAGCCCAGACGGTCAACGCGTTGTCTTGTAAGACAGAGGTCCTTATGCAACTGCAAGTTTTGGAGACGAGAAATTTTAAAATGAAATATGGCACCATGATCTCCGGTTACATAAGTTGGCGCCCAATAATAAAAACCTTTCTTTTGAATACATGTTATCTTCATACAATGAATGAGTAGATGTGTCTATGTTACTTAATCATCTTTTGTTGTCCATACACATCTTTTCAAATGTACAATTCTCACCGCTTCAAACTGTTTCGCCATTTTGTGTGCTCTTTGATAAAAACTATGTTTCAATCCCGTATACTGTAGTCTTATTCTATCTCCAACAAAAAAGAGTTCAGAAAGTAGGCGTGTTTTATTTCAAGTAGGCGGGACCAAAAACCTGCCTCGCTAGTTGCCGGCCTCACTAGTTCCGAAATAGTGCTCACCAAATTTCACCCCGGAAACCTGTTTTTGTAATGACATTGTAAGCCAATTTTCAACACGAAGTTTGCAAATTTGACGTTTCAGCCATTTAAGCCTATATTTTACACTGCAATGATAAAAGCCTCTCGCTTCGATTTTTAAAATTGCTCAGGAACCTGTATTTTTTCAACAACAGCCATTATGTTTCGTTTAAATGGTGTATATTGTTGTGTATATTCATTTTCTGCCCCGGCAACCTGTCTATCACTTAAATTAAAATTAAAAAATACACATTTTTTCAAAATTCCCTATCATTTTAATGTACTTTCCGTAACCCGTATCCGATTTCTTTAGTATAATATTCAAATAAGCAAAGTGGCATTGATTTCTGGATATGATATTGGCACTTACAAAATTGTCAAATGTTCTAGGTTTGATTTTTCTCTTGGGTTTACTTTTAACAAGAAAATCGTCGGGATTAATAGCTGGGACCAACCCCTCAACCACTTTGTACAGAAATACAAGCCGTTGACTTGTTCTTCTTGTTTGTAGGTTGTCTAGTTCTAACTCGGCTAGCATTTCTGCAGACCTGTAGTCACCTGTAATGAAACTGGCTGCTCTGCGTTGTATTCTTTCCAATCGATTTATATCATGTTGTATATATGGGTCCCATAGTATGGCTCCATATTCCATAGTTGATCGTACTAGTGATATATATGCAGTCTTTTTGCAATCTTTTGGCCAGAAGCGTAGATTTCTTATTAGAAAGCCTAGCGTCGAATTGTCTTTCGTGGATACATTTGAGATATGCGTGGTCCATTTAAGGTCTTTTATCTTTCTTTCTTTTCTTCGTATGAGCTTCCTTTTATAAGGAACATCCCTAAACGGGTAATATTAAAATATTCAAAAGGGGGAGAAACAGGGATAACATATATTACATCAAGGTAAAATCCAATGGTGGTGCGCTATACATTGATAGTGAAATGTAAAAAATCATAGTAGATAAAATATACAATGATATAGATAAAAATGATAAAACCAATCTACAGAAGGTCATATTATAACCCAAATAATAAGTCCTTCGTTTTACCAGCAAATAGCTTTCTTAAAATGATATAAATACTAGAACACACCCGCGAAATCGCGGGCATTCAGAGCGTGGTTGAAAGTATGTAAAGTGTTGTAGGAAGAATTTTGTAAAATATTTAATGACTTGAGAATTTTAGGAAAAGTATCAAAAGTCATAGGTACTTGGGGACATGAAAAAGTATTTTGTATCCCTCCTCCTATTTCCAAAATTCCCAATTTTTGGTTTTCTATTTATTTCATTATGAACATACATTTAGTATATTATGAACATTCAAGGCAGGAGCCTGTAATTCTGTGGTTGTCGTTTGTTTATGTGTTATATATTTGTTTTTTGTACACACATAAGGCCGTTAGTTTTCTCATAAGGCTGAGTCATTTGAATTGTTTTACATTGCCATTTCGTGGCCTTTTATATCTGACTATGGGTATTGACTTTGCTCATTGTTGAAGGCCGTAAGGTGACCTAAAGTTGTTAATTTCGGTGTCATTTTGGTCTCTTATGGAGAGCTGTCTCATTGGCAATCATACCACATCTTTTTTTTTTGTAATCAGTGAATTTATGTAAAGGATTTAAAGACTGGAGAATTTCAGAAAAAGGTATCAAAAGTCATAGGTACTTTGGGACAGGACAATTGTTTTTCTCGCCCGGCTCCTCCTTTTCCCCCAAAAAAATGTTCTCTATTAATTACCCAAAATGAGGTCTTCTCGTTTAATAGTATTGATAACACATGGATAATTTTAGCGCTTAACTGTATATTATGAACATTCATAAAGGGGGGTGGTGGTGTCGTAGGGTTCCTGATCCCGACATCCCGGTCTTACATGTACAAACATGAAATCCCGAGGTCCCGAATTTAATAAGAATTAAATATCCCGTCATCCCGAAATTCCGATCTTAAAAGCACCCGATCCCGACGTCCCGAAAAGGTCCTGCAACCCCCCCCCCCCCCCTCTCATTATTTACTATAAAGTGTATTTTGTTTTTACTTTTAATTCTCAGTTTAATAATCGATCCACGGCGGTCATTGATATATTATACAGACCATCTCTATCTAATAAACTCTGTGACTGCCGTGGATAGTTAACTTGAAAATGATATCAGACAGAAAATACTCTTTATTCGTAGTATACATGTATGTCAAAGGTATATAGAAAAACGCAAACCGGAAGTCTAATATGACTTAAAATTTCGTCCAATGACGGAAACATATCCGGACGCCTTTTTTCTCGTTTTTCTTCCAAAATAACTCAATCTGAATAACCATATGAATGGATGACAAATATGACTATCCACTGTACCGATATGACATAGATACATGACGATTGATTTATTGTGGAAGGAAGAGAAGCGACACCCAAAATGAGGTCTATCTTTTAATAGTATAGAAGATAAAGCACTTGTTACAGAATAGTTAGAACGATATATGTACAGTAACATTCATTAGAGTTCAAAAAGTTATCTGATATTTCTCTTTTCCATTGTCTATGTTTCACCATCCAATAATCAGGGCCGTAACTACATTGAGGCAAATGAGGCAAATGCCTCATGTTTGAAATTTCAAAAAAAAAAAAAAACTTAAACAAAAGATTGTCTTAATATCGAATTGTTTTCATGGAAGTGTCTAGCAAGAAGCAAGTTATCTTCACTCTCTGGTGTCGCCCCTGCATGTTTTTCGTGATCCTAGTTTCTATTTACTTTTAGTTTTCAGAGTTGATGGTCTATTGTTTTGTACTTCTATGTGACTGTCCCGGGTTTGTGATGATTTTCATTTGTAAACGTGTGGTTTTGCAATGTACCATGCCCACCGATGTCCAGATATTGTGTGAGAAAATATTTTAAGAATATACGATGCTACGAGACACACAAAAAAAATGGTCGTTTCTGCATGGAGAATTGAACTTGATATCAAAGAATACAAAACTGGCTTTTTTCATGGGGGTAGATAAAACTAGAAAGCTGACATGGTTTAAATTAAATAAGGTCACCAATTTCCTGGATTCAAATAATTTGGGGAAAAAAAACAATAATGTATTGCCATATGACCTTTGCCATTGAAGGGTTTAACTTGCATTAAGTCATGTTCAGACCCTCTAACAGAAAATAAAGGAATATGGAGTAAATGTGCACGAAACATAATCGCACAGAGTCAATGCATAGAAAAAATTCTAAAAGACAATGGTCAAAGTTGCTGGAGGGTCTTCAACAATAAAAGAATCAATAATACCGTAAAACAGGGTCAAGATGGTCCCTAGTGTCGACTGAAGCAGTACTAATACTTAAAGTACAATCTGTCACTATATTTAAATCTAGTCATAAAACACAACCATAGTCTAAGCACAATAAAATGAAGACAAAAACAGACAGACAGATCCTGTATTAATGAATTACGATTTTTGCTTTATCCCTGAAACTTTCAGAATGCACGATTTTTCGTAATTTTTCTTAGAGCTTCTGGGGGCCAAACCCCTCGTCAAAATTTGTTCGCCTCGCTCCGCTCGGCGAATATATTTTGCCTCACTATAAGAAGAGGCTAGTTACCACCCTGCAATTCTTAATGGCAATTGTCAGCCGTCTAGCTTTTTCAGAAGAGATAATCTTTGGTAATGTATTTTGAAACAGAAGTGTAAGGGTTTTCAGTTGAAGAATTAACTCTTCTTTGAATCCAAGTTGTTTGGTATATTTTGTACAGTCCAGTACAAGTTGCGTAACTGCTAGTTTATGTCAAACAGTAGTTTCCATGTTCCAGGAGGATATTTTTCAGTCACAAGTTGTTTAATAGGGGTGAAGTATTCTTTTCTCTCACTGCCTAGAACAGGACACGTTGTTAGTACATGTAAGATATCCTCTATTTCCCTGTGGCATCATAGCGCTGGAGGCATGTGGGGTTAATTGTATATATTGGCTGAACTTGTGTTTGTCAGCTTGCACCATTTATGTCCCTGTCAGCATCCTTACTTTAGTTGTGGCTTTTCTTATTTCTTACATGTTTTGACCTACGGAGTCCCATACAGGATGTGCATGTTGATTCTGCAATGCCAAATTTGAGGTTCAGAAATTTTAAAGATGACATTTGCTGAGCTTCCTCTTTTGAGTCTGAGGGTCCAGAAGGAGGAGATTTCTGTTTTTACTAATTTCTTCCAAGATAGTTTCGATGGAATTGTAGTGTTTTTGTCTAAGATGTCTGGTAGATTGTATTTTGATAGTAATAAGCGGCAGTTTGAAAGAAGAAGCTATTGTTGTTGTCATAGTTCACTGCAATTTGTCTGTTGGAGCAGATTGTAAGGGAGTGTAGAAATGTTAATTTCCTCTTGTGAATTTCTGCTTCTACCGAGAGAATTTCCTTTTGTGAATTTCTGCTTCTACCGGGAGAACCCGGCGGTTTTGCTGTCCTCGTGGCAAGCGTTGTATTGCACCACGCAGTGTACCAATATGGAACCTCTCCAAAATCTGAATCTGAGGTTTTTGTTAGAGAAATGATTTCAAGGCCATATAGTAGTCTTGGTCACAGGCGCTTGGGTATATGATGCAGATTTTTTTTTTGGATGATTAAAATATTCAATTTTCTATATTTATAATACATATCTATCACTTCTGTGCATGTCTCACCTAGTTTCGAGTGATTTAAACGACCCAGAGAAAATACCCAATTTTACTATCCATACTATTATAATAAACAAATAGTATGGATAGTAAAATTGGGTATTTTCTCTGGGTCGTTTAAATCACTCGAAACTAGGTGAGACATGCACAGAAGTGATAGATATGTATTATAAATATAGAAAATTGAATATATTTATCAGCAATAAAAATAAAAAACAAATCTGCATCATATACCCAAGCGCCTGTGGTCATGGTAGCAAATGTTAAAAATCTGCTTAAACCAAACCAAAAAGGACCATATCTGGAAAGGAAGCAGAGCTTTGCATGAGGGAGACACATACTCCATTATTAAAACAATATTGAACTTCGTTATGCATATAAGAAAGATATACATTAATTTGATACAATCAATTAATCTTTACAAAGGTGACTGTTGACAGTTCATTGTGTGTAACAATAAACACAAATTTAAATGTATCTGAGGCCACAACTATTTCAGTTTTAGTTTCTTTCTCAGATTTATACAACACCAGAGTTACAATAAAAACATTTAAATTCAACTAAGGTAAAATATACATCGATATTTGCCCAATTAAATATGCAACTATAGTTGCGAGCAAGCCTGATTATTCCGGTATCAATTGAAGAAAAAAACTTATGATATTGAAGAACCAATAATTATGTTGATATTTCGATTTTCTTCTCTTGCAGCATCCCTGTCTCTACGTCTCTCATCTCTGGGTCTGTCTCTACGCCTGATCTCAATGACTTTCGTTTCTTTCATGCTCTCTATAGGACTTTGATCTTCTTTCTTCTTTCTGAGATCCTCTCTGAAACACTAAAACGTATTTTTACGTGGCCTAATGAGTTAGAACCACGAAAACATTTAAGCATTAATCTAAAATTTGCACCAATAGGTAATATGTAAGTTTTTATTTATTTATTTATTTAGTATTCCCTGCTTTTATCTCTCTCTTTTATTGTTCACAACATATAGAATATAAAGAGTTGGGGCAATCCAATTTCTGTCGCATTGTTGCAATTGAAGAATTCTAGAAACGGCCGGGAAATGTGTCAAAGATACAAAATTCGAACATTGCCATGAGCAGAAAACAGCCCAATGCCACAGATGGTTCTTTAAAAATGCCCAAAAATTGCACACCCGGAGATTTGGTTTAGCTGGCCCTTACACAAAATGTATACTACATTGTAGTTTGGCGAAATGAACAATGTATTCATATGATTTGCTTCAGCAGAACGTCTACATGGCCAATCTATTGTCCTCATAACAGCCCAGAACAGTTAAAGTAATATAGTTACGAACTGAACAATCCATAGCAGTTATAGGCACTTGACCTTATTCTATTAAAATCAAAATTGTAAATAGTGGTACACAGAAAGATTGTTACCATAGATGGACAGAAGGACGGACACACTAATTACATCTGAGAATTACATGCTCGTAAATTAATTTTTCGAATAATTTTCTCGTATTCCTTAAAAAAAAGTATGGAATTTTGAAAGAACATACGCGTGTATCTTTCCTTTAACAAATCCAATAAACGCGCGTATGAAAAAATTGTTGTAAACACATATTTTATTTACACTCCTTTAAATAATACAAATCTAAGTATCATTCAATGTTTTCTATTAAAACTATATTGCACTTCTCTTTCAGAAAATGTAAAAATCGTGATACACTACGCTTTAACTTGCCCACAACTTAGTGTACTCAACACTGTTCTCAATCCAAAAGTGGTGAAGACTCATGAACAGGAATACACTGATGTTCTCAATCCAGAAGTGTTGAAGACTCATGAACAGGAATATACTGATGTTCTTAATCCAGAAGTGATGAAGACTCATAAACAGGAATACACTTATGTTCTTAAACCAAAGTGTTGAAGACTCATGAACAGGATTTCACGAATGTACTTAATCCAGAAGTGTTGAAGACTCATGGACAGGATTTCACTGATGTTCTTAATCTAGAAGTGTTGAAGACTCATGAACAGGAATACACTGATGTTCTTAATCCAGAAGTGTTGAAGACTCATGAACAGTTATACACTGATGTTCTTAATCCAGAAGTGTTGAAGACTCATGAACAGGAATACACTAATGTTCTTAATCCAGAAGTGTTGAAGACTCATGAACAGGAATACACTGATGTTCTTAATCCAGAAGTGTTGAAGACTCATGAACAGGAATACACTGATGTTCTTAATCCAGAAGTGTTGAAGACTCATGAACAGGATTTCACTGATGTTCTTAATCCAGAAGTGTTGAAGACTAATGAACAGGATTTCACTGATGTTCTTAATCCAGAAGTGTTGAAGACTCATGAACAGGAATACACTGATGATCAACTTGTTCAAACAGAAACGCATTTTGATATTCTTCATTTTTATCGGAATTTTTAAAATACTATTGGAGCAAATTCAAGTTACAGAACTCACTAAGTATTATATAGACAAGAAGTTTAGTCCTGTACACCGAAGCTTATTTGGCTCTAGGAAGTCTACGCCAGTGCTCGTATTGTTTACTACATGGACTGCAACAAAAGACAAATATTTGTGCCATAACAATACAGTTAAGAACTGGAAATCTTTGTCACCGTTTGTCACGCCCGTTTTGTTTTCGGACGAGGAGTTTGTAAGGGGCGAAGCTGAATCAAAAGGATGGAGAGTTCTGCCTGTAAAACAATCTACCATTGGCTTGCCGATCTTAAAATATATGTACATGGAAATTCAAAAATCTTTCTCATCTTCATTTGTTGCTTATTCAAATTCAGACATTCTTTTCACAGATTCAATAGTGAAAACTTTAATGATGGTTTCGCAAAGTAATTTATCAAAAACTAATGAATTATTGCTGACCGGGAGAAGAATAAATGTTGTAAATGTGACAGCAATTGAAGCATCGTCTTTTAAAGGTATTCTAAAAGCCTCTGAAAGAGGAGAACTATATGCTGGGGATGCACTCGACTATTTCATAACAACAAGTGGGTATCCTTGGAAGGACGCACCGGATTTAGTCGTTGGACGACCTGGATTTGATAACTGGATTGTTGCAAATGCAAGATTGATGAATTTTTCAGTTATAGATACGACCGAAACAATTATTGCTGTTCATCAGACGACAGAAGCCGGAAATAAAGAAGCCCACCAACAACATAATGTATCATATAATATAGAGTTACAGGAAAAGTTTAATGAACGACTCAGATATAATCTGGGTGTAACAAGTTGTATGAAGTACAAAACTGAAAATTCCAAAAACGGTTCTGTAAAACTTATGAAAAAGTCTATCAATCCAAGCTGCTTTCCAATTCTATTGACCAACTCAATGATAGAAATGGCCAAGAAAATCAACAGATTGAGAAAAGAACAACAAGAACAGAGTAGAAATAAGACACAAACTGTAAAGTAAAAAGAAATAGGTAAATTGAGCAGCTAGATATAGCTACAAATAAAGACATATATTTAATACATGTATTCTCTGCTACAAAAGTGAGAAAATATTTAAATTAATATCTAAATGTCATCGAATTTGAGACCATCTGATCGCATTTTTTTTTAATTCGCAAAAGTAGCCCTTTTTATGTGTACAGCAATATGGGCTGTGAAAGTCGTACTCGTACATGTTTCTAATTTGAAGATTACCACAACCCCCTTACAACCATTTATTCAACCTGTATCAAATGGACATATAACCATACATGACTGAACTAGAACTTCCCTTCATCAATTTAAATGGACTAGCCCTTTAATCAATGACTACAGGAGACCAACTTATGAGAAAAAATCACATTAGTCGCAGGGGCGGATCCAGCCATTTTAAAAGGGGGGGGGGGGGTTCCTAACCCAGGACAAAGGGGGGTTCCAATCACATGTTCCCATTGAAATACATTGATCGTCCAAAAAAAAGGGGGGTTCCAACCCCTGGAACCCCCCCCCCCCCCCCCCCCCTCTGGATCCGCGCCTGAGTCGTTAAGACAAAACAAATTGAAGTGACGTTCTAAAGGGGTTGAACTTTTTTTTTTAACAAGCGTGTATACAAAGAAACAAACTTAACCAGGAAAACTTAACATTGAACAATGAAACCGAGGTCAAGGTCAGATGAACCATGCCAGACAGACATGTGTACCTTACAATCAATCTGTGCATTACATATAGTTGACTCTTAAATTTGCTAATAGTACCCAAGAAACAAACTTAACCATGAAAACTTACCATTGACCAATGAACCATGAAAATGAGGTCAAGGTCAGATGAAACCTGCCAGACAGATAAATACACCTAAAAATCAGCCCACATTGCTGTACACATAAAAAGGGCTAATATTGCGAATAAAAAAAAAAATGCGATAGTCTCAAATTCGATGACCTTGAGTTATTTAAATCAAAATTTAAATCAAAAACTAGTTGACCTATTGCTTAAAGTGTCTAAGAAACAAACTAAATCATGAAAATGAGGCCAAGGTCAGATTCTACCAGACAGACGGACATATGCACGTTACAATCATTGCATACATCAAATAAAGTTGAATTATTGCTTAATATAGTTTAAGAAAAAAAGACCAAAACACAAAACTTTACACTAAGCAATGATGTCAAGGTCAAATAAAACTTGCTTTTCCATACACCAAATAAAGTTGAACTATTGCATATGGGATATGTGCCAGTTGGAATTTCCACCTTATAAACTTTTCATTCACCAAATATAGTTGACTTATTGCTTAAAGTTTAAGAAAGCAAAACCCTAAGCAATGAACCGTGAAAATGAGGTCAAGGTCAAATAAAACCTGTCAGGTTGTCATGTACATCGTAAAATATTTCTATGCACCAAATATAATAGTTTACCATGAAAATGAGGTCAAGGTAAGATGACACCTACCAGTGGAACATATCTCAGCACCCTACAATCATTCCATACAGTAAATAAAGTAGACCTCTTGCTTTACGTTTTAGAAAAAAACAGACCACACAACAAAAACTTACCACTGAGTAATGAGCAGTAAAAATGAGATCAAGGACATATAAAACCTGCAAGACTGACGACATTGTAAAATATTTCTATACACCAAATATGATTGGCCTGTTGCATATAGTATTTGAAAAAATACCAAAACACTGAAACATGAAAATGATGTCAAGGACAGATGACAACGACAGTTGGACATGTACACCTTACCATCATTCCATACAATAAATATAGTAGACATATTGCTCATAATATCCGATATATGGACTTGACCAGGAAAAATTAACCTTGCTCACTGATCCATGAAATAATGTAGATGTCAGATGAAAACTGTCTGACAGGCCTAAGGACCTTGAAAGGTATGCACATACTATATATTAATAGAACTTTTTTTTCAAGTAGTAACTGGACCATGAAAATGAGGTAAGAGAAAATGGACATATGACAGTTGGAAACTTCATAAATTTACAAAGTATGAAGGACCCAGGTATGTTGCCTTCTAAAATATAAACTTATTTTTTAACCAAACCGTCTGGAGTAAATAGAGCAAGTTTCTTGCGAAAGACTTATTCATAAGTCTGACATGGGCAATTAAAGTAGAGACCCTGAGCAGTGGCAATTGTTCACCTTGTATTTTTTTTTTAATTGTTTGTGTCATCTATGGTCTCCGAGTGCATTTTTAATGTTGATTCAGTGAAGAGAAATATATTCAGGAAAATTCCTTAAAACGGACAAGCTCGTATGAGTACAATCAACAACATTTGTTCATAAGGGATCATAAGAAACTCTGTAATTGAAGGAAATTTCACCATTTATCAATAAAAAAAAATAATAAAATGTTCTATTTCCTAAAAAAAAAGTATTTGTTTTTGAAGCAAATTTCTACTCATTAAAATGTTTATTTTTTCTAAATGTTTTCTGTAATATGTAATGGTTTCTGCCATGTTTGGAGTGGTGATGGTGGTTCATACTATTAAGTATAATTCTTAAATAAGATAAATAGTTTAATCCTGTAACATTTTATTTTATTTCTTATGCAGCAAAAATACTGCAATCTGATTGGTTGACTACCCCGGTGTAAGTAACACCCAACCCTTGTTGAACGGGGATAAATAAAATTTTAGCAAAAATTTAAAAAAAACATGAAATTTTGTACAAATTTTTAGAAAAATAAAATTAAAAAAAAAAAATTAGAAGAAAATTGAAAAAAAATTGAAAAAAAATTAAAAAAATTAAAAACTTAATTTTATTTTTTTTGAAAACTCAAAAGAACACAACAATTTTCTGAATTTTTCCACAAATAAAGTAAAAAAGTATTTGAAAATGTGCAGCATCATGGACATTGAAAAAATATTACGCTGGAAATTTTTCATTACCATTTTTACATCCTGGTTTCAAAATGAGTAAAGAAATTGTTCATAAGAAATAAATTTGTTATCTTGGTGTAATCAGGGGTGTACAGAATTTTACACCGTTGTTGAAAATTCTGTACACCCCTGATTACACCAAGATAACTAATAGTATCTTTTCCAAGTCAGCAATCTTCTCTGTGACTCACTAAGTTATATGCCAAAGCTTAAAACTTTTAAAAGATCAAAGGTAATGGTTCTGATTCAAATGGCTTGGTTGTGAAATATATGGGTTCAATCTAACTGTGAAGTTTTAAGGTTCAAATTGAAAACTGTATAGGAAATAGTCTTTTGTAAGTTTCACTGAAAATTACAAAGTTCCCACGTCAGGAACTAGAGGCTCTCAAGAGCCTGTGTCGCTCACCTCTTAATGTGTTTACTGATGTCGGCCATCTTTGTTGGTAGGCGGGGTCATTAGACACTCTTTTTAAAAATAGATACCCTAGTATTATGATTGTGGCCAAGTTTGTTTAATTTGGCCAAGTAGTTTTAGAAAAGATTTTTATACAAGTTACAAAAATGAGAAAAAGTTATTTAATATTGACTCTAAAGGGCAATAACTCCTTAGGGGGTCCTCTAACAATTTTGATCATGTTGACTTATTTGTAGATCTTACTTTGCTGAACATTATTGCTGTTTACAGTTTATCTCTATCTATAATAGTATTCAAGATAATAACCAAAAACTGCAAATTTTTTTTAAAATAACCAATTTAAGGGCAGCAACCCAACAACAGGTTGTCCGATTCAACTGAAAATTTGTGAGGGGATATATCTCATTCTGATGGACATTAAAATCTTGAAAAATTGCCCTAAATGTCTTGGTTTCAAAGATATAAAGCAAAAACTGCATTTTACCACTATGTTCTAATTTTAGCCATGTCGGCCATTTTGTTTGGTAGGCTGGGTCATCGGACACATTTTTTAAACTATAAACCACTATGATAATTGTCGCCAAGTTTGATTAAATTTGGCAAAGTAGTTTTAGAGAAGAAAATTTTTAGAAAAGTTACAAAAAATGATGAAAAGTTGTAAAAAATTGACTATAAAGGGCAATAACTCCTTAAGGGGTCGACTGGCAATTTTGGTCATGTTGACTTATTTGTAGGTCTTACTCTGCTGAACATTATTGCTGTTTACAGTTTATCTCTATCTATAATAGTATTCAAGATAATAACCAAAAACTGCAAAATTTCCTTAAAATAACCATTTCAGGGGCAGCAACCCAACAACAGGTTGTCCGATTCGTCTGAAAATTTCAGGGCAGATAGATCTTCACCTGATTAACAATTTTACCCCTGTCAGATTTGCTCTAAATGCTTTGGTTTTTGAGTTATAAGCCAAAAACTGCATTTTACCCCTATGTTCTATTTTTAGCCATGGCGGCCATCTTGGTTGGTTTGACGGGTCACGCCACACATTTTTTAAACTAGATATCCCAAGGATGATTGTGGCCAAGTTTGGTAGAATTTGGCCCAGTAGTTTCAGAGGAGAAGATTTTTGTAAAAGTTTACAGACGACGGACGACGGACGCCAAGTGATGAGAAAAGCTCACTTGACCTTTCAGGTCAGGTGAGCTAAAAATGGGAATCAAGAACGTGTCCATAGCACTCAGACTATCATTTACTATGTTTAGTGGACCGTAAAATTGGGGCCAAAACTCTAATTTGGCATTAAAATTAGAAAGATCATAACATAGGGAAACTGTATAACTTTGTTTGAGCTTTTGATATTGCCATTTGATTAGGGACTGTCCTTTTTGAATTTTCTTTGGTGTCCAGTAATTTTGTAATTTTTATTTTTATTTTTTTCAAGTTGATTGGATTTAAACTTCATCAAAAACTACCTTTCCCAAAATCTTTAATCTGAAGTGGGACAGATGGACAGACAGAAAAATGAACAGACACACAGACCAAAAAATGTAATACCTCTAGGTGGGACATAAAAACCCTAAAACAATTCATAAATAGCATGTGCACATTTTTATCATGTCTGCAAACTTTCTGTGAAGTTTTCAGTGATCCAATTGACTACACAAAATAGATACACAATTTTTACTGTCATACTACTACTAGATGCCAGTTTTGGGCTTTGCACAGTCTAATCAAAACAAAGGAAAGTCAAGATTTCTTTTTACTGTTTATTTTTTTCAAAATAGTATTAACATTTATTTACAAAGAAAAGTCTTTCCAGAGATGTTCAACAAGTATGTTTATAAATGGTATTTGCAGTTTGATAGTATGAATAATCTTTTGTCTTGTTCCAAATTCAAAATGGCATCTTGTCTTTTTTCCAAATTCAAAATGGCATGTTGTCTTTTTTCTAAATGATCTTTTTACTTATTTCACATTTCCATCTTTGGTTGCTGTATTGGATGAATGCCAAATCTCTTCTTGATTGTGTTTCTATGTCTTGAGTATTTGTCATCGGGTGAAAATCTTGCTGGATGTGCAGATAGTGTTGGTCGACCTTCTGGATCTATTTTCTATAATAAAACATGAAATAAAATTTTAAAAGACTTGTAACTATAAAATTAAAAGCATTATGACATATTGAAGGCTATTTCAGTATTTTTCTGTCACCTGTGACACCTTTTTACCTTAATCTTCCAAAATGTCATAATTAAATAAACTAGATCACATTGATACACAGGGTCTTGTCTAGTGTGTCAGACCAATTTTTACTGTCAATGGGGAGGTGGTTTATAAAAGAAAGCGACCCCATTGACAGTAAAACCTCATCTGACCCACTAAACAATTCCCTGTCTTTAAAGCATAGGTGCTTGAGGACAGGATCCTGTTATGAGCCCCCCATAGTCCCTCCCCCTTATTATCATAAATCTCAGATTTTATAATATATATCACTTATTTGTATCAGAAAATTTTTTGCATGTACCCAACTGCACAATTGGGGTCAATGCATTTTTTTCAGTGTGTGTATTGTTATCTCTGTATTTCACTATTTGATATAGAATAGAATATCTATATTCTATTTGATATATTATACGTATGTTTCATTGTTATTATTCTGCTCCTTATGAACGCTTTGCGTAGAAGTAAAGTGTCTGTATAAATGTGCAATTGTAATGATTTTGAAAATTTTATTTGTTTGGTACAACCACAACAAATTATGTACAAGAAGATAATCATTTCAACCCTTCATATTTATAAAAAAAAATATTTTTAATTGATACAATTTGACTTATTAGTTAATTACCTTTAAAGTGTACACACGTTCCCCACTTTCATTTTCATAGTACATTAAAAACATCGTGAAATTCTTCAGTTAAACTCAAACACGTGGAGAGTACAAGTATTGTTGTGTAAAGAAAGCTTTGAACTGAACAAAAATTACGTTATATTCAAACGCATATCCGACCCTATTGTGAAAACATAGTTGCGTTCGAAATAACAACTCTAACCAAGAACTTGAACGATCTGCAGTTTGTATTGGTTCTCATTCGTCACAACTCGGTCAATTCCGTATTCACCCGAGCATTGCCGATTGTATTGAGTGATTCTATATGGCCGCCTCGTGGTTTTTTTTAATATGGGTTGACACAGGAACATATATATATATATATTAGATATACTGTTCCCAGGTTGACATGGCCGTTAAAACTGATTATTTGATTACCAGATAAACTATTTCCTGATTAATTGATAATCTAGGACTGTATTTTTAATATGAGTAAGGCGCTACCTTAAAGGTCAGCTTTCCAAGACTATGTCCTGGCTACATATTGATTGATTGTTGGTTGCTTAACGTCCAGTGGCAAATATGTCATGCATGTTCAAGACACATGTCCTACATATAGTTTTTGTCTAAAATAAAATAATTAGTTCAAACGGAAATGTTTAGGGAGCGATCATTGAACGGGCGGGAGGGGTATGTTTTTTTTTCTTTAAAATATTCCGATTTCCAAATTGCCATGATAAAAGAAGACAAAAAAAACAAACTATAATCAATTCCATTACCATAATTTTACAAGAAATGTAAGTCCTAGGACATATATTTTCCTAGAAAAATAAGTGAATAGCTAGTTACATGTCTTATACATCTTTTCCGCAAAAAAATTTCGAATTTGTATCAAACCTAGAACAAATCAAAATTTTTTTTTTAATAATTAGAAATCTGATTTCCGAGAGAAAAAAGTCCTTTAAAAATTCTCATGACATTCCTTAAAACTTCAAAAGAGTAAAATAGAGATATATATATATATATATTAAGTCATAGGCACTTTAGAAATTTTGAACAATGTTGGAGTACTATGATTTATTTTGTGCATTTTCAGTGGTTATTTAGATTAATCATCAATATCAAATTATAATTTCTTTATTCTTATAAGCATTGAAGATACATATACAGATACAGAGAGGGTATAAAATATGACAGAAATGTGCAACTATTTATAAACATTTTTTGAAAATGCTATATATGCATTTTAGCCAAGAGTACCTACTCTGAAATTAATTAACACACTTTATGAACTTAGACAATCTTTTTGACTCTACTTTTTGTTTAATTGTCTCAACAGTTGGTTTTTTTTTGTATTTACTCGAACCAAATAGAACTTTGCGAGGTAGAATTTCCCACTGATGTAAAAATAAAAAAAGACATTCTAGCAAATAAAGGGATTTGTCTCCAAAACTACAAAGATTTAAAAATTATCAAAATGTCTATAGTTTTAATGTTTTCCATAAAGCAATAATGTTAGGAGACCAACTACAGGTACGTTTATCAGTGCTAACATTTTCGAAAACTTTTTCAATGTTCAATTATTCAATGTTTAAATTTGTTTATTTTTGATTATACCAAAGTTGGGTTGTGTTTACTATGGGTTAATTTCTG
Organism: Mytilus edulis; assembly: GCF_963676685.1. Taxonomy (NCBI): domain Eukaryota; kingdom Metazoa; phylum Mollusca; class Bivalvia; order Mytilida; family Mytilidae; genus Mytilus; species Mytilus edulis. Next base: position 60,107,748 of record NC_092348.1, read on the forward strand.
TGTAATTTGATCTCTTGCGGAGAGTTGATTGTCTCATTGGAAATCATACATATACATCTTTTTTATATTTACTGTTCAATAGATAATAAAAGGACTGGACACACATTTGAAGTTTTTTCCTGTCAGGCCATAGAAAAAATTTAGTCTCTTTGTCGTAAAAGCGCTGAAAAAATAGTTGAAGTGTCATTTCTCCCATAAAATGGTGGAATAATAAGGACGGTGTAATTTGACCAATAGCACATGATCGCAAAAATGTAAGACTTCGTAGGTCCATATCGTTTGCTGTCAACGTTTTTTTTTATCGGATATTTTATTTTTTACTATCAATGCTAAACCATGTTTTTTTAATTGGATATTCAAGTGTTTTAAGTACTATCAATGCTGAACCACAACGTATTTATCGGGTTTTTTTCTCTCTCAGTGCTGAACCACCTATAATGGTTTTCAAAAGCAAATGATATGGACCTACGAAGTCTTTATTATATATAGGACTAGCAACAATCCTACCAAGTATGAGATCCGCTTTCAAACGTGTGTTCACAAGTTGTCAATAGTCAAAATACATGTATGCCGGTACAAAGCCACATAACTCTCATATGACACTCGTAGAACTAAATTTACAGTACATTATTTTTCAATAAAAATCACCCTCAAATGTGATCATAGGCGGATCCAAAGGGGGGCCTGGGGGCCCGGCCCCCCCCCCCCTTTCGTGGGAAAAAATTGGTTGATTATATAGGGAATCACTGAAGCATGACTGAAGAGGCCCCCCCTCCTTAGGTCAGTCAGAGGCCCCCCTTAGGAAAAGTTCTGGATCCGCCACTGGTGATAAAAAGAATAAGTTTATAAAACGCATTCAACTTTCAATTTGAGAGTGAAACAAAGTTAAATCATTTGATTGACTGATTCGATCCGAAGATAAACATTCTAATACAGGTAAAAACGATGATTAACATTTATTTTTTATCTGTAATATGAAATTAAATAGACCTATAAAAAAAAAGTGTGTGATAAGATTGTGTGAGGGAATTCGACGTTTGATGTACCACTGTTCACTCCAATGCAATTTATGACAATACCACTGCATCAATCAGAATTATTTTTTTTGCAGTGTTTTAAGAAATGATTTTGCTTTGTTGTCGCGTATTATTTGTGAAACATTCAATGTTTTAAAAAGGCGAATTTTCTTTATAAAGTCAATGATTATGTTGACTTTTGAAGGCCAAACTTTCTACAGCCTTAAATACGCTAATGAAAGATCCAAAAACTATACCAATACATAACGACATGTTTATGAAATTATAACAAATCTATTGGTTAACAAATTTTTACTCGTTATTGCAAAACAATGAACTTAATATATCTGACAGTTTCTCCCTACCCAGTTTACCCCTATACATTTTTATGATGTGGACTGGTCATTGTTATTGAATCGTAGGCAATTTGATTGGATTAAGGTGTTATTAGTTTACCTTCAAACTTGTTTATGCTTTTCATACATGACTATTGATTAATTAGAACGTGCATGAATGTGTAAGGTAACTAAAATGACCTTCAAACTGGACACTGGACTAGTCAATATTATGTTTTATCAATGAAAGTTAAGGTATGAAAGGTAAGAATTGCCACTTATTCGATTTTCACAAAATTTTCGGAATATACAGTTGAAAGGTTATTTTTTAAAAGCCTATTGTGAAGAGTAAAGGAGAGTTTACAAATAATACGTTTTGTTCCATTAAACAAGTCATTTTCGTGAGAGAAATACCGAAATATATTTTACGCACGACTACGGCAGGTAAAATTATTATTTATCATAATAAAAAAAAAGCATTTTTCAGTCTCATTGGAATATGTTGATTACAATTAATCCCAAACTTAAGAAGTAAGTAACTAAAGCCAAAATATGTCCGATCTGCCTATTTCTGCACATCAAAAGTCAATACGATCGTTTTAAAGTCAATTTCGTCTACCTCACACAATCTTGTTAGGCACTATAGAATAATTCAACAGCACGTGTTTGCGTAATCTATTTATATCTATATTTATGTTTACATCGCTTATATGGTCATCGGATGACTATAGAGGTCAACTCGATAAATAATTAGGTGGCGTCTAGACTCAAATACACACGAAATGAAGCTACGTATTTTCATGCCTGTGCCTTGTTTATTGTTTTATTTAGACTTTTAATAGTTTGGATAAATGTTTTACATTGTTATAAATCCAAATATGAGAATTTGATTAGAATCGATGAACATGAATTTGACAGCTAGTGCCCCTTTGAAGTGGTCTTCTGTAAATTTTTAGTTCGAACCATACTGACTTATTTGTAGTGTATTGTTTTGTATTGTGCATGTACATTTCATTGGACATTGTGTTCAATTCCATTCCCACTCGATTAAATTCCCTCAGTTTGACCAAATAATGTTCAGGCAAAGAACACATCGGTTTGCAGTTTGACAGTTGTGTTCCTTCTATGTATGCTAGTACACTGGAGTATCTTTTTTTTAAAGGGGTCATCTGCGTCCATTTTATATGCGTGCTAAGTCATAGACAGGTTGAATCAACCGTTATTAAAGCATTTGACATATCTTTCATAATTTGCAGCTTTCTAACACGTTTAATGAAGTCAACATCTGTTGCTGATGATTTTTTTTATGTAAATTTACAATGTAAGTAAATATTTTTAGTAATATTCAAGGTGTTTATCCAAACGCACCTTTATATACTACAGGATATCTAGATAATTTTAGTTTTGGAATCTATACATGTATTAAATGTTAGCAATGACTACAGGTATATATTTATACGATCCGATATCGGCTAATGTTTTTTGTGTTGCTATTGATAGGGTTAAATGATGAAAAATGCTTTCTTTTGATTGTGTTTCACATTTTCATAAAATATTCTAGTACCGCGACTATTCAAATGTACTAGAACTTGACCCATTTCTTAAAATTTTTGATCGTCCATGAAAAGTTAAAACTGTAGGATAAAACTCGCTGTTTGTAATACGAATACGAATACAAAAAATCTGAACTAAAATAAGGCGTATAGGTACAGTTTTCAATTTGTTAGCGGTCATGACGTAAAACAGCGAATCAAAGAATTCAATATTTATAACTAATATAGGACAATGCTGTTGATTAAAAAATACTCCATTCCAGGACCTTTTGTTTTCCAAATAATTAATATTATCAATAATTGATAAGTTCCAGTTCGACGGGTTCAAACAGAAAGATTTGAAAGCAGAGAAAACTGTGTATCTTATAATCAGCATGACTTTATCAGATGACAATACTAATACTAAAATAAGGTTTGTGCATAGTTATATACTTTAATTCAGTCACGGACCCGCGATATACGGGTGTGTTCTAGTTTTTTTTATAATCATATTTCCATATTTGTTCTAAATCATATTTAATTATTAACAATCAGTATGTATGTTAGATTGCATTTGTTGTTTGTGTGGATATTGTGTATGAAATTTGCGATTTGTGTTTATTTATATGCGCTTTATGATCCCTTTGATTAGGAATAAAGATGATTTGATTTATACACCTAAAATTCCGTATGAACAAGTACGTGCTAGTTACTTAGTCTTGAATAGTAACGCAATTATGGACTTGAAGAGTTGAAGTCATGAGCAGATTTTTTAATGGTGTAAGTTTTCGAGCTAACAGTCCACAGGAAAACAAGTCACCCTACTGAGACACACTGTTGCTGACTGCGAGCCGATCACTCGATCGTCTGCTCTTACTGTACGTTTTGGCTGTGTGGGGAGAAGCGGGAAATGTTGACCTTGTCAGACTCAAGGCGAGCATGCTACCATGGGATAAACGAGGTGGTTGTAAATAAGAAAATCGATATTCGTTAACTGTAAATTACATTTGATTTCAATCGTCAGTAAACGACGTATGTATTTCTTTTTTTCGAGGGGGGATTAAGAGCAACATAAGAAAGATCGCAAGTATTAATGTTTCATTTCAGAAAAGTTCTTATATTTTGCTTATGGAAGCAATTTACTGAAACAACGACTTCAACTTAAGAATCCTACTGCAGTATACAAAACAACAGCTAAGTTAATGGTAAGTAAAGATAGCCGTTACATTACATGATTCCAATATGTATTTTTTAAGACTTAGAATAAGATGTAAATATGTGACTTGAAGAAAAAGATTGTACCGTTATGGACGATTTTACCGCTATACTTTGTGTACAGTTTATCCATACCGGTTAATCGAACACGCCTTACCCATGCAATTTACCGTTAGTTTTCACTAGCCGTTTAAAAGTTTTGAACATCCCTGTACTTAGTGGAATTTATAGAAGTAGTATACCTGGTTATTAAATAAACTTCCTATACTAACTTGAATAACCATTTGAAATATTGAATATTTTAGATACTTTTTTATCCTAATTAAGAAGTATATATTGACCTTAATGTTTGTTTGTTTAACCGATCTGGTATACAATTAGCATTTCTAATTAAACCCCTGGCCAAGGTTGACCTTTACTTGTATGATATTCCTCGAATCTAGTGTAGTTTGAAAGCTTTTTTCTCCACAATGGGTGACCTGCTAACATCCAGTACTAGCTCGACTTAAAATTAGCCTAGATGTTACATACATATATTTACTAGACCATTAGTGATTTTGTACATCATACATATTCTTGTTGTTGATCTTCTCTTTTCTAATTGCTGCCACTCTTGTTGTTTTATCATGGTGTCAACCGATGATGTGTCACGATATTTGTTGGTAACATACAGAGCCCCTCTGCGTTGTACCATCTCAATTGTCTTTTTCTTGTTTTGTTGATAGGGGTCCTAAACTGCGCTTGCGTATTCTAGTGTTAGTTTTACTAATGACTTGTATGCATTTTCTTTCAGTTATCAGTTGTTGATGTTTAAATGTCTGTTTAGGGGCCCAGTAGTTATGTTTTTTTTTTTGGCAGATGTTATGTACATGGGTACTCCAATTAAGTCTGAGCTGATGGTTACTCCAAGCTATTTGGCAGATGATATTCCCAAGAACATGGCCGCGTATGATGTAATCTTTGCTGATATGATTTCTTAATTTTCTTGTTGGTGGTCATAACATTGCATTTGTCTGCGTTGAACTTCATGAGCCATCGTTGTTCCCAATCTGATAATGTATTCAAGCTGTCTTGCAGTGTTGTGGCATCTGTTGTTGTTGTGTGGTAAATGATAGTGTCGTCGGCAAATAATCTTGTTCAAGATTGAACTCCCTCTGACATATCATTGATTTAGTAGATGAAAAGATCGGGATATAGGACTGAACCCTGTGGTACACCTGATTCAACATCAATGAATCCAGAGCTTACTCCTTCAACTTCTACTGACTGTTGTTTCTATACCCGTATTGCCTTAGTTTATTGATCAGAGGTGAATGGCTTACTTTGTCAAAAGCCTTAGAGAAGTCCATAATTAAGCAATGTGTTTGCTTTCCTTCGTCTAAGTTTTGTGTTATATCATCTATGAACTCGTTGATTTGATTTTCACATGATATGTTTTTGCGGAACCCATGCTGCAAAGGATGAAGGATGTTATGTTTATCTCAGTGGGACATGATGTTACTGGTAACTATGTGTTCAATTATTTTGCAGGCTATACACGTTAAAGAAACTGGACGGTAGTTTTCTGCTTTATACTTTTGACCTTTTTTGAAGATGGGACAGACGTTGGCCATTTTCCAGTCTATTGGTTATTTTCCAGATTCATATTGACTGTACCTTAATTGTAAGCGGGAACGTTAATAAAAAATCGACTCAGAATGCCCGTCTGATATAAATATGGGTACTATTTGCCGCTGGACTTGAGAAGCTATACATAAATCAATTAATCTAGATCATTTATTAACGTAAAAAATGGCGAGACACATTGAAATGCAAAAATAAACACTAAAAATACCATGTATAAAAATTTAATTTCGTTGTATATTTTTCATCTATAGTCATATAGTTTTATATTTAGGATTTTAGATTATCATTCTTCATTACGATAAATCCGAAAACATCAAGATGGAATGGTGCCGCTGCAACTATAGCACCTGCTAAAGGAAGCTCTGTATGGGGTACAGTTTGGGAACTTGGTGTTGAGGACATACCTTCTTTAGACAGGTATTACAGTATTTAAAAAAAAATGTTATCTGAGAACGTCAGTGACCCCGCTTAAGCTTTTAAAAAGGGGCATACTCTAGAACGGTAAATGACAGACAAGACTAAGTCGAACTCTTTCCGCGTCGGTTGTGAGTTTTATACTGTTGTATATGAGCAATCGTACCAAGTTTCCTTATTTTACTATTACTTATATTAATATTTTTTTCTAATTGAATGCCTCTTTTTGTAATATAAAGAAATTTATACTGATATTTTCCTTTTCTTTAATCAAGGACGTACAAGTTAAAATTATGCATCCTTGCTTCTATATACAATGTTTATGTTATATAATTATTTTGGATTGAAAGTAATTGAGAAAGTGTTACTTTAATCCTTTGTGTTGTTTCAGGCAAGAAGGTATTTACAAAGCTTTAAATGTTGACGTGATATCCGAAGACCGAAGTCTAACTTGTAGAACTTATTTATTGGAACCAACCGCTGTCCCTAGTGACTGGGATATGAGGCCATCTCCACAATATATGGACATTATAATAAGAGGTGCTATTCAGAGTAATTTACCAGAGGAATATATCAGTCAACTTAAAAACATAGAACACAATAATTACTCTGGGTCAGTGAAAGTTTATGATGAAGTGTTAAAACTGCTGAACACTAGTTCCTGATATTTAAAGTGTTTTTGATATGTTTTAGACAATCGTTTTGGTCAGCATTTTTGTTATTTTATAAATGTGAATTATAATCAGACTTTTTTTTTTAAAAGCATTATTATTCATTTTATTGCAATTTCTATATTTACATCGCTTTGATGTGTATACATTTATATAAAAAGAATGTAAAGTTACTGACGAAACTATTGAAATATGGAAATTTAATGTTTCATATATAATTTATCAGAAAGTTGTCCTGACCATGCATGCAATATTTCCTACTGGACGTTAAGCAACCAATAATTAAATCATAAACATAATCATCAATCAAATTAAAATTGCATAAGCACACCACAACATCTGTACTACCCAAAGGTTACGATCCAGCCCCTCAGCCCTCAGAGGTAGTCTGAGATTACTCTGACGTCCAACGGCTGTTTTGCAAGACAAGCTGCGAGATTACTCTGACGTCCAACGGCTGTTTTACCAGACAAGCTTCGAGATTACTCTGATTTCCAACGGCTGTTTTGCCAGACAAGCTTCGAGATACCATGCATTGTAAAATTGCTGTTGGAAGTCAGAGTAATCTTGGATTCGCAGCTTTTCTGGCAAAGAAAAAAGCTCATCGAAAATAACAGATTTGGTACGCCAGATGCGATTTTCGTTTACATATTTACAGGCCAACAGGTAGCACTATCAATTGAAACAGTTTGAAGGCTTACTCAAATTTGAAGATAAAGAATATTGCAAACAGAAAATCAGTTTCATGGGATCTTTGTCATTGGAACCATAATTAAATGGTGATTTAAGTGAAACATTAAACAGATAAACGCAAGATTTGAAAACCATACAGAACTACTGGGAATAGATGAACAAGAATGCACACACATAAATATTTTGCCTGCTTTGTTGACCATTGTTTTATGCTGAAAGTCTTAAAAGATTATGGTTTTACTAAAAGCTGACCATGTCATGATGAACATTTCAAGTCTAGGTGTCAAGGTTACTAAATTGTACCAGACAGACATATAATCCTAACATTTTTATATACACCAAATATAAAATTGAGAATGGAAATGGGGAATGGGAAATGTGTCAAAGAGACAACAACCCGACCATAGAAAAAAACAACAGCAGAAGGTCACCAACAGGTTTTCAATGTAGCGAGAAATCCCCGCACCAGGAGGCGTCCTTCAGCTGGCCCCTAAACAAATATATACTAGTTCAGTGATAATGAACGCCATACTAATTTCCAAAAGGTAAGATTAAACCTAACAGACAGAAATGTGCACATAAAAATTCATTCCATATACACCAAACACACTTGACCTCTTGCGTCAAGTACTTGAAAAACAGACCAAATCACAAAAACTTATAACACTTAGAGGGGTCCGTACGTGGCCTGTTTTCCCTTACAAACAGTGGCGGATCCAGAAATTTTCATAAGTGGGGGCCCACTGACTGACCTAAGAGGGGCCCGCTCCAGTCACGCTTCCATGATTCCCTATATAAGCAACCAATTTTTTTCTGACAAATGTATCTTCATTTCTAAAGACAGTCCAAATTTCCAGTTTTTAGCGATATCCCGATCAATCCTTTTATAGGACTTACATTCTGTTACGTGTATGCATTGTTATAAATTTGTTTTCTTCCTGAACATACATGAAACATTTTCCACTGAATCAAAAGGAACTAACAATCAATCATTGTTGATAAAACAATCATGATATGGCATCACGGTCCGTGTAACACTTATCAATTCAAAGTTTTAAAAAGTTTTGAAATTTTAGATTTTTGGAATTTTGATCAAAGTTTTAAAATATCAAAATTTCAAATTGTGTTAAAGTTTTGAAATTTTGAAATTTTAACCAAATTATTAAAATATCAAAATTCTAAATATCGTTTATAAATTTGATATTTTAGAAACTTGATCAAACTTTTAAAATATTAAACCTAATGTGCAATTTTGATTATTTCACTTTTTGAAAGTTTAATTTTTTAAATGTTTGCTTAAAATATCAAAATAGAAAAGGGGCAATAAGAGGGATACCTGTAAAAAGCGAAACGAAATAAAAGCGGAACGAAACGAAACAATATGAATTAAAAACATACTGATACTTAAAAGTTTATGTATGAAATAAAACGGACAGTTGAAAGCGGTGAAAAATTGGATGACAAAATTAATATTTCTTAAAAGAAGATAATTCATTTAAAAACCAGGGGTGGCGTTCTCGAAAGTATCCTAAGATTCGTCCTAAGACACATCTTAGACCAATGTTAGGATGGACTTAAGATCAACTTAGGACACTCTTAAGTTGTGTCTCGAAGCTATCTCAGACGAATCTTATGTTAGGACGTCCTAAACATATTCTAGGTCGAAATTTTAAATCATTAAAGATATTTTTTGATAAACCAGAATTAAATTTGTGGTGTAATCGTATCGTGAAACACGAAGTTCAAAGTTTAAAATCATGCACAATTTCTTTATATACGAGTTGATAACCGATGGTGCGTTTCATTTCATGTTCATTTTCACGTAAAATAATGAGCAAAAAGCGAAATCAAGACTTTATTACACTAGGGTGAAGATAGGATGCTCTTAAGACACTTTATTGGGTGTCCTAAAGTTAGGACGAAAAATGAGATATATCGTAAGTTAAGAGAGCTTCGAGAACACGACTTAGGACAAAGACTTGTCATAAGATAGACTTAGGACACGTCCTAGTCCTAAGATAGCTTCGAGAACACCACCCCAGACGTACCATTTTACCTGCTTGTTTTTCTAGCACCCATATTTTAGGAGAAACAGGAGTAACAGTAAAAACTGAACAACTCGCAGTAGGTCAAATAGTATGGTTATGTTGAGCATGTATATACATTTTCTACTAAACTCTAAGCCACAAAAAAGGCCCAATACACGATGTATTTTCTCTTTTGATTTCATTTTTTTTTTCTGTTTTGCTTTACGACTTCTTACTTTCTGCAATCATGTTGGCTAAAGAATATATCATTTCATGTACAGAATGAAAGATCACTTAAACGTTTTTATTTGTTCTTTGTAAGTTGTTTGCCCTAAATATTCAGCTTTAAGCGTTCCGTAAAGAAAAGAAAAGCGCTTCATGATACTGATAGCATGGTTTAAGGTTGTGCTGGTCCACAGTGTGGGAGGTTTTTAATATAATCTTTTTTACGCTGAATTTAAGACGGTAATAGGATCCAATATCAGGAAATTTGAGCCAAGATACTGTTACAAGGTATCTACAAAAACTCATCATAGACGGATACCGGAATATAAATTTTGCCGGTTTTTGCGCCAGACGCGCGTTTCGTTTACAAAAGACTTATCATTGACACTCGAACCAAATTAAGTTAAAAAGGCAAATAAAGTCAAATAAAATTGAAAAGGCCAAATAAAGTAAACTGTTAAATCCAACGTATAGCTCTGGTTTTGTGAAAGTTGAAACCTTTCATATCATATATAAACGTATACCATAAACATTATTTTCACGAGCATTCATATTTATGTAATAATTACCGCTGTACTACATTAAGCACCCAACTTGCATTCATGTTTATGTAATAGTTGCCACTGTACTACATTAAGCACCCATCTTGCATTCATGTTTATGTAATAGTTGCCACTGTACTACATTAAGCACCCATCTATCAAGTTGTAGGTGTCGGCATTTTGAAAGTTGAAAATTGTGTTCAAACGTTTTTATCAGCGATAAATGGTAATCTTCTGGGGAACCAATATTTAGATAGTCCCCGTTTTTTTACTTGATACTACCACTAGGGGCTTCGATAATGGTACATTAACATATTCTGATCCCTAATTTGATGATATAATATTCTGTGCCAGAAGAGGACTAAAGAAAAATTATCCATGCCTTTTAGTGTTAAATTTTGAACGCTTCGACAAAACAACCTCACCCCACTTTTAAAGTTACATGGTTGCTACCTTAAAGACAACGTTTGGACTGGTTATCATACACGTAGCTCCATTAAAGGTTCTAAATCAACCACTGTTTTATTATAGTAAACAAAAGGAATAGATTTTTTTGTATTAAAGGATATTACTGTCCCGTATTTGCATTTTGTTATTTGGGTATTTGAAGTTATCGTACGACAATCGACTTTTAGCAAACTCACATGTACACCCAGTCAGAATGGGGCGTGCAAAGAGAATCCACACTATCAGCTGCATGATGGATTTTTTCCATTTTTGGCCGTACACCAATGACGCTCTCGAAAAACCAGTACAATGTTAAACGCTGGATTTGAAGTAAAGAATTCACATACGGAACGCTGAAACTGAAATTTGAAATTCAAGCAAAATAAGAACGAAACAATTAAAGAGGTGTTTGACCAAAGTGAAGTTAAAACATATTTAAATCCATCTATAAGGGCAACTTTGTCCTCGGAAGTTGAATCTTACGTTTCTTAGTAATTTGTATGTAAACAACCTATTTTAAATTATCGATTTTTTGTTGTTGCCAGTGACAAATATTTCATGAATGTTCCGGAACAAATTAGCAATAAATGCAACAGGGAGAGAGTGTGCATAATGAGGACATATAAAACCTTTCAATTGGTTTAATTGAGGTCTGGAGCTGGCGTATGACAGTAACTGTTAGCCTTATGTATAGTAGTCCTTTGTTATTTTATTATCATTGTCATGCATGGTAATTAGTTTCTTAGTTTGTTTCCTATTCTGACATAGGACTTGTATTTCCTATTGAAGTGCGTTTTACTGTTCGTATTACTGTGTGTTTTTCATTCTTTATTGGCTAGAGGTATAGGGGAGGGTTGTGATCTCACGAAACATGTTAAACCCCGCCGCATTTGTGCCCCTGTCCCAATCCAGGAGCCTCTGTCCTTCTAAGTCTTGTATGATTTTGATTTTAGTTCATTGTTATGTTTCGGAGTTTAGTATTACGTCTATAATCGCTGAAACAGTACACTTTTTTGTCTAGGGTCCAGCTGAAATACGCCTAGCACAACTTTTATTGCGACGCTATATTTTAATATTCCTTCCGTATCATTTCTTGGAACTGAAATACATCATAAAAGGCTCTATATTATCATCATGCAATCGATAAACAAGAAAGGAAAACGTTTTAAGTTGTATGCCAGCCCACCGAAGCGCTTTTTTCTGGATCTACCTTCAGCAGGAACGTCAAAAAGGCGAATAATACTATATGGTTTACTGCGAGTTGGTCATGTTTCACTGATACTTCTAAAAGTTTGGCACTGGGAACACAAAATAGCTTTGAATTATTGATCTCAAACGCTAACCTTATATAAGAGATTTAAATCAACGTAGTTAATTCCGGTTTAAATAGGTTTAATTATATTTTTTTTGATAGATGCACAACCTTAAAATTTCAGGATACTGTTATCCCATGTGATGTCTAATATGTTTCATAAAAAAAACCGACTTCTTCTTTTCATTATTTATTTTGTTATTAAGAATGATTTGATATATGTCATGCTATTTATTTATAACTAAGAGTAGTTCGTATCAGAGCCGTGTTTACATCAGTGATTAAAGGTACCCCTCTTGTCGCCCCTTTATATTTTTGATATTTTAAGCAAACATTTCAAAAATTAAACTTTCAAAAAGTGAAATAATCAAAATTGCACATTAGGTTTAGTATTTTAAAAGTTTGATCAAGTTTCTAAAATATCTAAACGATATTTAGAATTTTGATATTTTGATAATTTGGTTAAAATTTCAAAATTTCAAAACTTTGAACAATTTGAAATTTTGATATTTTAAAACTTTGATCAAAATTCCAAAAATCTAAAATTTCAAAACTTTTTAAAACTTTGAATTGATAAGTGTTACACGGACCCATCACAAGCACTTGTTTCTGTCAATGGTGATATACTTCCCACATTTGTATACGTAAAGTGATTTATGTGTACGCTTAGAAAGTAACCATATGTTATAAGGGGATGGGGACCGTCCAGGAAAAATCAATGTGAATTAAGTGGTTTTTTTTTTATCCTACATTGAACTTGCTGCGATCACTATAAAGATTGTGTTAAAATGCTGTCTTACCTTTCTAGGTTTTCCGTATAATTAATATCCTCTACCCGGTGCTTTTTATTTGTATAGCTTTGAGAGCGAGGTTTTTAATGTACAATTTAGCAAGCTATATCATTTTGACTTCATTTTCAAATCTTTTGAGGTTTGTTAACTGTGTTCACATAGGCAAGAAACAAATAGTACATATTCATATAGGCATCACCGAGAGATGCTTTTACCCGGGAAAATTTGACGTCGCTATGTTCATTGACGCGTTTTCCGTCGAATGACCCCAGGTCAACTTCAGTTTTTCAATCACGTCATTTCAAAATTGGAAACTCGTTTTTAGCGGTAGCAGTGTTTTACTTCATATATCTGTAAACAACTCGGGAATAAGTATCCACATCATTGTGATCCCACCTTCTTGGACCCTTCTTGGATATGGGGTTGGAAAAACATTAAAATGACAATTTCAGGAGATGATTTTAAGCGGCAATCGCAGGCAGAAGTGGTAATGCAACACTAATTTGAATTAAAATCTTCGTAGCAACATGATATTTCCTTCACAGTTCAATAGATTTATTTAGTACCATAAATGAAAGTGAGTATCCAACATATCTTTTTGTACAGGGTTGTCATTTCTTCATGCCAGAAGTCAAGGAACAGTCTGTCCCTGCATAAGTATGTATATACACATCAATTCTATACAAGATACATGTATGGTGTCTGTAAATCTTTATCAGATCCTTTCATTTAATACTGTAGGAGGGTTCATGGATGTAAAGTACTTCAAGTAGAGGAATTCTTCAGATTTTTCTTCATAAATGTAAAGAAGAAAATACATAAAATCATAACGAAAACAGGTATCACATCAGATCCTCCTGACTCCATTGTACATGTAAAACTTTTACACTTCTTGTTAGAGCACTGTTAGCAGTAATAAACTTAATTCTTTTATATGCACTTCTTCAGAAATGTGAATTTGTAAAAATCAATGATTTTTTTTTTGTCTTCCTGGTAAAAGAAAATATTAGTATAATTCAGCACATGTGAACCTTCAAGTTTTTTTGCATGGATATATGGATTGGTGGTTAATGTCCAGTGGCAAGTATGACATACTTACTTACTGCCCTTGTACGCCATTGGCGTGTAGGGCAGTAACGAAGATTTTCCACTTTTGTCTGCCGTTAGCAGTTTTCTGTATTGTGCCCCATGTCTGTTGGTATTTATTAGCCTCTGCCTCTACAGTTCTTCTCCATGTCATTTTGGGTGTTCCTCTCTTTCTTTTACCTTCTGGGGTCCAGTGGAGTGCTGTCTTTGTGATATCCTCCTGGTCTTTTCGTAGGACATGCCCAATCCAGATCCAGCGTCTTCTCATTATTGTTGTGGCTATATCCTGTTGTTGGCATCTGATGAATAGATCCTCGTTTGAAATTTTTTGTGGCCAAAAAATTCGCAGAATCCTTCTCAGACTTTTGGTATGGAATACAGACAGCTTGTTTGGTCTTGTTCTGTCATCCTCCAACATTCTGAACCATACAAAAGTACAGGCAGACACAGCTGCTGTAAAGTTTGAGTTTGGTCCGGATTGTATATTGACCAGATCTCCAAACAGACTGCAGGTTGTGAAAGAGCTGACCTTGCCTTTGATAGTCTTCTTTTGATGTCAGATTCTGCCCCGCCACTGGTAGTAACAGTGCTGCCAAGGTATGTGAAGGTATCAACATGTGGTAATGTTTTTCCATCCATCAATACTGACCCTGGGTTGTTTACATTTAGTGTCATGACTTCCGTTTTCTTTACGTTGATTTTCAGCCCCATCTGTCCCGAATATTTTTCTAGCTCTTAGGTCTTATCTTGAATATGTTGGTGTGTGTGAGACATTAAATTTTGATAAGTCATCAGCAAAATCTAGGTCTGCCAAAGTGGTGAAAGTGCCCCATCTTATGCCTCTTGTTGTATTAGCAGTTGTTTGTCTCATTATCCAGTCAATGACTATAATGAAGAGTGTCGATGACATGACACACCCTTGTCTTACTCCTGATTTTACTTGGAAGTATATATCACTGTATCCAACCCTGCACTGAAATCTCTTGTAGAATGCTTTTATGAGGTAAATAAGATTTTGTGGAATACCATATGATCGCAATATTTTCCAAAGACTTTTCCTGTGGATGCTGTCAAATGCTTTCTCGAAGTCAACAAAGTTTATATATAGCTGCCGTTGCCATTCTGTGCATTGTTCTATAATTTTTCAATGTAAATATTTAGGCGATGCAACCTCTCCCCTGACGAAAACCTGTTTGTTCTTTTCGCAGTAGATCATCAATGGAGTTTGCAATTCGTCTTATTATGATTTTTGCCATGATCTTACATATCAGAACAAATCTGTGTATGTACAACAATATCCAGAAGAATGATTTTTGTAAATCAGCTTAAGTAAATGAAAAGCTCTTCACATTCAATTAATAATAATCTGCCAGTGTAAAGGAGCTATACAAGTTTTGATGAATATAATAGGATACTGTCAGATTATTACATGTCATTTTTCATATCGCATGTATTATCAGCCCTAGGTTCAATAACAGCCCAAGAGCCGCATGGCTCGAGGGCTGATATTGACCGAGGGCTGATAATACATGTGATATGAAAAATGACATGTTATGATCTTTTTATCATATGCTTCAACAATGGAGAAACATAACAGATCATATATTAATCCTTTCACGTGGTTCCCAAACAGAAGTTCACGGACGTCGGAACCCAAATTTAGTACATTTGACATGAAATCTTTCTACCATATGCAACAGAGAAGCAAAACATTTAAATATGGACGAATTGACAACAAAAAATCATCAATATACATAATGAACACTATTAGGAAAAGTCAACTTTTTCAAAGTAACTTTCTAAATTGTGTTTGAAACTTTTAAAAAATGCATAATTATTTCATAAGTTGTTTGTTTTTTGTTGTTTTTTTTTTTATTAATATTTTATACAATATACTTTTCAGTATCCAAATAATTACTTTGTAAACTATTTTGTAATGTTTTTCACTGAAAACGTAGCATTGAGGTGTATTTTCCGGAATATGCCGAGTATCACCGGAATGCCATGCGATAACGTTACGGAAAGGGATGTGATAACAATCGAAGTATGTGATAAACTTTTCATATCAGCCCGCTAAGCACCAATTCGATAAATATGGAATTTACGTTTTAATGCTATTATCATACAGTAAAAAATATATGTTATTTAGTCTAAGTATATGATAAAATGTTTTCCTTGTCCTATAATATATGCCGTCGCATTATATATTCACTATTTAACGTTTTCATGCTGATATTTTCATTTTTTATTTTTTGTCTAATAGGACTATTTGTTTTCCATACTTTTTTTAAATAAAGTAAATCATATTTTTTTCATGAAATGCACACCTAATTATCTAGAAATCTTCATGAGTACATGGGTCAGTAATCACAAAATATGTAATCTTTCAATCCTCTTCTTGAATGTAAATTGGCTCCAATACAAAAAGTCCACAACTTGCTTCATTAATAAATAAACAAGAATGTGTCCATAGTACACGGATGCCCCACTCGCACTACCATTTTCCATGTTCAGTGAACCGTGAAGTTGGGGTCAATTTTGGCATTAAAATTAGAAAGATCATATCATACTAAGTTTCAAGTTGATTGACTTTTAACTTCATCAAAAACTACCTTGACCAGAAACTTAAACCTGAAGCGGGACAGACAGATGGACGAACGAACAGATACACAGACCAGAAAACATAATGCCCATCTACTTTCGTAGGTGGGGCATAAAAAGTATTATATTCTGCAGGCTTTACATTGATTGTTTTAGTATTACTGTATGTGACAATTACAAGACTTTTTAACCGGATTTTTGTGACAAAAATGTCAGTTAATGATTTGGGGATGTACGGCGGGCGGCTGGGCGGGCTGCAATCATATATGTTGTCCGTGCATTAACTCATGAACCGTTCAACCAAAGCTTTTAATGGCGATTTTGACTTTTACCGTTCAGGAGTTATGGTTCTTGAAAGATTGAAAAATAGAGTTTCCAGTCGTGTCCGTGCATTTACGCATGAACTGTTCTACCAAAGCTTCCCAAATTTTAATATGTTGTTACTGATGACAGAATGGAGGTCAAGTTCAATAATGACGATTTTGACTTTTACCGTTCAGGAGTTATGGTTCTTGAAAGATTGAAAAATGGTGTTTCCCGTCGTGTCCGTGCATTTTCTCATGAACCATTCAACCAAAGCTTTTGAAATTTTAATATGTTGTTACTGATGACAAAAAAGAGGTCAAGTTCAATAATGACGATTTTGACTTTTACCGTTCAGGAGTTATGGTTCTTGAAAGATCGTAAAATGGTGTTTCCATTCACGTTGTTGCATTTACTCATGAGCCATTCAATCTAAGCTTTTCAAATTTTAATATGTTGATACTGATGACAAAATGGAGGTCAAATTTGATATTGACGATTTTCACTTTCACCATTCATCAGTAATGGTTCTTGTGATATTGCCAGGACACAAATAAATGTTAATAAATCCGGTTTGCTGTCGTTGTGACCGCCTCTTGTTAATGAATAATGTGAATTGTATGAAGCATTGAGAACTCATCTATGGATAAGTAGAATTCAGTCTGTGATGACAAATATTTACTTCTTTCTAAAGAGGAAATCTAAACAGATGGACAAAGTCTTCTGGACATCTTCATGACTTCTGCAGCAATTACTTCCATTCCAATTTATTTTTAAAGGGATAGAGCTGTTGAATCATTTGGTTATTTAAAGTATGTTGTGTTCATTATATGGATTGTTTTGGGTCCCTCCTTTGACTGATGGATTTTTATTACCCCATTGGTATCTCCTTGTTCTTCATTTAGCACTGAAGTTAGTAAAATTTAACCAGAAATTTCTTTATGGAATATACATGTATGTCATTAAACTTTTGAAGTTAAAATTAAGCTACTCTGCCTTTTAATGCAGCCAGCTGGAATTACTCAACACAAGTCTTATCAGTTAATGAATTAAGATATCAGCTGAAATAAATGTAAACACATGGTTCCATTTTCATCCATTCTAGCAACTAAGGCTGATTTTTGTAGATATATCACATCAGTTCAATTTCATACTTTTTCTTTCAATCTTTTTTGGACTAAGTTACTGTTTTTTTACTTGTACTGACAAGTTCAAATTCTCAGTAATAAGATGGATTGATTATTAGTTGTTAAATGTTCAGTGGCAAATATTTCATGCATGTTCAGAATGACTCAGTTTTATGAAATTGAAGCTTGTCATAATCTGAGTCATAGGTGTAATCACATTTCTGTATGTCTTCATCATTCTGCTCAGCACTTTTGAAAATCCCACATTATGGCTTTGTGACACAGAAAAATATTGGCTCAACAGTATTAAGTTCTAGCTAGAGTTTTCAAATATATCATACTTTAGAAAACTGTTATTCTGCAGTGGCGAATCCAGAATTTTTCATAAATTGGAACCAACTGACTGCCTAACCTGGGGAACGCTCCAGTAATGCTTTTGTGATTCTGTAAATGATTAACTAAATTCCAAATTTTTGTAGTACTAGTAAATAAAATGATCTTAAATTGGAGGATTCAGTCAAACCATCTTCTAATATAGAAAATTTTAGTTTGAAAAGATATATCTTAAAATTCAAAAAAATTCTGAATACTGTTATATGTCAAATTTTCTGTTATCAAAAAATATACTTATTTCTATTATCTGTACATTATGCTGTACATACTGATACAAATGGGAAAACATATCACAAGAGAGAAAAAAGATATAAAGTGGTTGCACACAAGACAGAAATCAAAGACAATATAAGGAAAAGCTCTTCTTTTTCCTGGAGTAAAATTAAAGACAACTCATATTTTAATAGTTTTATTTCTTTCCTTTCTCCAAGATAGCCACATAGTTAAATGTGAGTGCATTCATTATTTGCAAATATTAATGAGATAAATAGGAAGCATTTCAATAGTAATAATTAGTTGATTTTTTTAACATATGAATTATACTTTAAGAAAAAGGGAGCAGAGCAAAAGGTGCTTGCTTATATAAAATTTCTTTTCATTCTCAGTACTAAATTTTGATTCTTTTCCAGCTTTCAATGGCAAAGCTTGCAAAATCATGAAACACATAATTTAGAAAATATCTGACAGACATGTAATCTTTTCTCCATTTTATCATATTTATAAATACTTTAATATCAACAAACAAATAAAGCCTTCGTCAAATCACAAAATAAGACATAAATTAATTATAACTTTCAAAGTTATATCGACAAGTGATGAAATAAACTGTTTTCTATATAATATTTAACAAAAAACATCTGTATGCACATCTAGCAAGTATCTTAAAGATAAGTTTGACACAAAGTACATATTTTTGCAAAAAAGTCTTGGTAAACATCTATTCTAATGCCAGCTGATTAGAAGTATTCTTATCCTTGCTGGACCATTTCTAAAAAGTGACCGCTTTTGATTTAAAAATTAATTGAGGTATGGTACTCTAAAGTCAAATCTAACTAATTATAACCTGTGAAATTAAAATTACAATTCCAACCAGTAGTTTCGCAAGTAACAGATGCAACATGGATAATATACCAACTGCAAGAAATTGGGTATATGTTTACATATTTGTAATCTGAAGGAATGTATAATGCAACTGCACTCTTAATAAACAGATAATTTTTCCATCAGTATACTTATATAATTTACATAATAAAGATATCATATGGCGCAATTATAATCATTCTTGATAAATGCCCCATGTTATTCTACAAGTTTTATTTAAAATTTATTTTATTAGCTCCTATAGCATTGAGTAATATGAATACTAAATGCAGATAATATAGTTTGCATTTATTGTTGAACAATGGCCAAAAACTGAGAAAAAAAATTAAGAATAAATGCTGCATACATAACTCCTATGACAATCATTATAATGCATAAAAATATTTAAAATGCAAGTTTGAATTTTTTAAAACCTATCCTGTTGCAATTTTTTGCAAAAATCAAAAGCATGACATTACTTTATAGTAAGCGATGCATATTTTAAATTCAAAGACAAGAATTGCTGAGTGTTTGGCAGAATATCATTCTGACAGTGAATTAAAATAAAATATTTGTAGTAGATACAACTTTACAGAAGAATTTCTATAAGTATGTGATTCTTTAAAGTGATTATTTAATTCCTTCCTAAATTTGATTTTAAACTGCACCCAGAATGTACAATTTACACTATATTTGGGGGGTAGTGGCACAGGTTTGAGGGAAATTCATTTAGTAGTTGGGGAGGCATAGTGATAACCAATACATCACTTTACAACGAAATCTTCAAAATGTGACTCTTCCTTCAACATCATCTCAGAACCATAATAGAAGACTTAACATGTAGAGCACTTCACAAAGACAGAAGTGAAACACGTTTGGCCGATTAAAAGAAAATATATAGGCAGATGAATTTATATTAGAGCACAGCTCTTATTTTCTTATACTGTAAATTCAGAAATTATTGCGTATATTTATTATTGCGATTGTCATTTTAGACTTAAACGCGATTTTGATTTTTATGATGTTGAGAAAAATCCTGTTTAATACATATAAAATATTTCAAAATGAGAGTTTAAATTATTGCATTTACAACTCTGTCGCATTTTTCATAATAATAATAACCTCACAATAATTTCTGAATTTACAGTACCAATTTTTAAAGTAACTTGTAGTTTTAGATGTGAATTTAAGATTAAATAAAAGACACATAAAGGACACATAAACAAACTAATGGAGGGTGACTTTAACAGATGTAAAGTGAACACTATATTTAACCTGACGTCCTTAATGCAGATATAATAAGGCTTTAACCCTTTCACCGATTGCTGCCCAGACAGATGTTATTCTGAGACGATGGCTTCCCTTGCTACTTTTACTCAAGTGGGAGATCTTCATAATAAATGTCAATAAAAACTTATTTGTGTATTTATTTCATTCACTAACACCATGTTCACAGTTTTGTTCATGTTTTGATAATTTTTTCCTCATAAAATATTCAAATTTTCAAATTTAGGCATTATCTAGGTGAAATTCTCAAATTCTGCTCTTTGACCCCAAATCATAATTTTTTAACCCAAAACGGCAAAATTTTGAAATTTTTTGTGAGGCTGTACAAATTCCTCACACTGAACAATGTCCATTCCATGTGTTTTGTACATAAAACAACATTTCATGTCAAAAGAGTATACTAGTTTGGATTCAATTCTTCCATATTCTTTAAAAAAAAATGTTCCCTCATTTCAAATTCTCGTAAATTCCGTAAATTTCCTCTGATTTTGACACGGTTTTCAACAAACAGAAGCGCCATGTTTACACTTTCATCCAGGTATTCATTAAAGAAAGATAACTCATGTTTGCACTGTTTTGAGCGGGAAATATAAAAGAGGTATTCCGATCCCGGTAAAACTGGACTCATCGTCAGGTGTCTGAAGCGTAAATCCCGGTAAACTGGGACTCATCGGCGAAAGGGTTAAGCAGAATCTTAAATCTTATTGCACTAAATCCTAAAATGTGTATAAATTGTAGTTACAAATTTATTGATATATTGGAAGACGTTAATATTTATGTGCGTAGTTAGTAACAATATACAATAGTTTACAAATAATTTGTTGAAATATTATATCTACCGGTAAATCATATCTTTACCAAAAAAAAATCTTTGACTTAGAATTGATTGGATATCTATTGATTGAAAAATATATATGTGTGGATGCCTGTTACTAAAACTCTTGCATATTGTAAACAGTTCTTTTTTGGGTAAGTTTCTTACAGTGGGAAATACATATGATTGGATAATTATTTATTTGACATCAAAATTTGGATATTTAAGTTATTAGATTGCGTAAAAAACGTCAACAGAAATGTAATGTATATGTAAAAGTAGCAAAAATTATACAATTTATATAAAAATAGTACCAGGCACCATGGGTATAAAAGAGGCAGTGGAATATAAAAGTGTCATTATATTATAGCAACAATTGTACTGTACAAGTTTTGTATAATAGCAGTACAAAGTTTATATAATAGCAACAATTGTACTGTACAAGTTTAATATAATAGCAACAGTTGTACTGTACAAGTTTAATATAATAGCAACAGTTGTACTGTACAAGTTTAATATAATAGCAACAGTTGTACTGTACAAGTTTGAATAAATGATGAAATGAAATTGAGATTATTCTGTAAGATGAAACGAATATGATTTTATGTGTACCTATGTTAAACACAAAATGAGATTATGACATCCAAAAGTATGTTGGACAGTTGAAATGGAAAATGTCAATGAAAATATTGTCTTTTTCAACTTGATATCTAATATTTTTCAAATGAAATGAAAATGCTAGTAAGATGGTAAATGACAATTAAAACATTTGTCCTTTTTTAATTCACATGATAATTTGGAGAAGCACCTTTTCATGCAAACATTAAGGTGTGTTTAAGGTTTATTGGTCATTTCATACTTTTATTTCAAATACCAAAGACAAGAAGGATTATTATACCAAAGAATGTGAAAGTAAAGTTTATGAGTTGCATGTATATTTAAATGAAAATCATAAAAATACGATGTAATAATTGATTCAATAGGACTTATCGAGAAAAGAAAAAAAACTAACTAAACTTTGATTGTCAAAAAAAAATAGCTGAGCTTCAAGTTTTGGTAAAATTTTTGACTAGTTCTAAAGGAATGCAACCTGAGATTTTTCTAACTACAGCTAGATGGTAAAAATTCTAGTAAACACATCATCTATAGAAATATTTTTGCTACTTAAAAGTATTGGTATTTGATATGTAAGAAATATGAGAAACTTCTGATTATCTAATAAATTATATTACAGTTTATAGTAGGTCTCTAAGGAAATATTTACAAAACAATTCCATGATTACAGTTCTATACTTTGACCGGTAGATATTCAATAAAATTTGGTAAAAACCAATATAAATATTCAACAATCAAAAATAACAAAATATTAAAAAATTGACAACAATGAGACAGATTGTATGAAAAAGGCACATATACATTTGTATGGCAACTGTAGCCAAACAATATACATAATATTGACATCAATAAACTGTGTTGAGCAGTAGTTCAATGGTTTTGTGAAAATTTCATACATATTTTAACTGAAAATCTAGCAATTGTTTATTCTGAACAGGGCTTAAAATCAAAATTGCAATACTATTTTCCCTCAATTTATAAATTACCATGGACTGTAAAACATCAAGATAGAATGCAGATGTTCGACGTTAGCTTATAGGCAATCACGTTTTAGCGTCCTCATTGCACTTTCGAATCCTACATATATAACAGTATGTTTTCATTTTATCTTTTAAGTTATTTAAAAAAACAAAAAAAACAATGGAAATTAACAAATATGACCCAACATTTGGAAACAAATATGATAACAACACATCACACCACAAAACAAAACAAATTTTATACAAAGCTTGTTTTCTTAGAGCTCAATTATGCATTTTACATTGACATCGGATGACACCATTTTAAAATTTGATTTTTATGATTTTCTGCATAATTGTGCAGTGATGTATTCTACAAGCATTGTAAAAAAAACAACGTTATCGAATGTTAAAAGTGTCACCCTTCAAAACAAAACAAAATCCTCACAAAAAGATATGTCCATAACCTTTTTACATAATAATAAATACATCTAGGTAATGAAAGAAAATACCATCACATAAAAAAATCAGAACTTATGTACTTATACAGAATTATAAATATACATGTATTTCAACTAATAAAGAGAAAATATTTTTCTTTTGCACAGGTAAAATTTGAACACAATATCTAATTGACTAATTTAAAGAATAATCTGTGATATATTGAATGAATAAAATAATGGGGAAAATAGCAAGATGTTCATCGTGGTCGAAAGAGATATGACATTCAACCTAAATGATATGATACGGTTTCCTGTCGGTGATTGCTGCATAACTTTTTGTTATATTAAAGTCATTCATACATCAGAAACATAAAATATTTAATAAATCTAAAAAGGCCAAAAATTATAGTTACAAGATTTTGTCATCTGACATTGCAGTAGTCAAATGTTTGCATAGTTAACAATCAGGAAATATAACAATTTTTGGTGACAAGTTAAATGAAATCAATGAGAGTTAACAGATAATTTGTAAAAATTGTAATATCAGTAATTTCATAAATATTAACCAAAAAGTCTGATTTATAACAATCAAAGCTTAGTATAAAATGAACAATTTAAATATTCATAAATGCAAAAATAGTCATTCGAAGGGTTTTCTTTAATTTTCTTGCCCATCTAATTTTTAACATACAGCAATAAAAAGAATTTTTCCTTTTTATCAATTTGTATAAAAACAAAATAAAAAAGTTCAAAATACACATTATTTTTCTGTGAGTCTTTTTTCCCCCACCTTAATCTATAAAATGATCTTAAAATAATTTTCAGTTAACAAATGTTTCTTCTACAAAGAAAGAATGTTATAAAAAAGTAACTTTTGAATATTTTTTTTTCAAGGTGTATAGAACCTTAGATTTACAAAAGTTTTTTAACAAATAAAAATCTCATCTAAAATTTTATATTGTTGATATAGTTGCTCTATAACACATGAGGTATTATATATCTGTACTATTTCTTCTTTTAATCTTCTTTCAACTCTTCACGAACACTCACAAATATCTTCTGTGTCAAAACTGAAAATTTATCTGAAATTAAAAAATAAAAGTTTGAGTATGTATTTCTAAAATTTGTCATGCAATTTGGTTTAAAAAAAAAATATCTAAATTACAACCAACAGCATAGAGTTATTCTATTTTATTTTTCTGAAAATATATGCAAAATATGGAGGAATAAGATGGTAATTCCATAGTTACCAAATCAGATTGAAAACTTCATGTTCGAAATAGCCCTATCATAAAACTGAGAATGGAAATGGGGAATGTGCCAAAGAGACAACAACCCGACCATAGAAAAAAACACAACAGCAGAAGGTCACCAACAGGTCTTCAATGTAGCTAGAAATTCCCGCACCCGGACTTGTCCCAGAAGCGTCCTTCAGCTGGCCCCTAAACAAATATATACTACTTCAGTGATAATGAACACCATACTAATTTCCAAATTGTACACCAGAAACTAAAATTAAAATAATACAAGACTAACAAAGGCCAGAGGCTCCTGAGTTGGGACAGGCGCAAAAATGCGGCGGGGTTAAACATGTTTATGAGATCTCAACCCTCCCCCTATACCTCCAGCCAATGTAGAAAAGTAAACGCATAACAATACGTACATTAAAATTCAGTTTAAGAGAAGTCCGAGTCTGATGTCAGAAGATGTAACCAAAGAAAATAAACAAAATGACAATAATACATAAATAACAACAGACTACTAGCAGTTAACTGACATGCCAGCTTCAGACTTCAATTAAACTGACTGAAAGATTATGATTTCATCATATGAACATCAGGCACAATCCTTCCGGTTAGGGGTTTAGTATCATACCATCATAACATATATGAGAAGAACATAACCCGTGTCATGCCAACAACTGGTTTTTGAATAAATGTGTTTAGTTCCGATGCAAAGACCCTATAAGTGAATCAATATTAACGCCAAAATATGCAATCTTTAATGACCTGACAACAGTATTGTAACTATATCCCTTCTTAATAAGTCTATTCAAAGGTTTTGTTTGTTTTTGGGGTGAATACTGACACCTTTGTGCTTTATAAAGAATATTTCCATAAAAAATTGGATGTGAAATACCTAAACGTATAAGAAGTATGCATGTTGAGCTATATTTACGAATGATGTCCTTATACCAATGATAAAATTTAGTAAATGTTTTGACTAGTTTGTGATATCGAAAACCCTGGTGTAATAATTTTTCAGTAATACATAAATTTCTCTCGTTAAAATCTAAAACATTGTTACATACACGAGTGAATCGTACAAGTTGAGATATATAAACACCGTAAGATGGTGACAAGGGAACGTCACCATCTAAAAATGGATGATTAACGATAGGAAATGAAAAATCACATTTTTCACAACAGAACACTTTAAATCTTAGCATACAAAGAATAAAGTTTTTGCAGCGTCTTTTGCTGCTGATTGGACTCAGACTAAGTTTTTTATCCTTCACTTAGGAACAATTTTTCCTTGCTACTAATCTGACCAATGATCCGTCAATATTTGGTATAGATAGGTGTTTTTTCCTTAACTGTTATACATTATTAAAGATGATAACAATTGCATGGTATGAAATTGTGATTGATTGATTTTTTTTTATTGTACAGTGATTTCCTGAAAGCTCTTAATATAAATACTATTTCCTTAAGAAGCTCTCAATGTCTATAAATAATAAGTTTTAATATTTGCCAAAAAACAACTTCCATATTCATTCTAAAAAAAATATGAAACCCCACATCTTTTGAAAATAAGAAGTGACTTATATCATTTTTTGAAAGTAAGTCTAAATAAATATAGGATGAAGAGGGTGGTTTTTAACGACCTTGTCTACCCACAAGTGTATTGCACAGTCGATTCTAAATATACAGAGGAAGGCAGCATACAAATACTTTACTCACCACAAAGATATAAAAAATATTAAAAATAAGTGTATCAATTAAAGTGTATCATTTTTTCTGTTGCTCAGTATACTTGACTCACCACAAAGAGACAGGAAAGACTTTGGTTTCTTTTCCCAACATACTCCTAGAATGTAGACTGGTATGCCTGAGGCAACAACAATCATTCCCATAAAACATTCCTTAGGACTATCTAACAAAGGAACAATCAACAGGAATGCACAGATAATCAGGAAAAATATTGGGAATACTAAATGCACCTGAAAGAAAAATACAGCCAATTAGAATACTAAACTACCAAAGCTATTAGAATACTGTAAATTCAGAAATTATTATATGTATTTATTGTTGCCATTTTTGAAGAATGGACTAAAATGCGAGATTAATTATTGTGTTTTCAGGATAATCTGCATACAGATATCAGAATGTGAGTTCTTAATATTGCAATCTTCACACACTTGCACTATTTGCCTAAATAAAAACCTCGCAATAATTTCTGAATTTCCAGTTGTTATATCTTGTATCTATCTTAAATGTAAATTTTATGCATCATCCTAAAGCAGAAGTGCTGTTGTTCAGTGCTTATTGTTTGTTGGTGTATTTCATAGGTGTTTTTTGATTCTTGTTTTTTATATAGATTTTCTATAGACTGAATATATTTAATCACATTTCTTCTATGGGCTAAATAAAGTTGATCCTATCAATGGAGAAAATGACCTATTCATGAAACTCCATATTGATAATTCTACAAAGGTAAAAAAAAAAGTTACATATGTCCAATGTAAGATGACAACAGTTACACATGTACAATTAGTAAACTGATAATAATGTAACCATAATATAATTTAAATTCTTACCTTAATTGGTCTAGGTGCATTAGGGTGAGTGTATCTCATATATAACAGGCCACAAATACTGATAGCAATAAATCCTGTCTCCACAAAACTGGCATAGTTAATTAGTGCATAGATATCTGTTGACGTTAAATATACAAGAGACATAACGCACTGAAAAATAAATAACAAGAATATTATTAGCTTAAAACTATATCTAATACTGTGAATTCAGAAATTATTGCGAAGTTTTTAATATTGGGTAAAATGGGAGAGAGTTATAATCGCAATAATTTAAACTCCCATTTTGAATTTTCTCAATGACAAAATGAAAATAATAAATGCATACAATAATTTCTGAATTAGCAGTATATTATATATCAAGTTTGTGTGATGTGTATTGTTTTGTTGCTAAGTTCTATTGAAAATTAAATCAAAAATTCATTTATGTGTAATATAATTAATTTCCTCCGAAAGAATTAATTGAAATGTTGTTTAAAATTGAGAATATATTTTCACCTAATTATTTCTACCAGTAAAGATATGATCATTCTTCATATAATTTTACCATCAGATTGAATTTACTAAATTATTAATTTTTAACTTCTGAAACTTTATTATTACATAAAACCAATCATAATACTAAAAAAAGCAAATCCTTCATTAACAATATATGATATACTACATAGTCCTAAGAAATACAATAACAAAGCACTCTACAGTGAGAGGTGAAAACATATCTTCATACTATTTTATCAACTTTTCAGAATAATAAAAATTTTCACTGATTATCTCCCTTAGACCATAAGGTTAATGTAAAAAATGTCTTATCTACATGGACTTCTTGTTACATCTTAACAACAATCAATGGACAGTGTACAATTATCTAATTCTACTTACACCAAATGCTAAGGAAGGAGTGGGTGTAAAGTTGTTGATATTTATCGTAGCAAGAAATCCTGGCAAGTGACCTTCTCTTGCCCCAACAAAAAACAATCTGCAAAAAAAGAGAATAGTTTTTTTTTTTTTACTTTACTACATTAAAATCAAACTTGATCAGTATTTTTATGGTTAATTTTTAATTGTGTTAAAATCTAAAAGCATCTTTTTCAAATAGTCTAAAACAAATTCTTAAATAATTTTATCATGTTAAAATTAATACACTTAATATAAATGCATCAGTTTTTTTTTCTTTCTAAAATCCTATTTAAAGACCACATTTTTTAAAATTTGTGATTTAAAACGAAAATAAACAAAATCACATTTGCAGAATTTCCTCAAAATATTATGATATGCACATCTGCATATTATGAATAATTACTGTTTAAATTTTCAGTCACCTCTTACCTAAACTTTCCGAGTTTTGGAGTTTACAAAAGATATTTTTTGACAGATGGACAGACAAAAAACAGGCTTTCCAAATACAGGTGAACAGATGAATTCAGCACATAAATAGGCTATAATGTCTGCACTAACAGGGATCACCAAATAATGAATGAGGCATAATAATAAAATCTAGACCGACTTCTATCCCATGTAAGCAACAAATGTGTGTTTCATAAAATTTTATTCTTTAAATTACAGTTAACCTAAATTAATTTAAAAAGAACTTATAATAAGATTTATAACACTGCATATTCATGCATTTCGTAAGCAAATCAGATATTTTCCTTTAAGTTAAATTGAAATATAGACAGTATATTATGCCAAAACCTGCTTTTGACCTTTTTGAACCTATGTCTAGGTAATCATTTTGTAAATTTCCTATTTGATAAATCTATTTATAGATTTTTTTTAAAAACTTGGGTCATTCCTATTTTAAATGAATAGTAAACAAACATGCAAAGTAATTCAACACTATTGTTTAACAAAACAAACTTTTCCAATCTTGTTAATCAATATATTACTAATTTAAAAGGACTTTGTTTTGGTAAACATAATTTAAGTTATTTAGATTGTCAGGGTCATGAACTTATTGAATTACATGTTGAATAAACAGTACTTTAATACATTAGAAAATGACAATTAATTTTAATATTCAAGACTTTATTAACAATAGTTTACATAGTTCCATACCAAAATTGTAGTACCAGTATTTTCAATGAGTAAGAAATATTAATATATCTTTCAATCTGAAGTTTGGAAAGATTTATTTGGAAGTGGAATAACAATAGTCTGTGTCTCTTTTTGTTTACCTTGCTGATGTGAAGATAGCACCATTAAGGCCACCAAATGTTGAGCAGGCAACAAAAACAGGCATAATCCATGACATGACACCTAATGTTCTCTCTGCAAATGTCTGAAATTAAATTTAGATGTAATATAAATATATCAATTATACCATATTGCCTGATTACTTGTGTTCAACATTGCAATAAAAAATTAAAACAAGAATGTGTCCATAGTACACGAATGCCCCATCCCCACCATCATTTTCTATGTTTAGTGGACCGTGAAAATGGAGTAAAATCTCTAATTTGGCACTAAAATTGAAAAGATGATATCATAAGGAACATGTGTACTAAGTTTCTTGATTGGACTTCAACTTCATCAAAAACTACCTACACCAAAAACTTAAACCTGTAGTGGGACAGACGGATAGACGAACTGTCGAACTGATGGACGATCGCACAAACAGTTGCACAGACCAGAAAACATAATGCCCATAAATGGACAAAAAAAATTATCACTTTTAAAGTCTGGAATTAAAATGATGGATAAAGAAAGGACATTCGATAAAAAATTCCTCTTTTATTAACAGATTATTCCTCAGTTCCCTTTTTCATGTGACAGATTTTCATTATGGATTAATGTTTGATTATCTAAATTGCTAAATATGACCTTAACCTGTTTTTTTTTTATCGGTTTCCAAACATGACATGTTTTGAGATAATAAACCAAAATATCTAACATGTATGTTGTTTGTGTGCACCTATCACCAATCGTGTTTTGTAAAATTACTTTTAAAATTTCGTTGGCTTAGCTTTATTTTTGGTAGTAGTTCCTTATTACCAATTCCTGATAATAAGTATAAAACAAAACAAATATGTTATTAATGTTATGAAATACTATAGAGTAAATATGAAAATTAACAAATTAAGGGAAACAGCATTACTTGTATGTATATTATATATATATAGAATAATACATGGCAAATTCTGTATCGCATAATGTATCACCATGAGAAACCAATATCAGTCCCAGTGGTGATACAGCATGCGATACGGATTTTGCCATGTATAATTCTGTTTATCATATATTTTAATAGAATCAGATTTATGGGATATCCATTTATTTTTTAATCGTTTGAAATTATAAGCTAGCAAAGACTCATTGGTGGACATCAGCTGTTGTCTGCTCTATGGTTGGGTTGTTGTCTCTTTGACACATTCCCCATTACCATTCTCAATTCTAATATGATTTTCCTGTATTTTTCCAGATGACTTGTTTTTTTATATAGACATCCTTATTTGCTTTATAATAATCGTAATGTCCCCTATAATCTTATTACATTCTCAATATATGTTAAAGACCATGGGTAATGATTTAAAAAAAAATATCGATTTTAGTTGAAATGATAGGATATTTTTTTTTTAGTGGGAACTCATTTTTCTCCAGGAAATACAGGAACTGAACGTCATAGGTCAAACGTTGAAGTCACTCGAATTGTGACGTCATGCCAGGTATACGATACAGGTTTAGCCATGCAATACGAGGTATGTGATACAGGGTAGGTGATACAGACTGGAAAAAAGAACCTTTAATAGATATACAAAATTGCTGTATTTTATACTAAACATATGAAAAACCAAAATAATAAAGTTAGTGGAGAGTACAAGAAAAAGGATCTGCACAGATTACTCAGGGCAGACGACATATTTAGGTACTCCTGCCAATTGTGTAGTCTCAATTATAATATTCTAGTTGTTGAGATTTGTACTTTTTTTTTTTTAACTTCTTGATGTTAACTTAAACAGACAACAAAAAAGAATATCAAGTAACATTTGTACTGAGAAATTCCCAACAAAGCAACTTTTTCTTTCTTTAATCTTTAATATGGCATACCTTGAAGATAAAGAAAACCTATGGCCAGGTGTTTAAGAATACTAGAAAGTCTTTCAGTAATGTTAAAGGTCATGCATGACAGCACTCCAAGTTTCTGCTTATCATCAACCAATGTTCAAAATAGCACTAAATTTTGAATTTGTATAAAAAAGATTCTGAATTCAGAAATTAATACTTTCAATTATCACTGCAATGTTTAACAGCGGAATGTAAATGCTATATATATCATTGTGATATTGGGTTAAGCTCCATATAAATATATGTATCATTAACTGAATAGGAGTCCTTAATACTGTGATACTCGCCTAGCAGCAGTATTTGCATTAAACAAAAACCACAATAATTTCTGAATTTAAAGAATATGAATTCTAATACAAACCATGTTCAAACCACCATTTTTTTTATTAAAATGTCCTGTACCAAGTCAGGAAAATGGCCATTGTTATATTATAGTTCGTTTCTGTGTGTGGTACATATTTATGTTGTGTTTCTTTTGTGTCATAGTTCTTCTCTTATATTTGATGTGTTTCCCTCAGTTTTAGTTTGTAACCCAGGTTGGTTTTTTTCAATCGATTTATGAATTTCAAACAGCGGTATACTACTGTTACCTTTAACTAATACTCACCACTGCTGTAGCATTTGATGCTAACATGGCTGCAGGTGTCAGAACAGCAAAATAAGCAACATTTGCTAACAAATAAATTATCGTCACTAATGGAATTGAAATGCCTATTGCACGTGGTAAATTTCTGAAAAAGATAATTTTATATAAATGGCTTTAGCTTTCCTGATTTCATACATTCATCAGAACTGAGTTAGGCCATGATGCTATAGAATAAAAAGTTTTGCAGTAAAAAACCAGATGCTCCGCAGGGCGTAGCTTTATACGACCGCAGAGGTTGAACCCTGAACGGTTGGGGCAAGTATGGACACAACATTCAAGCTGGATTCAGCTCTAAATTTGGATTGTGATTAAATAGTTGACACAGCATAGGTTTCTGACACAGAATGAATGTGTTCTAATGAACTTAAAATTTTTGTTTTCTCTTAGAGCAATTCACTATGCTGTTGAATATTAATCCTCTCAAAACAAGAATGTGTCCTCAGTACACGAATGCCCCACTCGCACTATCATTTTCCATGTTCAGTGGACCGTGAAATTGGGGTAAAAACTCTAATTTGGCATTAAAATTAGAAAGATCATATCATAGGGGACATGTGTACTAAGTTTGAAGTCGATTGGACTTAAACTTCATCAAAAACTACCTTGACCAAAAAATTTAACCTGAAGCGGGACAGACGGATGGACGAACGGATGGACAAACGAACGGACAGACGGACGGACGGACGCACAGACCAGAAAACATAATGCCCCTCTACTATCGTAGGTGGGGCATAAAAATGTTTGAAGAAATTTTCTTTTTTATTTATGAAATTTCAAATGAGAAAAATTGAACCCAATTTTTTTAATCACATCCCCCTTTCCCTTATTCCAAAACTAATCTCAATTAAAATTTCTAATGGAGTTTGCAACAATAACTACTCATTTAAATACATCATAAAATATTAAGATGTAAAAAAAACTGCTTGTTATCACTGAATGTTATTTATTATAATTTATCAGTTGGTAGTAAAAAGTGAATATACATTGTATATTGTATATAACAAAGATTTAAGTTGATTCTGGACAAAGAAAGATAACTCCAATTAAAAAAAAATCTTGCTATTGCACAATATTTTGCAATTAGATATTTCTTGCTTACTATTCTGGACAAAGAAAGATAACTCTAATTAAAAAAAAAATTGCTATTTCACAATATTGTGCAATTAGATATTTCTTGCCATTGCGCAATACTGTGCAATTGAAAAGACTTGCTATTGCACAATACTTAATATAATAATTTTAGATCCTGATTTGGACCAACTTGAAAACTGGGCCCATAATAAAAAATCTAAGTACATTTTTGGATTCAGCATATCAAAGAACCCCAAGATTTCAATTTTTGTTGAAATCAGACTAAGTTTAATTTTGGACCCTTTGGACTTTAGTGTAGACCAATTTGAAAACAGGACCAAAAATGAAGAATCTACATACACAGTTAGATTTGGTATATCAAAGAACCCCATTTATTCAATTTTTGATGAAATCAAACAAAGTTTAATTTTGGACCCCGATTTGGACCAACTTGAAAACTGGGCCAATAATCAAGAATCTAAGTACATTTTTAGATTCAGCATATCAAAGAACCTAACTGATTCATTTTTTGTCAAAATCAAACTAAGTTTAATTTTGGACCCTTTGGACCTTAATGTAGACCAATTTGAAAACGGGACCAAAAGTTAAGAATCTACATACACAGTCATGACAGTTAGATTCGGCATATCAAAGAACCCCAATTATTCAATTTTGATGAAATCAAACAAAGTTTAATTTTGGACCCTTTGGGCCCCTTATTCTGTTGGGACCAAAACTCCCAAAATCAATACCAACCTTCCTTTTATGGTCATAAACCTTGTGTTTAAATTTCATAGATTTCTATTTACTTATACTAACGTTATGGTGCGAAAACCAAGAAAAATGCTTATTTGGGTCCCTTTTTGGCCCCTAATTCCTAAACTGTTGGGACCTAAACTCCCAAAATCAATACCAACCTTCCTTTTGTAGTCATTAACATTGTGTTTAAATTTCATTGATTTCTATTTACTTAAACTAAAGTTATTGTGCGAAAACCAAGAATAATGCGTATTTGGGCCCTTTTTTGGCCCCTAATTCCTAAACTGTTGAAACCTAAACTCCCAAAATCAATCCCAACCGTTCTTTTGTGGTCATAAACCTTGTGTCAAAATTTCATAAATTTCTATTAACTTAAACTAAAGTTATAGTGCGAAAACCAAGAAAATGCTTATTTGGGCCCTTTTTGGCCCTTAATTCCTAAAATGTTGGGACCAAAACTCCCAAAATCAATACCAACCTTCCTTTTGTGGTCATAAACCTTGTGTTAAAATTTCATAGATTTCCATTCACTTTTACTAAAGTTAGAGTGCGAAAACTAAAAGTATTCGGACGCCGGACGACGACGACGACGACGACGACGCAGACGCCAACGTGATAGCAATAT
This sequence comes from Mytilus edulis, assembly GCF_963676685.1. Lineage (NCBI taxonomy): Eukaryota > Metazoa > Mollusca > Bivalvia > Mytilida > Mytilidae > Mytilus > Mytilus edulis. The sequence goes on from NC_092348.1 coordinate 60,142,282, forward strand.
ACGACGAAAATTTTTTCAAATTTTGCGGTCGTATAAAAATCAATAGACCTTATCTCTATTTGGGAATTGGTAACACTTGAACTTATAAGGTCATACAACAAATATTTTTTCATTTGTGATATCAGACATTTACTTTTACAACTGGTGACTTGGATGGAGTTTGGAGAGTTGTCTCATATCACATCTTCTTAAATCTATATAAAATGTGTATTCTGTAACTGGCTGTTAATTCTCAAGATGAACAATTGTTATTTTTATTTCCTTTAGGCTTTATTGTTAAACTTTGTCAAGTCCTCCCAGATTCTAAATCAAATTAAGGTACCATTCACAGAACATTTGCCCTATTTGATATGGCGTCAGGATATGGTAATTTGCAAAACATTGATGAGTTTATTTGGACACTACAATCATATACATGTATAGTGGTAGATATTTATAGATTATCGGTGATCATCTCAACAAGATTGATTTTCTCGCTTGAGCCTGGAGACGAAAGCGAGAAAGGCAATCGAGTTGAGATGAGCAATGATAATCTTTTTATCGCTATTTTACCTATGACGATGTTGTCAATTTCATGTCAATTTCGTTAGCAACGCCACGTGCATGCTTAGTTTCTAGCGATAATTTTCCATCTCAAGCGAGTAGCATGATATGAAAATTATCACAAAAAAAGATCATAGGAAAAATGCACAAAATAGCGATAATAAAACATATATTTTTGTCCCTATATAATATCAATTGACTGCCAAAAAAAAAAATTGCACACAAAAAAAAATTAGTGCATGGTCAACAACAAAATAATGATAAAACCAAAATTTTCAGTAATGAATGGAAATTTTTTCAGGATCTTGATTTGGACAGCTGGTACAAATGTAGGTACTACATGTACTAACCGATTCACCTGGTGTAACCAAATATTCAAAAATAAGGGAATTTAACACTTTTGATGCTGAATATATGCATTGTACTTTTAAGGTGTTATAGATGTAGCCAATTGATCAACAGCATTTCACACAAACACATTCCAAAAGTTTCATTATCTTTGTTTTGTAAAGTATTCAAAACAACACTACAGGAAACACGGTCTTATCCTTCTTTTAAATACTTGTCCTTTTACACACACAAATAAACAAAGATATTCTATACAATGTTATGTTGATACAGATTAGGAAATATTGATTTATGGTATAAAGTCATGCTTTTCTAAAGTTGTACATACCCACCAAAACAAAAGCTGTTCTTGACCTAATGCTTTTGTATCTACTTTTGTTTCACCTTCAACAATGTTCATATGAGTTTTTTAATAGGATCAGAAACTTAAAACGAACTAGCTTAAGATCTTTGAATTCCAGACCAAAAACAAAACAAAACATTGTCCTATAAGGAGTTCATCTGACGTTCAAATTGAACATTGAATTGTAACAAACAAAGAATTATTTGAATCTAGAATAAATCAGAATTCTCGAAAAAATTCATAAGAAAATTTATAATGAAAACTAATCTAATTATGGAGGATTAGCCATGTGTGGAGGGTCAGTTAGTTACCTGAGAAATTAATCTGTACCGCATGGCTGTGAAAGTAATCTTTACTGCATGGCCAACCCTCAATGATTGGATTAATTTTCATCCAATATTCTTATCAATTTTCCAGAATGCTAATTTATTCCAGATTCGACAAAATTCCTTGTAAAATGATAATTTGCATGTTCGATTCAAAAAAATCTATTTCTTCTTTTTTTTTAATGTTTTTCAACTTCATAGTTTACTCATTGTAATTTCTAACCTTCTAACATTTTTTCTAAATTTTGTAATTTAAGCTTTCTTCCGTAAAAATATAATGAAAACAAATCTTTAAACATATTTGGTTTTTAGTTTAAGAAAGTGTAAGGAGTATTATTATACTTCAGACGTTTCCAATAATCTTTGCTGATATTAAAACAAGAGGCTCTCAAGAGCCTGAATCGCTCACCTGAATTTTTTTGGTTTAATCTCTCATCAATGATTATTTTGGCTTTTCAATTTATTTAAATGTTCTTTGAATCGTCCTATTTTCTTCAAAAGCAAAAAAAAATCATTTTCTCCTATGTTCTATTTTAGCCATAGGAGCTATGTTTCTTGACATACAAGGAAATGAAATATAAAATTTATACTAGATACTCTGAAACTCTGAAACTCATTTAGCATAAGTTTTGCTGAAATTGATACAGCAGTTTCATAAGAGAAGATTTTTTAAAGTAAGTCAACATGGTGAACAAATTGTGAAAAAAGTCTTTAAAGGGCAATAACTCCTAAAGAGGTCAATTGACAATTTTGGTCAAATTGACTTATTTGTAGATCTTACTTTGCTGATCATATTTGCTGTTTACAGTTTATCTTTATCTATAATAATATTCAAGATAATGAATAAAAAATTGCAAAATTTCCTTAAAATTACCAATTAAGTGGCAGCAACCCAACAATTGGATGTTTGATTCATCTGAAAATTTCAGGGCTGATAGATATTGACCTAATGAACATTTTTACTCCATGTCAGATTTGCTCTTAATGCTTTCGTTTTTGAGATATAAGCCAAAAACTGCATTTGACCCCTATGTTCTATTTTAAGTAACGGCGGCCATGTTTTTTGACGGATCAAAAATCAAAGCACACACTTTGTGCAGGATAATCTAAGGAACAACCATGCTAAGTTTTAACCAAATCCATTCAGTAGTTTCAGAGGAGAAGATTTTTTAAAGTTAGCAAATATGATGAACAAATTGTGAAAAATTGTCATTAAAGGACAATAACCCCTTAAGGGGTCAATTGACAATTTTGGTCAAATTAACTTATTTGTAGATCTTACTTTGCTGATCTTTTTTGCTGTTTACAGTTTATCTTTATCTATAATAATATTCAAGATAATGACCAAAAACTGCAAAATTTCCTTAAAATTACCAATTAAGTGGCAGCAACCCAACAATGGTTTGTTTGATTCATCTGAAAATTTCAGGGCTGATAGATCTTGACCTAATGAACATTTTTACTCCATGTCAGATTTGCTCTAAATGCTTTCGTTTTTGAGATATAAGCCAAAAACTGCCCTTGACCCCTATGTTCTATTTTAAGTAACGGCGGCCATGTTTTTTGACGGATCAAAAATCAAAGCACACACTTTGTGCAGGATAATCTAAGGAACAATCATGCTAAGTTTTAACCAAATCCATTCAGTAGTTTCAGAGGAGAAGATTTTTTAAAGTTAGCAAATATGATGAACAAATTGTGAAAAATTGTCATTAAAGGACAATAACCCCTTAAGGGGTCAATTGACAATTTTGGTCATATTAACTTATTTGTAGATCTTACTTTGCTGATCTTTTTTGCTGTTTACAGTTTATCTTTATCTATAATAATATTCAAGATAATGACCAAAAACTGCAAAATTTCCTTAAAATTACCAATTAAGTGGCAGCAACCCAACAATGGTTTGTTTGATTCATCTGAAAATTTCAGGGCTGATAGATCTTGACCTAATGAACATTTTTACCCCATGTCAGATTTGCTCTAAATGCTTTCGTTTTTGAGATATAAGCCAAAAACTGCATTTGACCCCTATGTTCTATTTTAAGTAACGGCGGCCATGTTTTTTGACGTATCAAAAATTGAAGCGCACATTTTGTGCAGGATATACTAAGGAACAATCATGTTAAGTTTTAACCAAATCCATTCAGTAGTTTCAGAGGAGAAGATGTTTGAAAAATTGTTAACGACGACAGACGACGACGACGACGACGACGACGTCGACGACGACGGACGCCAAGTGATGAGAAAAGCTCACATGGCCTTTTAGGCCAGGTGAGCTAAAAAAACTGTATTCTAAAAAATCTCCCAAAATGCAACATTTCCTGTGCTGAATTATAAGGTCATGTGACATGTATGAGAAAGAGGATGCATAAGTAACATACAATGTAGTGTATCCTAAACTCTGTCTGACTGACAAAATTTCATTCAGTCAGACAGAATATTTTAGATGTTTTAGTTAAAAATATATATAAGAAAATGTCACATTTATTTTTCAATCACACAAACCTAAAACAGTTTGGCACAGACTGTACTTAGTTCAAGTGTACTTCAAATTTCCAGAAAAAAAATATGCAATAAATTAATCAGTGGTAAAAACTATACAATTCTAAATTGCTTTAATGGTAGACTGAAAACCTTCAGAATTAACTTTAAAACAGTATCTACTTGTCCTTGTAGCAGATACTGATTTTCTTTCTTTATCCTAATTTATACTCATGACTCTATTTCCAAAAACAAAATCGGGTTAACAATTACTGCTGTCAAGCTTATGATAACTGTTTATGATGAGGGCACTTTGACCATTGCAGACATTAATATTAGTAGTAGTACCTCTGTGGATTATCTACACACATTTGACAATGACACTCTTTATCAAATACTTGGTGATAATTCAGCATGGTGCATCTTACCCAGTCAATCTAAATAAAACTGTCTGAAAGTAGGTCAAGGCTGTCCATTTATGATAAAATTTCCAAAATTTCCACTTGGGTCATTTTAACTGTTTGAGTAAATAAAAACTATTGATTTTCTTCCCTGTTAGTCTGGTCCAATTTTTTTTTAAACAACTGGTCTAACAATTTTTTTTTACGTGTCACCAGCCAAACTTCTTGCTAGTGGATTTTGGTGCAGACTGCAGTACTGTCACTCTACTTACTTATATGGGTCTTTTAATTCTTCTGTTACAAAATTCAAATAATTCCTGAAATTTAAATAAAATTATAATTTCAAATCTGCATACAACTGTTAATTAAGACTAGCACTAAAGTGCAACGGTAAAGATAAAAACCATTTTAGGTAACAGTTAACTACATTTTACATTTTTTTTAACAAGGTTTCTATTCTAAAACTTTAGTAACAAGAATGTGTCCACAGTACACGGTTGCCCCACTCACACTATCAATTTCTATGTTCAGTGGACCGTGAAATTGGGATAAAAACTCTTATTTAGCATTAAAATTAGAAAGATCATATCATAGGGAACATGTGTACTGAGTTTCAAGTTGTTCAGACAGACAGACACCATGGACAGACAAATGAATGAACAGACCAGAAAATATAATGCCCCTCTTCTATTGTAGGTGGGCATAAAAATTGATTTGCATGAATTGGCAGCCTTTTTTGGAATTGTCAAAATTTGTCTACATCCATTTTTTTAAAAGTTCTGTTTTCTTTACTACCAACTGTAATTTTGTGATGCTTCTGGCCAATCTGGCATTATAACTATATGTCTTTCCTAGTGTACACTTACACATTGTATGTAAATTTAAGGTTAAGCCTAGTTGAAGAATTTTTGGTCAGCACTGTTGAAGTCCAGAAATATCTATACTTTTTTTGGCCTAAATCAAGTCATGTATTTACAGCTTAATTTTGCACCATTACATTATGGTACTATTTATAAGCCAAAACGATGTTCATTCTTTTGTTATGTTGATGATGATTCTTGGAGCTTTATCTCTGGCGGATTTACGTGCAGTTTGCTTTGTACGTGCCATTGTTATTAGCTCTGTGAACGATTTGCTACAGAAAGAATACTTGAATATTTCGGTGAATGTGTTTTTGTGCTTGCCGGGAGGATTGAAATCATGATGACAACTCATTGACTAACTAAATTTGTGCACCAAATGGTCCTCATTTTCATGTATTATCATAGTAATAAATAATAATTCATGCACAGTACCGGTGTGTGGTATATTGTCAAGAATTTATAAAAAATTAATCACATGCTTTTCTGACTATCAAGGAAAATGTTTACTTCATCTGTAACCCTTACAGTTCAGTTGTTATATTTAGCTACTTGCGTTGGAGATTAAATTGGACACAGAGAGGGATTTTATTATTCAAGTAACTTCATGCATCATTTTTTAGGGAAAGTAAAAAATTACACTATTTTTCTGTAAAATTATTCACAAGCACTTTAAGTTTCATGGAACAGTGGAAAATGTCTTGCTGAGAGTGAGAAGTGAAATTGTTATAAGTCTGTTCCAAAATGAATTCATGGAGGGGATAGTAGGCACCCAAATTAGTAAAATAGGGGTGGTTCCATTTTCCTTAGAATTTTGTAAGGAACATAAGTAAAATGAAATTTTGTTTGGCTTGGTCTTAAAATGGTGATATTTTCCAGTGTTTCTTGAAGAAAATCTTTAAAACAGTATATTTTTAAGTATTCTTTTAAGATTTACATTCGTAGATAAATTGTAAATCTTATTTAATATGCTGTTGTGAAATTTGAATCTTACCATCCAGCATAGGAATACAATCCTGAGTAAAAAGCTAATGCAAATTTGCCTGGTGATGTTGTGGAATTTTCAAATGGTTCTTGGAAACTTTCTCTATCACCTGTAAGAATACCAATTGTAAATGTTATATATGTGGATATTACCTTCTCTAGGTACATATATATGAGAAAAATAATCAACTGAACCTCCAAAATAAATCAAAGCGCTGTAAGCACTGTAGGCAGTTAACCAAAAAACAAGGCAAACATAATTACGAAAACTGTGGCAATGTTGCTTCAACATTTTTTAAAGATTTAAAAGAACAAACATTAAACATTCATATATAATTGTACATTTATGTTCATTTAATGAATTAATTATTAAGGCAAATAATTCATATTTTATTAAGGTTTTCAATAGCAACGCACATGACCATTCGTGGTCATGAGTCTTTCATGAGTCAGCAGTGGTACAAATTTGCAATGATTGCAGTTCTTCTAGTTGATCGTAATTGTTCGTATTAGTTGACTGTTAGTAGTTCAAGATGACTTTAGTACGAGCTTGTAAAAGTATGAATGGACTTGCTTTCCTGGGAAGCAAACTGAGTTTGTGTTGTACAGTACAAAAGTTATGAGACACAAATCAGACAAATGTTTACTACTACAGGAATCAATGGTGAGGTCTGACTGACCTGTCCATAGTAAATGTAAACGACTCCCACCTTCACCCCAAATCAACGATGTCTAAGTTTGGAATAAAATGACAGGTTAGGGTCTAGCAAAGTGATATGCATATGTGTCACATATGAGATTGACCTTGTATGTCATTCAATCTTTTCTGAAATGACAAACAGGAATGAATATGGTTTAGGCGTTGGTATCTCAATCTTTTGCAAGTTTTAAAAACACACACAAGAGGGTGTGGGGTGACCCTAGGGACTACCCCTATTTTTCATTTGATTTTTTATATTGTCCCATATATGAATATAATTATATGGTTTATGGGATCTCGGCCGTTATCAAGTTTTCCAACAGGAGGGGTGTGGAACCCCAGTGACTTCCCCTATATTTCATTCGATTTGTTAAATTGTCCAATACATGAATATATATGGTTGAGGGGTGGGGATAAAGGAAATAAAGATATGAATGAATGAATGTTTCTAAGTTATCAAACAGGAGTGGGTAGGGTGACCTTAAGGACCCTCCCTATATTTCATTTGATTAGTGCTCATACATCAATATATATGGTTTAATTTAAAGGTTGGGATCTCGACTCTTTCCAATTTCTCAATCAGGTGACTGCAGGGACTCCCCCTATATTTCATTTAATTTAGAGTTGGGGATCCCAACTGTTTCAAAGTTCTTCAACATGAGGGGTAGGGTGACAACAGGGACTTCCCCTGTATTTCATTTGATTTGTTATATAGTCTTATACATGAGTATATATGGTAAAGGGGTGATGATCTCGAATGTTTCCAAGTTCTCAAACAGGAGGGGGTACAGTGACCATAGGGACCCCCTTATAATTCATTTGATTTGTAATATTGTCCCATACATAAATATATATGTTGTTTAAGATTGTGGATCTCGACCATTATATATTCTCAAACAGAGTGGCCCCACGAACTCCACCTATATTTCATATGATTTGTTATATTGTCCCATACATGAATATATATATATGGTTTAGGGGTGGGGGTCTTGTCCTTTACCAAGTTTTGGTCATTTTTGTCTCTTGTGGATAGTTGTCTCATTGGCAATCATACCACATCTTTTTTTTATATAAGAAACTTCCAGCTATTTTAACTGACCTATCAAAATTGAGAAGGAAAAAATACCCCTTGAAATTGCAGTAATATGTTCAACTTGAAAAGCATTTAACACCATTACCAACATTTATCACTGATGAAAAAATATTATACTGTTACCAGGAACATATATATTGTTAGATAAACTGTTCCTAGCTGTCACAATGTATTGGATTTTCACATTAAAATTGGTGTACAAAATATTTTCTGCTTTTTCTTTCTTTTTCATATAAGTCTTTTGGTTTTTAATTCTAGTGTTTATATTTTTTAACATGCATAGATGCATAGATGTATTTTGTAAGCTGTCTGGATTTTTTTAGAAGCCAAATCCGGGATTACCCTCATCCGCTTCCGGAATCGGATCCGATATTGTAATCTCGTGGCAGCCATTTTGGTTTCAATGTTGTTTTTGACAGATGGCCCGAGACCACAATTAATTCCTCTATCATTTCTTTATAACGTTTTGTCGCATTAAAAAAAATTTGCCTATTCTTTTTGTCTAATTTGTTGTGTGTGTAATGTACAGTACAAGTCCAAAAATATGTCCAAGTTTCAGAAAAATTGCACGTATAAAACTTACAAATTTAGCCAATACACATCCATACCCCTATGGACAAGTCAAGAGATGTTCCGAAAACTGTAAATATCACCTTTTTGCACCTGACCTAATCACTCTTTCCATATCAAAATCAGTTAAAATTAAACATCTAAAAATTTATTTCACCTCTCTTCTTTCATTTCCACCTTATAAAAGCTAAGAAATGTTTGAGAAAAGGAAAGAAAAAAATTTAAGAAGAAATACACTATAAATTAAAGGGAACTATAAACGAACAACGAAAAGCGGGGTCATTAATTGTGGTCTTGGGCCAGATAGTGAGATACGATTTTACTCGGATTTACACATTATTTATCGGCGATTTTATGTATAAAGCTAGCGGTAGAACAAATTGAACATGGCTGTCATGAATAGTAATGATGAATATAAGTTTGAGATCGTTTATTAGGAAACTTTGGTAAAAATGTTTGCAAAGTAATTTTTTTTATATTATTTCAAGGTCCGTCGGGCATGTCGTGCGTAGCTAGTAACAAAGTAGAAAGTCCGACTGCAAAAGTGGAAGGTCACAGACCTTGGACCACCGCTAATTTAAACCCCTGCGTCCAAATTGAAAAGATACGAAAATTTCGTCTTCTTTTAAATTCAAAATTGCCGCCAACAGTTGAACTTATATACGTAGTTGACTACGTATTGTCGACAAACAATATTCCTACGACTTTTGCAATTTGGGAAATCTTAACTACTTGTCTTTAGAGATTTTCGGCGATTAGATATTTCATACATTTGTTCTTTGACATCTTAGCCAAAAGCTCATAGGATACTAAACTACATAAGGATTCCTAATGTGCTCTACTTCCTATGTGCAACTTCAAAACTTTTGGGAAAATCGACGATCATTTAAGGTTTTTCTGGTCATATTTTTTGTAATTCAGAATGAAAAGTATAAAAAAACTGTCCAATAAGTTACAAATAATATAGTAGCCAGCTAGATTATAACAATGGCACGTATTTCAGCATTTATTGGGTAGCACACAAATCCAGAGTGCTCGCATAAGGCAGCTTAACTGCCTAAAAACAGGTTAAGGTTCAACTAAGCTTTAAATAGTCTGTGACTTTCCAAGACCAATAAATATTATTAACCCCTCCTTAAATGGGATTTTTTGTTTTGAATTTCTTGCTAACACATTCATCGTACTCTTAATGGAATTTTGCACTTGAATTTTCTACATATAATAAGACAAAAAAAATTAAAGATGAACTTATCCAATGGACACAGATACCCCCCTTGTAAATTTCCAGCAAATTCAGCAATGGTTCTGTTTATAAAGGACAGTGAAAGTGATGCCATCAAATTCAACATTGGCTTGTGTTTGGTGGCATTGTGTAGAAGTTACATGTATGTAACATTTGGTTAAAGATTGGAAACCAATTTCTGGAGATACAGATGAACAAGGATAAAACGTATGCATATAAAGTAAAAATTCTGAGCAATGGAATGAAAATGATTCATTGTTACTGAAAATCGTTCAGAAATGAGTGAATAGTTAAACACAATTTTAACCTCACCAATTTTTTTTTAAGTAGGACATAGATCAACAGTCATATTTTGAGTACATTAGATACAGTAATAACTCTGACCTTGTGTGCAGATTTAGATACGTAAATGCACTAAATGCTGTGCACCAAAAGTCTGACAAAAAATATTTGTGGCACAAGTCAAAATGTATTATATAATATTAGTAGTATTATAAACATAACAAAAAAGTAATAGAAGAATCTGGAGGTTTTTAGATAGAGACAAATATACACTATGGTTTAAACCTGGTTTATTAAGAGGGATATTCTTTTCCATAAATACTTATTTAATCAATGAAAACAAGTTGCATCTGGTAATAACATTGCAAGTTTAGATTAGTTTAGTTTAGTTTAAACGTATTTATTTATAGTGGATTGGGAAACAACTTTTTCAACTTATACTAATCCCTTTCCCCTTTGAGGTTGGGAGTGCTGCCTTTTAGTGGCATTAGCCTGAAATCTACAAGGGTGCCTGTAACGTGCAAGAGACATGGCTCTCTCTTAACAAGGGTCAGTCATTTATCGTCCCCATCCGATGGACTATCACCATTTCCTCGAGACCATACTCGCAAATAGTGTCAAGGGTGAGCCGAAAATTCATTCCCAGATATAAGTGTGTAAAGTTTAAAGCAATAATCAAATTAATTTTTTTTGAGATACAGCGCAACATGTGAACCCCCCTGCCCCGTCTTTTTTTTTTTTTACAAAAAACTAAATAACTCTAAAATAAAATTTTGAATCATCACTAAAAAGTATACAGATCTTTTAGATTAATATAATTAAGAAGTGTGTACAGTTTTAAGCAATGATCATAAATTGTTTTTAAGATATATCGTGACATGTGAAACCCCCCCCCCCCTTTTAAGTTTACAAAAAACTCAATAACTCTAAAACAAAATTTTGAATCATCACCAAAAAGTATATACATCGTATTTGAGATATGACGCAACATGTGTACGTAGGACAGACAGGCAGACATTTGTATACAATTATGCGTCCCTTCAAAATTTTGACAGGTGTATATAAACCAGTAAAAATCAACATTTAAAGGAGCAATAACTCGAAAACAGGTTGACAGATTTTAATTTTTACTACACTAGAAGTTTAATACAGAGAAGGCAATGCTAATAAATAAAAGTTAGCGGACCACAAAGACAAGTCACTAGAAAAAAAGATAAACAAGACCCAACATGGAGGCAGTCTCCTTTCAGAAAGAATTTCGAAAGAAATATATAGTCCATCAATAATTAGAAAAAAAATTTGCACTCTCGATCAGTGGATGTTGGTAAGAATTCAAATATATTTCGGCCTTTATTGGCGGATGTTATCTTTTTATTTTACGTCTTAACAAAAACGTTTCGTAATGAAATTGGTTTGTCATTACATAAACCTGTATCTTGCAGGAAGGAAAAACATGTTCTTCCCACTGTACAAGGCTAAAAATAGATACTGCGCAGAAATTTATTATGTGTCCACCAATTAATAAGTAAACAAACAAAAATGTAAAAAAAATATATATGTAGGTCAGTCACAATCGAATATAAACTGTCGTATTCCTGACTTTGGTACATACTTTTCCTTATGTAGAATGCCGGATAAAAATAAATCTGTGACCCAAGGATTTACAGAAAAGAACCAAACTTATTTTGTAGATACTTTATCTCGCTTTTAGCACTTCTTACACTTTTCTCGGACATTTAATTACGCAATTTTCACCTCCGGGTGAGGGATTTTCTCCCTGTGTTAAAGACCCATTGGTGACCTTGGGCAGTTTTCTGCTGTTAGATCAGGTTGCTGACTCTTTGAAAAATTCCCAATTTCCATTCCTGATTTTACATGTGCATATAAATGTATCAAAATATCTATATCAGAAATTCATGAATCTCAAAATTTTCATTTTACATTTAAAAAAATCTTTAACCAAAATCATGCATATCTAAAGACAATGAGAGCGATACAATTTCTGAAAGAAATATTTTTTTCAGTTAAAAAACCTTTGTATTCAATTTTTGATTTTTTTTTTAAACTGCCCCAAATCATTCAAAACTGCAGTTTAGAGTCATATTAAAAAAAAAATATTTGATATAGATCAAAACTTCATTTATATGTGGTTTTTACCTTTAAGCCAACTTCACGAGAAGCCAACACCCAAAGCTGTAAATTAAGTATACAATGTAGATTGAATATTTAAGAGTTTACATACATGTAATATGCCTAAAGAAAATTACACACTAAATCAAAATATTATTCAGTCCTATGCATTGCTGCATACATTGTATGAAGTTTTATATTAAGCATGTAGATTGAAGGACTTTTTAAATAGTTATAATTGAAAAGAATGGGAAATTTGTAAAAAAACAATTTTTCCCACAAAAAAGGGCCCCCTTGATCCGCCTATACAATAGACAAACAGGAATCAATCAATCAAAAGATCCTATTTTGGGTTTAAAAACTGCAATTACATTTGTAAGGAGATACAGTTTATTGTTAGCCAAGGTTCCATGTTTAAGGCTGTTTACTTTGACCTATATTGGTTTTGTCTCATTGGCACTCATACCACATGTACCACATCTTATATCTACTGTGGATTCATTATTATTCGTTGGATACCAATTTTCGTGGGTACAGGTGAACCACGAAATTATATGATCATTGAATAACAAATTTTTTATAGGCTTGTACGCAGACTTTGGCAAAACCATGAAAATAAATAACCACGAACATGCAGGTTTTCCTTAATCCACGAAAATAAATGAATCCACAGTATGTAAGGACCTCGGTGGCTGAGCGGTCTAAGTTGTTACTACTGTAATCACTTGCCAGTCAACACTGGGGTTGCAAGTTTGAACCCCACTCGGGTGGGTGCACTCAACTCCAATCTTAACTGACTAGGAATGTCAGTTCTATTGGAGGTCTGTGGTTTTCTCTAGCTACAATGTACATATATATCAGAGGCACTTTGGCTTTCTCCACTAATATAAACTGGCCACCATGAAATAGCCTAAATGTGGTGCTTAAAAGTGGTGTTAAAACACCACAAAATCAAATATATCTACATGTACATGTATGAAGGGTACAAAATGTAAAATATTTTACATCATTCTTTCAAAAAAAAATTCCTGACATACGTTTATACATGTACAATGTATATTGGAACTGGAACTCAAAGATATTTAATAGACAATGTACTTACTTTTGAACATAAAGACGATTCCAATGATGATGATCATGACGAGGGCAATGATTTTTGTTGCAGTGAAGATATCCTGAATTAAGGCTGCTGATTTCACATTTTTACAGTTGACATAGGTGAGAATTGCTGAAGAAGAAAAGAGATAAAATTCAAGAAAGTACAATAATTTTTTACCTTTTTATAGTGTTTTCCTTAGGCCAAAATTAAAAATATGTTTGTTTCCCCTCCCCCGCCCAGGTCAAAAATAAGCCCTGGGTCCAAAAATTTATTTTCCTAAAAAAAAATCTGATTTTTTTTTCTTTCTGAAAACAATTCGACATTCAGTGTTTCTGGATACCGGAAGTCTTCCTGGAACTCACTGGAGTTATCAATCTATTTAGCAGAATGTATCAAGGGTAAACTGTCTGCTTGAAGATGGGCAACATTGTCATCGAGTAAAGAACAAAAAAGAAAAATAGGAACCTGTCTGCCTGGTCTGTTTACAAACATGACAAAGGGTAGACCTGGAGGAGGGGAAACAGACATTTTTAATTGTGGCCTAAGATTAATTTTTAGAAGGATGGTAGTTTATGTGTAGTTAGATTAATCATATTTATAGGGAATTTAATTTAAAGAAAGCAAATTTATATGGATGGCTTTGATCATTGATACTCACATGCACTGACACCATCTAATAAAATAATTACTTTTCAAGCTCCACCCTTGAAAATTTTCTGTAGTGTTCCTCTTACAAAAAGGTAATATTTTGAATGTACATTTAACAAAATGTTTAACAGCAACTATTTGTTTCCTTATTTAAAAAATAAAGTGAACCTTCAAAATGAACAAATAAACATGGCTGGTTAGAAAAGAATTGAGCAAAAAAAAGGGATCCCTGAAACTTTTTGTATTAAAATTTTAAACATTCTGTTAAAGTCAAAAATTCTTAAGTTCTAAACTTAATGTACAAATGTACATGTACATGTACACTGTATTGACTGTATCATGTATATAAAAAAAAGTTTTTAGGGGGGAAAATTCATTAACCAATTATAAAATAATTTTTTTTTTTTTTATAAACCTTTAAAATTAATCATCAATTTGAAATGTATTTTTACTCTTAAAGTGATTGATGGATATTTATATTAGACTTCTCAATAAATGGAGCAACACACATTTATATAAGTTCAGTTAAAGATTATTTCAGTCATCATGGTGTCTTTTTGTCTAGTTTTGGAATTATACAGTGTATCAACACATATTGTTATTCTCATGATAAAAGATCATACAAGTACAAATTATGTAGATTGTAAATGAACAGTGACCTACATGTACAAATGTATAGTTGTTAATTACTGTGTCATTTGGTCTCTGATGGAGATTTGTCTCATTGACAATCATACCAATTCAATTCATTTTCAGATATTTATTGCGGTGTAAACTTTAAACATTAAGTTTGTGATATACACAAAAAGTAAACAATATAACTATAATTCACATCAATATATAATCATTCAATAACGGTAAATAGTATAGAGTCCAGTGTCCCCTGTCCTCAGTTCTAATGACCTTATGATGTAGGACCCAACTTTTTTTTACTTGTGATGGTGTTGATGGATTGGGTATAAAATCAACTTTTCATCTTTAACAGAAAAATTAAACTCCAAAGTTTCTTAGTTCTCTATCTAATTTACAATTTAATATAAAATGTTTTTCCTTTTCTAATGTTTTACATTTAAGGCATAATCTGCTCTCTAGGAATATTAGCATTCTGCCTTTTTCTATATTCTAATTATAATTATAAGTATTTAAATTATGGTCACTAATTCTTAGTTTTGTTATTAATTTTCTATAAGTAAAGTTTGATTTTCCCAAATAGTCTTCAAGACATAAATTTTGTTTAAGATTGATTTAAAGTTTACTATTTTCATCAATGTTTTGCATCTTATATTTACAATTATATATATTAGACTTACATGTAATTCATTTAAACACATTCAAGGCTAAAAATCTATCTTTCTTCAAGTATGATTCTTTAAATTATTTTTTTCTTATAAATTTTTGTAAAAAATAGTCCTCTTCTGTGACAACCAATTTTATTCAAATACTTTTTTTCAGATGAAATAAGAATAGATGTATATCATTCAATAAAAATATATAGCATTTGAAGTTTTTGGTTAAACACAACTGTAATTAAAATGTCATGACAAATTAATTCATAGCAGATAAGTTAACCCCATGAGACAGGAAAACACCCCATCCCTTAAATATATTATGCACAGTATCTTTTTGATGCTTGAATAGAGATCATTGCCACTGGGACTATTATACATGTAATAGTCCCCCTTTGGCTGATTGGGAGTCCATGGTGATTATGATGGAAATCAAGCCGAGGTGTATGTAATTATATGGATATACTTACTTATGCAAAGAGCTGCTAGTAATCTCATCGCTGTCTCTGGGGGTCCACCATCACATGGGAACACTGGTTCTAAAACATATGCTGCAAATGTCAAGGCCCCTATGGCATTACCACAGGGGATAATTACAACAAGAGCTACCCACAAATACAGAAATGCAGGGAGATGTCCAAATGCTTCACCAATGTAGGCATAGTCTGAGCCTGACTTGACAATCATTGTACCAAGTTCTGCATAACATATTGCCCCTACTAACGAAATTAGTCCACAAATGAGCCATACTATGAGTGACAGTCCAACTGATCCCGATTCAAGTAAAACTCCTTTGGGTGATATGAAAATCCCACTGCCTATAATTACACCAACAATGATAGCCACTCCATTGTGTAGTCCAAGTTCTTTTTTCAATTTAATAGCACTGCCTGAATCACTGGAAGAGTCCGAATCAGACGATCGAGTTCCATTCACAAGATTACTGTTTTTTGTCATGTTGGTTTTGTAAACACGTGTATAGTAATTTATATTATGATAACAAAAGTCACTTGCTAACTGTTGATGAGCAAACACTAACAGACAAAAAAAGAACAATTAAATTCTATAAAATATCTAAAGAGTTGTGTTTCTAGCTTATTTTATCATCCGCATGAAGTATTTAGTTGTTGATCTACACATAACGCGGGACGATGATGAAACTATCGAGAAAACATGCTTCCTGTGTATGTTTGTTGACGTCACGTGATCTGTCCTACTATTATCCAATCAAAAAGTAGGTTAGTTTTACTACCATTTACGCACAAAGACTTTTTACAATATTCATTCATGAATATATTGCATCATCAAGAAACGATAAACAAGCTTGTAAGTTAACACACACAACACCAGGGAAAAAAACCAAACTGAATAAGAAATATAATTATTCAATATGAAGGAAAACATTTGTTTAAATACTATTTTCAAGAATTTCAGAGTTTATTTGTCACAGTCAGCAAAGATTTGTTCAGATGAGCGGTCTGTTCCCAGAGATCATAGGTTACGTAAACTATGTAATAAACTTGATGAAGAATACCATTAATTGTTTATATATTGCAAACTGAACTCAACTTTTAGAGATTGCTTAATATTAATAACCCTAATTTTACAAGTTATCAACCTTTTAAAGCTAAAACTACTTTTAAATCCCGAATCTGTGCTTTTTACAGAAGTTGAAGACTTTATAAAGAAATCTTTAAAATTTCGAAAATGAGGTCCATATGTCCATCAAATGTTACATAACAATTTATAACTATCAACGGTTGTTTTTTATGCCGGGTTATCATGATTAGTAGTTCTTAACTTTCTGCTTGACCCATATTTGTGTATTTTGCAAATAAATTATTATATAAATAACAAAAATCTTGGCCACAGGAAAAGGTATTTAACTACGATTAAGACAACAAAAGAAAAATAGTATTCCCTAATAGCATATGATCAGTTCAGATCCACTTTGGCAACATAAGCTGAACAAAAAAAAACACCCCTGCACCTCATTTGAAACGTATTTATGCGGCAACTTTCAACATGTTAACTTTTACCATTAGTGGTAATGTACATGTGCTAATCCGTAAATCGTATTTATCCATTGAAAAAAAAACAATATCAACTCTGAATACAAAGAAGTCGTTGAATAGAAAAAAAATGAAGGTTTATTCAGTACCCCCCCCCCACTAAAAAATTCAGTTAATACAAATATGATCATTTAAATATTTTCCAATCTAAAATCTGAAATCAAACAGACCTAGAAAAGTCGTCATCATAAAATTACACGTTCAAGTCTGTCTTTTCTATTTATGTTTACATCGGCATTCATGGAGGTAGTGTCGATGGTTGATTCAATTCAATCAGGAACATATATATTGACAGATGTGCGATATGTACTATTTCAAGAATCAACAGCTATTTCCCTGACCTGATGATTGGATAACGAAATCTCTAAATATCTTAAATTTTGAACTTTGTATGGGTCCGGTTAAAATCTTTCCTTTTGCCATCAAATATTTTTGAAAAGTTGTCAAAGAGGTCGTTAAAGCCCTTTTAATTAAAAATATACAAGTCATTGAAACAAGTTCTGTGGATATATGACAACTTTGAACATTAAAAGTCCAAGATCTGTTAAAATTCTTAGAGTTGTTCCCCTTACACCTGTATGATCACAATAATGACTGCATTGAACACCACTTTTGGGTAACGATTAATGTTAAGTTTAAGTAATCTTTTAAAACATTTCATAGATACCTTGACTTTTATGAAATATCTGCGTCACAGATGACCAGTGATATGTTATAATTGTAACCGTGACGTAATCGCAGTCTGTCATCTTTCCTTGATGATGTTAAAAGGCCCAGTTGCGATTTCTCGACAAATACTAATTTGCAATGAGCGATACGACGGGTGTCTGTAGTGTAGACGGATCTGTTTACACTATTCAGGGCATTCTTCAGCTCCAGATATCGCCCTCGATTTTGGGTGGCGTTTCTGGTGCTCAGTCTAGTTTTTCTGTGTAGTGTTAAATGTCTTTTCATTTATTTTATTTTACATTTGCCTTATTTGCATTCATGACGCCGCTTTTCTCATTCATGTAAGCATATCGTCGAAACATTCATCAGTGATCTGCTCTTTTATTATATGCAGTGATATAAAAAGAACTGCAATATTTCAATCACCATTTAAAGTTTCAAACTACAGAATACAATTTTGTATCATTTGTAGTCAATGTGTGTCCGTTTCCCCCAATAATTATTGCCGACCTTCACCAGTGGCGGATCCAGAAATTTTGAAAAGTGGGGCCCAATGACTGCCTAAGAGGGGGCCGCTCTGGTCACGCTTCAGTGATTCCCTATTTGATCAACCAAATTTTTCCGAAAAAAAGGGGGGGCTGGGGCCCCTGGCTCCCCTTAATCCGCCTCTGTTCACTCAGTTTGTTGGGTTTATCTTTTATTTTTATTCTCCTAGCTGACCTTCATCAATTTTCTTGTCGCATGTTCGAATGTGGGTCTGTCGGATACTATGCATGCTTTGGTCCAATTTCACAAATAACACCCCGGCAAATATAATATACAATTGATGGAGATTTCAACCGTCTGAAACTGTCCGCAATTTACGTTAAATATATCCACTGCAAAATGCTTTATAGTGTTACAGTGGTTAGGGGTTAAACATAATTGTAATTTGAACTTGATTTAATTTTAGTAATTTACTTTCATATCTTGCGTTTGTATTGAATTATTTAAGACTGGCACCATGATTTTTTTTATGTCAGTTTACAAATATAACCATACTATACTCACATCGCGGCAGCGAAGTCCTTGTTATGAGATTCAAGTATGCCGGATGTTGACGAGTGTAAAGTTGAAGTTGAAGTTGAAGTAAGGTCTAATCACTTGATATATCTTATCAACGTATGTTATAGGAGTAACACGACGGGTGTCATATGTGGAGCAGGGTCTGCTCATCCTTCTCGGTTAGCACATACTAGGCTAGCAGCCCCGGTTTTGGATGTGTTCGTGTTGCTAACTCTGAAGTTTTTTATGACGGGTTTTATAGGCTACTGTTTGTCTTTTGGTCTTTTTTCTTTTTTTTTTCTATGGCCAGAGGCGGATTTAGGGGGGTGGTGTGGCCCAGCCCCCCCCCTTTTTTGAGGAAATTTTGGTTGCTTATATAGGAAATCACTGAAGCATGACCGGAGAGGGCTTAGGCAGTCAATGGACCCCCACTTATGAAAAATTCTGGATCCGCCACTGATGGCGTACGGTATGATCGTCAGTTAACCGATTTTCGAAACATGAGTTTGAATGCTTCGTCACGTTTGTATCATAGTCTTTCGTTTTCTTTTTACACTAAATGATGAAAACAACAATGTTCCTTTGATAATGAAATAAATAACTATGCCAAAACAAAAAATATACACTAACTGAGTCCATAAAATAAATTAATTTGAAAATATTTTTACATTTACTGATTTAGTTTGAGACCGAAACAAAACTGTCAAACATAACATCGTAAATGTTGTTTTTTTGTTGGTTTTTTGGTTATAAAATTTTAATCTGAAGCAATAAGTCATGACATCTTGATTATCATAAAGAAAACTTAAACATTCGACAAGTTTATACACAGACACAGGATGCGCAGGATGTGCTTGATTTGTTCTCAGAAAAAGACACGAAAAAAATGAATGAAACTTGAATGATGCAATATTATTTTGAATTTTTACTCCAATTAGGGTTGTCAGGATAGAACTGTCAGTTAAAAATCGAGAAGGCCTTCGTAATATTTGATCAATTAGTTGACTTATGAGTATCGACATTATCAATTTCCTTTCTAACTAATTAAAAAATCAATATACATTTAGAACTAATGTATATTCCAACAAGAGTATGGCGCAGTATACCCTTTCAGGATGAACTCGACCACAAAATAAAGGGGAAGCAACTCCATGTTTACAGTCTCTCAGTTTTCAAAACACGAGCACGGAAGGTGTGTTGACAAACAGACATGACGGTGGACAATATGAAAAAGAAAGCACTGGACACAAGTTCAGAAGGATCAGACAATGGAAAAGTTGAACTAAAACGAACAATTACATTATTCAATGGAGTCGCTATTATTGTCGGATCAATTGTGGGATCTGGGATCTTTGTTTCCCCAAAAGGTGTACTTGCTGAAGCAGGGTCGGTAAGTAAACACAATCCACGTGGTTTTTATATACACAGAACATTAAACAAACAAACTACTGAAAAAGATTTTAGGTCTTTTGTTATTGTCATAAACGCAAAAAGATCTTTGAAAAATATGTTTGAACAATGTTGAAAGGAAAAAATATGTTTCAATCTAATTTAATTCATAGTTTTAATTAATTTTTAAAATGTAGTTTTGTAAATATGTGTATTTTTTAAAGATGAATACCAACCCTTACTATTTTATTTTTCTGACACAGTAAAATTATTTATTTATTTGATTATAAAACAAAATAATATTTCTTTTCTTTATCACCATATTTCATTGTTTGTTTCCTGTCTGTTGGACATTTTTCTGCATATATATTGCACATTAAAGATCATCACAAAATCATTTAGTGCTACAGCAAGTAATTTAGTGTTAATTTGTTAATTGTATTTCCACGACAAAAAAAATGAAAAGGACTATTTACATGTACATACATTGTATGTATCAAGGGATCTGTCCAATCTAACTCCATACATCATAGCATATGTCATTCAGGTGCTTTTTGTATAAAACAGTATTGTTTTTTGTTTACCTATATACATGTTATTGTTTTATGCAGGACAAAAACCAGGATATATCACATATTGATTAACTACTGTGGTGCCAGGTGGCAAAATTACATGTTGTTTTATATTATTGTCATATGTTATAGCACTTCAACATAATCCTTAATACCTTTTTAATAATTATTATATAATATCAAATTAAGCAGGAAATAGCATTAATCCATTTCACTTTTCTCTACCAAATAAAAGGCTTTGTTTAATAAGGGATAACCTCATTTTACCTATGAAAATATTAATCTTGTTAAGGGTCTGACAATAATTAGTGTTGACAGTCACATGGATATATATTTCTTATAAATGTCCACTTTTACACTTAATGTCACAATAAATAAATCAATACATATATACAGATATATCTTTTCTAATTTCATGGACAAAAATGAATAGCGTATAATAAAAGTGTACAAACTTACAAATGATTAGATAAAAAAAAAGGATTTATGTGGCCTAGTATTTTTTTTACAACAAAAAATATTAGTATTCAAATATGCTCTTTGAAATGAAGAAGGTATTAAGCTTAACATTACTAATGTTAATCTAACTACCTTATAACTTGTTAAACATCATAGTTTGTGAAATTGTCGGTTCCCTGTGGCGTAAAGGATAACATTCACAAATGGCTATTAACATTGAGCAAGGTTGTGTAAAACAGTAAATATTCCATCGGTTTAAGTCCTTTATCCATAGAAAACAAGACTACTTTAATATAACAGAAATATAATTATTATGCTTTGAAAGGGTTCATATCACAACTTTAAGCTACAATGTAGCTTGAAGTATAACTAAACAAAAAGTTAATTATAACGTGTCTCGATATTACACTTGACTCTGGAAAGCAAATTATAAGGTTAAAATGGAGCACACTAAAGAAATGACATGGGGATAATTTTTAAAAGTATCAATTTCTACTTTTTTACGAGATTTAGTAAAAAAAAAAAAGGAAGAAATATTATTAATTAGGCATTGAAATGACTGAAGGTGTTTATTATCTGAGCTATGGAAGCTATTGTGTCCTTGAAAGAGAAAATGGTGTAAAAACTAAAATTAGTTAAGTATTTTGACGTCAGCTGTGTAAAAAAGTAAATCTTTGATGATAATGGCTATCTTAACCTTAATAATAGGGTTAGGTGGTATTAATGAACCTGATAGAACTTGAGATATACATACTCGTCTTTTTGAAGAAAGAATACATGTATATGTACTTTTGAACTATTTGATTTCCGTAAAAACAAACTTTCTTCAACAACTAGAGGGAAGCTGAATTAAATTAAGGCAATGAATACTCTTATATATCGTCGCTGGGCTTCTAAAATGTTGTAAATTACAAATTTTTCAATAAAAAAATATCTCACAAACAGGCTTTGAAATTTTTGGCAAAATGCATGCTTCCAAAATGTCGTATGTGAACTTGAACATTTTTGTAAATCTAAGCAGTGAAATAAAAACTTTGACATTTCTGGATTATCCAAGAACTTAAACTATTTTCACAGAAATAAAGAAATGTAGAATTATTTTTTTCTCAAAGCCATTCTACAACGATTTTTAAGTTTTTATACAACATTTTGGAAACAAATTTTACTAACAACTGACATTGGCAATTTTGTAATATGTCTTATTTCACACATTTTGATTGGTCTAACTGTATTCTTTTGTAATACCAAAGATTTCCTCCCGCGCAGACCATTGGTGTCAAAAAGTATTTTTAGCCAAAAAAGTCATATACGACATTTTAGAAGCCCAGCGACGATATGCCTTTTGATCACAACCTCACTACAGCCATTGCAAATGTGTGATGTTAAATGGTTATTATTTTTAACCTAACCTTGACCTTTATAATAGAGCAGTATAGGAAGGAACCTGATTGAACTTCACACCTACATACTTGGCTTCTTTAAAAGAAAGAATACATGTACTTTTCAACTATTAGATTTTGCTAAAAATAAAGTTTCTTCAAGTGCTAGAGGGAAGCTGAACTAAATTTAAACCCTGATTGCTGATGTGTCTTCTGATCACAGCCTTAGTACAGTCATTGCAAGTCTTTGATGTTAATGGTTATTATTTAACCTAACCTTGACCTTTATAATAGTGACAGTATGTATGAACCTGATTGAACTCAATCAGAAGTGGATACTTCACTTTTTTAAGAAGAACAACATTCATCACATTGTTCCACTGTGTAATTTCCATACTTGTTCTCCATATTTTTAAGTTTGAGATCATTGTAAAAAACAGAGAAAGATTTTTTCTGCAGTTTAAGTCTATTTTAATTGATACCTTTCTTATATCAGCTGTGGTAACACTTTCTGTATACCCACAGAAGTCCATAACTATCCCTAGCTATTCATTGGCTGATGATTTGAGGTTATTTTAAATTAAGTTACTTTATTATCTTGACATTTCCTAATATAAATTGGTAAAGGTTTTAACATCGTTTAGTGCGTTAGTACCAAACAATGTATTTGATTGTCACAATATTTTTTTTTTATATGAAAACCTTCTTCATTCATGTCATTATTTCATTAAATGAAAATGTCAAGTTGATTTGGATTTTCCTTTCTAAAATGATAGTGTTTTCTCTCAGATTTATTCTTTAGTGTGTTTATTTATGAGTGAAACTGTTATTTGGTGTTATAGAAAAGGTAATGTTTTGTGTCGTAGTGCACTATTAGGATTAGCATCAACCCTGTCTGCAATTGTCACGGATTGAGACATCTTGAAGCATCAGTTACATAATCTTTTATGATTATATACATTTTTGTACCTGAGCATCAAAGGTGTTATGCTTTATGATGTATGTTATGGTTTCTATATGCAAAATTCCTGCATATTAAATTTACCGCTGCTAGTATAATCAAAGTATAAAACAAATACTGACATCTATATGTTGTTATTGTGCTGTTTTATAACTGTCTCAGGTAAAGGCCAGGATTTAGTGCTTTTACCCTGCTAGACGTTTTTGATGTGTCTGTCCCAAATCAGGAATCTAAATTTCAGTGGTTGTCGTTCATTGTTGCTGTATGCCATATTTGTTTATCTATGTTTTTAGCATAAATGAGGCAGTTTGGTTTTCTCGCTCTTAATGTTTCATACTTTTTAACAATGGGCCTTTTATAAGTGGCTATACATTTTTGGGGTTTGCTCATGGTTGAAGGCCTTACTGTGTTCTATATAGTTGTTTACCACCTTGTCCGTTTAGTATCTGTGTTTGATAGTTATCTCATTAGCAATCCCAACATTGCTCTTTATATATTTATTTGAATAATTTCATGGATTAAGTTTCCACTGTAAATTTTATAAACAGATCCAGGATACATCAAAAACAATATGCAAGAGAAAAGATTCCATTTTAATAAAAAAAAAATCATATTTATACGTTCCGCAGAATAGTTTTTATGATCATAAATCAACGGATGTTGGAGGACACATCTGTGACACTGCACAACAACGCAAAACATTATAATACATACTGGAATAATTCTTGTATTGAAAATTACGGAACTACAGAAAATTAATACAACCCCTAAAATAATTCTATTGAATTTTATATTTTGGGCATAATCTGATCAATATGTGTATATTTGTACTGTAGATGGATTAGTGTTGACCCTTTTAACTTTTAAACCTCAGCTTAAAAAGTAATTTTAAGAGTCACCTAAATAATCATTTACCGTAACACACTTTTCAAAACAATTTCCTTTTAGCTATTCTTAAAAATATCAATTCAAGTGTGAAAATCTGTACTAAATCAATATTACTCATTATACTGTTACTAAGTACTATTCAAAACTTCTAAACAAGAAGTACTTGAATAAAGAGTTCAAGGAATAATTGAGTCGTGGGCAGGAAATTATAATGCTGATGCAATCATGCCTTGGTTTATAGGGAACTCAGGAATTTAGGAAATCCCCTTTTATGATTTGATGATGCAATGATGCAACAGCCAACATGTGCATGGAATTAATGTCTACATGTTGATGGGTATTATGTTCATGATGCAATAAGAAGCTTAGAATTAATTCACATTTTTAACGTGGTGATGCAATATCTGATAAAAGATTTATTGATCTTTTATCTACAAAGTGATATACCACAAAGCATAAAAGGAAACTTTCTATATGTCAAGGAAAACAATGTAAACCACAATTGTGTAGTTGAATTTATAAATATTTTGTTGTTTTTTCAAGTAATATTTCACTCATATTGACGTTTTGTGTTTAAGTCTTTAATAAGTTATTTATTGATTTTTTTTTAGATTTTTCATACTTTTGAAAAATACATTTGTGGAACTCTTCTTTCTCAGAAAACTTTTAAAAATGTTGATCATGTATTTAAAAAGTAGATGCCTTGGAATAAATTACACAAAAAAAAGGGAAAAATTTTGATTAATTGGTACTTACCAATAATACTCACCATCCAGTGATTAAACAAGAACAAGCTTCAGAACCAAAGACAAGCCTCACAATCATAGAAATCCTGTTCTACCATGGCCAGTAATAAGTCAGTCCATTGAAGAGAAAAATACCATTTTAAATTTGATTAAAAATTTATCATTGTATTTAATTGATCACTTTGATCATCTGCCAATTTCCTTCCATTTTTTCATCTTCAAAATTAAATATTATTTTCTGAATACAGATTTTCACCTTTTTTTTAAGACCTTGATTTGAAAAAAAAGATTTTTATGTTAGAAACCTTTATTTACTGTAACAGAAATATGTCTTGATCCATATCTTTGAACATCATTTTGTCCAGTATAACTATTGCATAAAGCAAACTTGATGATCACAGAACCAGATGTCTTGGACAATTATGCAAACAATGTGACAAAAAAATTTATTGTACAAAATATGTTACTTAGTTATGATATATATGCATTTTAAATTCATTGATTTAAATGAAAACAATTTTTACAACATGTATAGGAATTTTAGATATTTCTTTCTCAAATGGATAAATCCACAATAATTATTTTACAGGTTAAATTCTTATTTCACTGTAGATAAATTGGACATTTCATTAAAATAATTATTTTTCATCTTTTGAAGTCAGACTGTTTACTTTCGTTAATGTTGTAAGGCCATTTATCATTTTTTGCTCCTATGCCAGCCAAATCAACAAATCGTTTGGATTGAATTAAAAGATAATAAATGTTTACATAAATGAAATGTCATCTACATATATAGAGCATTTCATAATCCAAAATCAATGTAGGATCATGGTGATTGTCATCTAAAAACATCAACTGAGGAGGGTCGTAATGGTATTCATAATTATCAGATCGGTGGGGAACTTATAACTCATTAAGCTGTGAAATATAAGAAAAATTAGTACCAGACTGTGTATGGTATTACACAATTTACTAAAAAATTAATTGAATAAAATATCTTTTCATCAAAATAGTCAGAGTTATTAAGGGATGTTCAAAATAGAAGATTTACATGTATTTCCACAGTTAGATCCTCTTTGCTGTTAAAACTGTATTGGTTTTCCGTATGCATTATTTGAATGCTGGATAAAGGAAATGGGTTCCAGCAATTAGTTTTAAGGACATATTCTGTGAGGGATGGTTAAAGCATATTCTGTGAGGGATGGTTAAAGCAGACAGATCAATTTCCTATTTTAGATGCCAATTTGGACATCAACTATTTTGTTTAGAAATTTCCACTTACTGGTATCTGGGTTTGACTGTTTAAAGATTGTTTTTGAGGGAAGAGACTAAATTTGTTGAGAACAGATATTTGTACAGACCTACACTGTATTATAGTATTAACAGTCAAAGACATAGACTGACAGTCATTTAATTTCTTGTCAGTATTTAGCAACTATCTTGACGTTCTGGGGGGGAAAAGATGTATGATTTTCATGCTGAATAATTTTTTTTTTATTTCATGATATTTATGATTTGAGAATTGAAATTTTTACCTTTAAATAGTAGTAAATAGTAAAGGAAGAAATGAGTCCACCTAAAGAGACAGTTTTATTATTTGTTCATCAAAACCACACATCTGTCATAATTAATTAGTTTGTCTGATGACAAAATGACTGCACGAACATGTGTCTGCATGTGATTAGCGGAACTATCTCTTGCAATTGAGCAATTGAAATGTTTCAAAACTGAAGTGAAACAGTAAAAACTATAATATACACCAAACATCAAAGAAAGCAAATAAAAAACGAACCACCAAAACTTCATGTTCGGAACAATCTGACATGATACGACATTTATAGATGTCTAGACCAAAAGTACAAATTTAACTATTTTTTCTAACAATATCCTACATTTTGAAGTATATTTCTGTTTCGAAGAAAAGTATATTAAGTGATTTTTCTGTGTAATAAATATGTAATAAATACATGATAAATGTGTTAATGGGAAACTCATGATTGCTGAACAATTAAACAATGATGCAATGTTTCAATAGAGTCGGCAGGTGTTTGGTCAATGTGATAATCTGTATGTTGTTATGAATATATATATATGTATTAAATTTGGTTACGTTTATTTTGAGAACAGAACTTGTAAAAATGGCCTTCACTAAGCTTTGAATAATCCAGTTGTATCATGTGTTACTCTGATGCATTATGATGATTTAAAAATTAAATAATACAGTAAGGGCTATCTTCCATAAATCTTTTTAATGCCACCTTAAAAATTTGGAACGCAATTACTACTTTCAGTCTAAGAAAATTATATATGTCCACTAAAATGAAAAATTAAAGAGTTTGATCTACTCCTTATCAAATTAAAACAAATAAATCATTTTGCATGCATGCCAAAAAAAGTAAATAAAAGAAGCAAAATTGTCACCAACAGTGGTATTTAAAATAATTATTGTAGTACACGACTAATACAAACATGAAATGAATATTTTCAGTAAAAGTTCTTTTAAAATAGAAAAAAAGTCACCATCTTTAAAATAGATAAAAAACATACAATTTATATATAAAATATCAAATAAAATGAAAAAAGAAATTACCGTTATAAAGAACAGCCAAGACAGCAATTTGTACAATATTTTTTTGAGTTAACTCATGTTTCTTTCATTGTAGTTTGGAGCAGCTTTAGTAATATGGATTATGTGTGGATTTCTATCGTTAATTGGTGCACTGTGTTATGCCGAGTTAGGAACAACTATCACCAGATCAGGGGGAGACTATGCTTATATCCTTGATGCCTTTGGTCCATGTCTTGCTTTCTTACAGCTGTGGGTAGGTATATTTTAGAACCCCTTACTTTTTTTTAACATCAATCTTTATTAAAATCCAGATCATGTGTTCAAGCTCTGCCCTACAAGGATATAAAATCTCTCTTATTTTCTCTTCTGATTATATTTTTTTAGCCAATGAAATTTCAGGCTTCAAATTGTTAAAGCTGTGTATTAATTGGAGAAAAACCAAAGGAACATTTAAAGAAGGTAAAACAGGGCTTTTTCAGATTCTTTTAAGCAAAGCTTTGACAGAGCATCTGAATTTTAATCAAATAGGCTACGGTAGATATATATCTTAATTTACTATTTTATCAGAAAGAGAAAACTATAAAACTGAATCACATTGTTTCAAAAGAGATAATTTATAATTTAAATGTTTCAGAATTTTAAGATATACCGGTAGTTCAAATGTAAAATTCTAATTTCCTACAGTATTCACATGTCTGTTCTCTTAGTAAAAAAAGGTTAGATTTAGTTGTCAGAAGAGATGCATCAACTTACTTTGAAAAAAAATGTTTTAGATCATTATTTATAAAGCAAATTACCAGGTACATGTATACTCAGATATGTAGGAGCTACATATTATTAAATAAAATAAAGATAGAAATAAAAACCTTAATTAAGGAATCCAGATAATAATGACGTCTGCTAAAGGTAATTTTTTTTTATATAGATCCTTCATTTAAATGCCAGGAAGGCGTCAAAGGAAAACATTTAAAATGCTTTTTTAAAAGTTACAAAACTGCCATAATTATTTGGACTGTATTTGAAGGTGCTTTGGAATGATATGTAAAATGTATTTTTCAGGTTAATCTTATAATCATTAGACCTACAGCCCAAGCAGTGGTGTCCTTGACATTTGCCTACTACGTATTACAACCAGGATTTGAGACATGTGATCCACCAAAGATTGCTGTCAGATTTTTAGCTGCTATTTGCATAAGTAAGTATAATTTGGTGGCAGAAAGGAGAGTTAAAAGTGTCAAAAGTTAGTTAAGCTTAGCACATCTTATTGACACATTTCTCTGGAATTATAATCAACTAAATATGGACTTTGTCAATTAAAAAGGCTGTTTTCTGCCCTTTTTCCTGGTTGTTCAGTCTCCATTTCCACTCTCAATTTTATCAGATTTATAAATTTTGCTGTGGATGGTAATTTTTCTTTATATCAGTCCGAATTTGATTGAAACAAAAAAAAATGGCTGGGATGATATTGACAATTTTGTATTGGCTAAGGCCGATGGTTGTTTGATTTTGGAAATTTCGTCGCTAAATGATATTCTGCATTGCTTTTTAATTTCGGTGGCACTCTTCCTCTTTGGAACTTTTATTCACTTAGAGTCTTGTAGAATAAAAACGATGTGGTATGAAAAAACTTTTCAACAGCGACTAAATGACATAGAAGTTAGCATTAGCAACTGAAGGTCCTACAGCCTTCAATGAGCATTTATTAATATATTGTGGAATCATTCATTTTCAAAGGAAAGAACATATATGTGGCTGAAAAATCTTTTTTTAGGTCTTGGCAAATTAAACTTTTAAGCTTCAAAGAATAAAATAATCCCAATTTTAATCAAATAACACATTTAAAATGAAGTCATAAAAATATGAATAAGAAAAACAACTTTTATCAAATACATGTAGTACTTTCAAATCAAATTAAATGAATTCATAAGTTTACATAAAAAAGTGAATAAAAACATTTGAAATAAGGTATAAATTTTTATCAGGTCATCTTAAAGTCTAGCATGGGTAGGGAAGTGTTAAATAGGGTACTGATCTGTTTAACCTATTACAAAGAGAGATGTCTTTTATAGAGTCTTGACATGACATATTCTTTCTAATCTGTGATTTATGAAGCTGAACAAAAAAACTTGACCAAAAACTGTGAAATTTGATAGAGTGTCTTTTTTTGACAGTTTTTGGATTGTTCAGGCCATTACTAAACGTTTTCATGTTACTTTTCTTGAGTTTTAATGACTTTTTAAAAAGTGTGCAAGTTTCAAGAGTGGTTGTGTGAAAATCTAGTCAATGTTTTGAAGCCAAAATCCTTTCATTTGTTTGGTCAGAGATTTTCATGCTAATCAAAACCTTAAACTCGGTTCTTAATGAAATGTTATATTATTTCCATTGACTAAGTCAGATAAATGGAACTAGGTATTTTCACTCATTTATCATTGATTTTTTCTTCATTAACCTTATAAATTGAAATACTGGAATTTAGTACTTTCACAATAATAATGAAACAAGCAACAAGTATGGTATGAAAAACTTGGTATTAAATGTACAAGATGTCATGGAAAGAAGTTAGTTAGTCTATGATTATGTTGTGCACTATACATGATACTTGTAACCACCTAACACAGATCAAGTTCAAATTTGTGCAGCATCAATATCTACATTCTAGAGTTAAGTCCCTTTGTAGATTAAAAAATTGATGAATTTGGCATATATTTACAAGAGATGGTGAATGAATATGTCCCATGGATAAAAATGGACACTGTCTCCTTTTATTTTTATTTCAATTTTGAACCTGTCAACATGTGATGTGGGAAAATCCATGAATGAATTGTTGTGGCCTCAATAAGAGAGCTACAGGGATTCCCAAGGTATGGATTTCTCTTGTCAGAAGATGACAGATTGACCATGGAAAATTGCTCATTGTGGTGGAAGTTTGAATGAGATAATTACTGACAAAAAATTAACCTTGATCATGCTAATGGTGTAAAATGTAGTGATTTAAGAAATGAAGACAGATAGATATGTACTGAATTACTACTGATCATTTAGGTTGGTTTGGAACAAATGAATGTCTTTGCCTTGACTTGTGGTGTTAGATTTGGAACATAAGGAGGACTACAGTCGGAACACAAGGATGACTAGGGATCAAAAATGTGTAGTTCTCGCTTAAATCATTTGTGAAAGTTTGCAGGTCCAAAAATTCTCTATATAAATAAGTCATGAATTTATGGTGTGATATTAAAGATTAATTAGTTCACAACCGACCAAGGTGACAGGTCTTCCAATTAAAGAGTTCTTATGATCTGATTGTGTTTTTATCAGGTTTTGGTCCTGCTAAGCTATGCTTTATAGTAAGGGTAAATTTTAAAATGATGATTAAACAGGGAAAAATAAATTTATGAAAAACACAAAATAAATTGCTGAAACATCTGTTGCTGTTCTTAGTCGACTTTGAATTTTGATTAAAAATTTCTCTCTCTGATGAAAGTGAAAAATATATATAACTCCTCCTATATATTATTTTATCCTGAAATAGAAACAGGTCAATATCACATGAATTTATTTTTCAAAGCATGGCACTTACCCAGAAAAAGGTATACATTTTGCGTTCATTTTTAAATCTTTTTAGTATCAACATTAGTATACCTTTATTAAATTTCTAATTAAATAAATTTTCTACGTTATTAAAAATCTAGGTTATTTCAGGTGACTATACAATGCACATAAATGTGCACATATACATGTACTATTTTTGTAACCGATTAGACTTTACTTTCCCAAAAATTGTGCGAGTTTAGAGCCATTTGTGTAATTTGTTCAAAGTATGTTGTGAGATGTAAAAAAATAAGTCATGACAACAAACTAAAAAAAAATTATTTACATACAATCAGGTGACATCTGTTTGTTTTTATATATATTCGCATGTTAATGAATAGGTATGCAAATGAGGAGAAAAAACAACTGTTCTCTGTGTGAAGAAATGAATTGCTATTGATTGACATGTTTTTTTTTTTTTTTTTTTTTTTTTTTTTTTTTTTTTTTTTTTTTTTTTTTAAATTTGATCATACTTTATTGATAGTTTGACATTTGTTAGTGGATACATCAAATACCGGTACCTTATCCCGGCCTCGTTAACTGTTAGTAGCATATACAAAATATAGTCAATTTGGTTAGTATTTGTTAGTTTTTTTAACTGTAATATATACATTTATAAATCATTGTAAATTATAATATATCCAACTAAAACATTATCAATACAGAATGATCAATAAATCTGAATAGATAAAAAAAAATAAAATATAAAGAATAAATAAATAAAAATCACAGAAATTTGGAATTTTGGAAAAAGGAAAAAAAAAAAAAAAAATAAAAAATAAAAAAAAATATATTTTACTTACAGCATTCATAATGTATCTTGCAGGATTTATTTATTCAAATATTTGCGTACAGGCATTAACTTAGAGGTAGATACATGTAGTTATAAACATCGACTAAAACATCAAGCATATATATATATATATAAACCAACATATAACAGTATCAAATCATTAAACATAGGTGGTGATGTGGATAAGGAAAGAAATGTACATAAAAATAATTCTGGTACATGATTTTTTGATAATCAACCTAGTCTTCTAAAATTGGAAGCCAGGGGTCCCAGCAGATATTGGCCATATGAAAAGGTTTTCTTTTAAAAAATAAATTCTTTTCTAATGCCAGAGATTCTTTGAGGTAGTTTTTAAGTCCTGTAAAATTTACCTTTTTTTCACATAGTTTTGTTCTGTAAATATAGAATTTTGTCAGGAGTATTATTAAGTTTTTTATCATATTATTTCCGTTGTTACCTAAATTTCCAAATAAAATAATATCTATATTAAATGGAATCAATATTTGTGTTTGGTTATAAATCCAATCACCAAGTTCAATCCATAAATCTGAAATTTTATGGCATGTCCAAAATATGTGCTCAATATCTTCAATAGCTTCATTACAGAAAGTACATTTATCTGATTGTTTTATCTTAATTTTAAATAAAAATTCATTTGTGCCAATGATTCTGTGCACTATTCTGTACTGGAACCAATGAAGTTTAGAGCTTTTTGTGGTGTAGAAAGACATATTATGCACTTTTTTCCAATCAAAATTTTTATTTAATCTTAGAGACCATTTATCTTCACAACTAGGCCTTGTACTACTTTTTTCTAAGAAAACATTATACATATCTTTTGACCCTTTATTTGACAAAAAAAATGTTCTAATATTATTTGGTAGAATTGGTCCATGAACTTTATTAAGATTTTCTATAGAGATATTATGTTTAAGAGAATTTTGATATGATTTTATTGCTGATATAACTCCATTATAAACTAGAAAGTTAGATTTAATTTCATAAATATTTTTGCATTGCTCAAACGACATTAATTTACCCTCATTATCTACCAGATCATTAATCGATAAAATACCGTTATCAGCCCAGTCTTTATAGAACACACATCTGCTACCTATTTTAATATTTCCATTATTCCAAAGTGAATCCGTTAAAAATTCTTCTTCATTTTTTGGTTTAAGTTTATTTAGCATTTCTGTCCATGCTTCAAAAATCTCTTTCCAAAAGGGGTTTTTACATTTGTTTGGTGGGCCTAGAAATACTAGTTTTTCAATATCAATATTTTCTGTGCTTTCTATAAGCTTTTTGAGTTTTGTATTGTTTTTTAGCAACCGTCGGACCCACGTTAATTTTAACCCTTTTATATATTCTTCAATATCTAACATTTTCAGCCCCCCAAATTTATGTTCCAGACATAATATTTCTCTTTTAATCTTGTCAGGCTTGTTTTCCCAAATAAATGAATAGATTGTACGAATAAGTTGTTTAAGAGTAGTATTGCATGGTGTTGGTAATGTTAAAAACAGATGATTTAATTTTGAAATAATTAGTGTCTTGATAATTGTTATCTTTCCCACTGGAGTAAGTGTTTGTCTAGACCAAATATTGATTATATTTTCAATTTCTTTTATTTTAGGATAATAATTCAAAGATTCCATTTCTTGCAAATTGACAGAAAAGTTTATTCCTAATAGTGTAAACCTACTGGAACCCCATTCCAATCCCCACTTTACACACATGGTGTCTTGACTATATTTTTTCTTTCCTATCCACACCACCTTTGTCTTGTCTAAGTTCATATGGAGACCAGACATTTCAGCATATTTATGTAATAAGCGGAGAGTTGCGTCAAGGCACTCTGGTGAACCGTCAAGAATAATTGATGTGTCATCAGCATATTGAGAGATCAAATATTCAGTATCATCTATTTTAATTCCCTTTATATCTTTATTTTTTCTAATTAATATTCCAAGTATTTCTGCACATAAAAGAAATATATAAGGTGATAAAGGATCCCCTTGTCGACAACCTCTTTGAATTTCAAAGAATTCAGATAAAAAACAATTTTGAGAAACTGCAGAACTTATATTTTTGTAAAAGGTTCTTACCCATTGTTTTATAGAGGGGCCAAAATTGAAAAAGTCTAAAACGTCTTCAATGAAATTCCATGATACAGAATCAAAAGCTTTTTCAAAATCTATGAGAAGGAGCAGTCCTGGTAAATCATTTAGTTCTGTATGAAATAATATATCGTAAATAAGACGAGTATTCTCCCCTATAAATCTACCCGGAATAAAGCCAGTCTGATCACTGTTAATAATTTGAGGTAGAACTAATTTTATACGCTCAGCTATGCAGCTTGATGCTAATTTATATGTGGTATTTAGTAAACTTATTGGGCGCCAGTTTTTCATGAATTGTCTCGGTTTATCTCCCTTTGGTATACAGGTTATAATACCTTGTCTTTGAGTAATTGATAATTCCCCTTTTTCGTAACCATTAATTATAGAACGAAATACAAATTTTCCTATATCTATCCAAAAAAACTTGAAAAATTCATTTGTGAAACCATCTGACCCAGGGCTTTTTTTCATTTTTCATTTTTCGCAAAGCAGTTGTCAATTCACCATAAGTAATTTCACCCTCCAAAGATTCTCTAATGGTATTATTTATTTTTTTAATATCAGTATCAGGGATTTCATTGTTTAGGTTAACATTATTCAAACTTTCTGTTTTAGTATATAGCCTTTTGTAATAATTGTTTGCTTCTTTTAATATTTTATCTTGCTCACTGATAGTGATTGACATGTTGGTAAAAACATAGCCTTGTTACATGTCCCTTCCTTATTTATTTTTTTCAGTTTTGCCCCTTTAACAATTAAACTGCTATGATAAGAGATTCCCTTGAAAATGACAGCTACAGAGGTCCAAGAACAATCAGTATACTGGCAGTTTTCAGTAAACATATAAATTAGTAAGAGAGAAATAAAAGAAAGGGAATTATATATAGCAAGTCTAGTGAAATCCCTGTCAAAAATAAACTGATTACGAAATGAAGTACACTTTTTATAATTATAAGAATTATAAGATTACTTGTAAATGGATACATGTATTTGAGTGGATGACATACATTTACTCCTGTTAACAGCAATAATTCAGTGCCATGCTAAGGTCAGTGTCCTCCATTGTGAGCAGAATATGACTGGATTATTAGGGTTTCGATGGAAAGGAAGATGAAATGCTTGCCTTGCATCACTTAATTTTATCTCAGATATTTAATCTCTTTTAACCATGTTAATATGTGGCGTGGTCATCTGGTTTTTTTTTTTTTTATTTAGGACACCCTTAGATGGCCAGTTTGGTATTTAATTTGAACCATCTTGTTATATGATTTGATACAATTTAATCTATCAATTTGGAGTTTTAAGTGAATATTAGATTAATGATTGATAAGATAGTGTAAAATCTAAACAATAGGACTGCTTCTAAATAATAATAAAAAACACAACATAAACATTATAAAAGACACTAACTTGTAAAATTGACAAATATTTTAATTTTTTAATTTTTAATTATTTTAGATTTTTTTTTACACAGAACTACAGAAACAGCTAAAATTATTTTTTAAGACTTTAAATTTTTCTTAATTTTGTCACATTATTTAAGTTGCGTCTTGTCTGACTCTTGAGTTACTTTTCATTTATAATATTAAATTCGTTCAAAGAAAGAAGAAGGTGACATTGGATAAAATCTAGACCATATTTTGAGACACTATTTGACAAATGTGACCATATTTTGAGAAGAAAAATGACAAATGTGAAAATAAAACTACAACACATGATATATATATATATATATATACCGGTAAACAAAATTTAAATATGACATAGTTAACTATGCTTTCACTTAATTACAAATTCCAGTACTGTGCATGTTTTTAGTAAACAATTTTTGAATATCAATATTAAAAAATGGGAATTTTATAATTATTTAAATTATTTTTTGTAAATGTCATTTCAAAGCGCTGACATTTTTTGCACTTTTCTTAATGAGGAATCTGTAAAATTGAAAAAGAAAGTCACTTGACAGGTCTTGTGAACATTTTGAAGCATGTATTATTGGTTTTGCTCATTGCTGAATGCCATATTGTGACCTATAGTTGTGAACTTCAATGTCATTTGGTCTCTGGTGGACAGTTTTCTCATTGGCAATCATACCATATCTTCTTATTTTTATATCATTATCAAAGTTTTTACTTGTGCATATCAAAGATGGGAGATTTTTATAGTTTATAAACTTCAGCAAGTCTGAAAAGAAAGGAATAGAAACATAATGTGTTTTGCATCACAGAAGGGACCCTTTGGGTTTCATCTTAATGTATTGAGAAATATCTGTAATATATAAAAATTTCTTGTTGTCGCTTGTGAACAAGTATGGAACAATCGTAAGGAAAAACATCCATCCACAGACTGTATGGTTCAGTTGCTGAGACTAGTGCTCGAAAACAACAATTTTGTATTCAACGACCACCGTATTGAGGTTGCTACACCTGTCTTCAAATAAGATGAAAAGACGGACATAAAATATCTATTTCTTTACAGCAATTATATTAAATGCCCCTTTTGTCTGCATCAGAAAATTTATTGGCCTCATGCAGGACTCTGGTAATGTCTTACACTTTGAATAACTCCAGGCACTAACCTTGAATAACTCCAGGCACTAACCTTTATAACTTGTTAGTTGGTATGTAAGGTTATTTTTTTTTTATTAAATTAAATTAATTAAAAATTAATTAACAATTAAATCTAAAAATATAAGTTATGACCATGACCACGGCTGGTAAATCATCCGGGGTCAAGTCGTGTATCAAACTCCAACAACAAAACAATGTATCATCTCTAAACAGAAAAAAATAACTAAAAACAAGGAACGCGGTGATTCAGGTCACGCTAATTATACACTCTTTGTTACTATATTAATTATTTAAAAAAAAAAAAGTTAGAAATTTGGTACAGCATTCAGACGAAAGGAGATGTTGGGGTATAGATAAAAGAGACCGCTTAATCCAGGAAAAAAATATTTGACAAATAAAATGCACCAACAATCTGACTATTGTATGTCAGTAAATTTTTATTCTTAAAAATTGCTAGGCAAATTCTTACATCAGAAGTGCATAAATTTACTACCATTAAAATAGTGAATTAACAAGTGTAGTTGTTCTGAATCCAAAAAAATTGAAAAAATACATTCAGAAAGCATTAGAATCTTAAATACCATTATATTTATTTTTTAAAGATATTAACAACAGATCATATAATTATGTGTCACCTATTAATTAAAAGCTGTCCTTGAACTTTAATTATATTCAAATGAAATATATACTGGAGAGTTTTGTAAATTTATTATTTTGTATATTTCAGGTATCCTAACCTTCATTAATGTATTCAGTGTTAGAGCAGCCACAAGGATACAAGATGTTTTTACAGTTGCTAAGATACTTGCTCTGATAATCATCACCTTAACTGGTTTTGTTATGATAGGTCAAGGTGAGTCAAAGGTCAAGTCAGTTTTTGTAAACTTCATTGACTGTAAAGGGATATTTAAGGGCAGTCACAATTATGAACCTCATAAGTTGTGTTGTCATTCAGTGTGAGCGTTGTGTATGAATGACAATATAAAATCATCAGGAGCTTATCAAGCCATGTTTAAAAGAAGGGGTTCCAACCTAGGATAATGAGAGGGATCCAACCATGTGTCCCCATTCAAAAGCATTAATGACCAACAAAAAAAAGGGGTTTCCACCTCTGGATTCAATGGAAACCATTTTTTTTTTTGGGGGGGGGGAGGATTTGTTCATGGAAACAAGTGAAGCAGGAATTGAAACAAATGTCGAATTGGCAGACATTTGCAAAACTATGAAATCAATTATCCATGATGCATTTTTCATGAATTCTGGAAAATTAATCAGCATTTTTCATGAATCCTTATAAAAATTATAACCATGGAAAATTAATCAGTAGCACAGTTTACTCTTGCTTCAATGGATTTTTATTCTCTTCCTCTTTTTGTGTATACAAGAAAAAA
This sequence comes from Mytilus edulis, assembly GCF_963676685.1. Lineage (NCBI taxonomy): Eukaryota > Metazoa > Mollusca > Bivalvia > Mytilida > Mytilidae > Mytilus > Mytilus edulis. The sequence continues at coordinate 60,180,832 of NC_092348.1, forward strand.
GGTTTGAAAAATATAATCATAACACACCATTACAATTTTAGATCATAAACTAGATGCAATTTTAAAAAAATATTTTGAGTTCAGAATGTTGTTTTATTTATACCTGTGGCATTTGTGGTTTTAAAACTATAGTGATAGTTATTTTTGTACTTTGAATAAAAATTATGCCGAAGGTCTTAAGGTCTGAAGGTCTGACTATTGTACGTCAGTACATGTTTATTGTTATTAAAGTTGTTAGGTAAATTCTTATGTCATAAGTGCATAAATTTACCATGCTTCCGTGAATTAACAAGTGTAGTTGTTATGAACAAGTTTTTTAAACTTTGATATTTAAAAAAGAGAAGGAAATGGCCATTATTTATAAAGGAATTGATTTCCGGAAGAGTGAATTATTAGTTTTCCTTGTATTTTTATCAAAATAAGGAGATCAGGTTTGATTGACAATGAGACTATTCACCAAAGTTCAAATGAAGTGAATGTAACCTAAATTCAAACTTAAAGAAATGGAAACAAGAATGTGTCCATAGTACACAGATGCCCTATCCGCACTAATTGTCTATGGTCAGTTGACTGTGGAAATGGGGTAAAATCTCTAATTTGACTTTAAAATTAGAAAGATCATATCATAGGGAACATGTATACCAAGTTTCAAGTTGATTGGACTTCAACTTTATCCAAAACTACCTCAACCAAAAACTTTAACCTGAAGCGGAAGAGACGAACACATAAACGTACGGACGAAGGGACAAACAGACAGACGAACTGACACACAGACCAGTAAACATAATGCCCATAAATGGGGCATAAAAAATGAAATAAAGATATCATATAGTTTTTTTCTGAAATTAAAAATGATTGAAGATCTGTCATCCAAATTTCTATACAATACTCAAGTTCAACTATTTCATGGTTTCATTCAGTCCAGTTGGAATTCTCAGGGGAAATTCAGATTCCTTGGGGAGCAACTTACACTGTTAGATCAAGTGATCAAATACATCACTTTATTTTGCAGCTCACCATAACTTTTTTATGCAATGGTCTGTAAGTTAATATATTATGGATTGGGTATATCACTTACTTTTCCACACGACTTGCTTGACCCAGAAATCTTAGTTTGTGTGTTTTCTCAGTTTCCTGCAAATAGAAAAATATATTGTGTAACTTATTAAAATAACAGTTAAAATCAGCCTCCTAGGAGTTCAAATTTTGTTTCCTGTAAACCTTGCAGTTTTGAAGGGTGGAATGGTCTATGGGTTTGAACCCCACGGTTTTTTTTTGGACGATCAATGCATTTGAATGGGTATAATGGTTGGAACCCCCTCTTTATCTTAGGTTGGGAACCCCTCCTTTTGAAAATGGGTGGTTCGCCCCTGTATGTAGTCATGTTTGAAAAAGAATGTAATACCAAGATTTCTTCATAATTTTGAACGGTTGAATTTTTTCTTCATTTTACTTTATGAGTTACGAATGATTTTTTTAATGATTTTAATATTGATTTTTTATGTTTGTTGTCACAACATATGTTATATGATACTCAAAATCTATATAAGAAATATATTAAATATCTATATAAGAAATATAAGTAAAGCAAAAGTAGAAAAGTTCATTTATAACAGAAGAAAATATTCCTTTTCATTTCTTTGTCACATGTGTTACAATGATGGGACAAATTATGAATGGGGTATTATAAAGTACATGTAATCAAATACCTTTACTCTTGACTATTCAGGGGGGAAAGAGGGGTGGGTGAGGAACCAGTTTCAGTCTTAATGATTAAACAACAGCCCATTGGTCAATATAAAAAAGAAAATATGGTATCATTGCCAAGGAGACCAAATGACACAGAAATTAACACCTATAGGTCACTATCTGGCCTTCAACAATGAGCAAAGGTCATCATACCACATTGTCAGCTATAAATGGCCCCAAAATGATGAGGCTTGTGAAAATGTAACAATACCAGCAACACCTAAATTAAATTAAGAGTTAGTCCTAGTTACAAGCTTATTAATACCCCGGTATATTGAATTTCTTAAGAAACTGATTTTCAGGTCCTTCAACCAGAAAAAATGCTGAAGAAGTGTGCACTTTTCATGAAATATGCACATGTTTATTAAAGCTGTGACTTTGCATGACACAAAAAGATAATTTATGGGATACATGTAATAAAATTCTAAAAATAAAGGAAGATGAGAAATATTAAAAATACTAAGAAAAATCTTGCTGAAATGATTATTTTATTTTAATATTTTATATTACAGGTGAAACAGAATATTTTACATTTGAGAACACAAATCCAGATGTTGGAAAAATGTCACTGGCTTTGTACTCTGGACTATTTGCTTATGCTGGATGGTTAGTACTTGGCAATAATAATAAAAATAGACTGACTAGCAGGTTCTTATAAGTTATAACCAATTTATCCTTTTAATTTCAATTTTTCCGAGAAAAAAAAATCGACTTTCATTTCCATGCTGATGGTCATAGACAGGAATATCAAACATTTTGCATATATATACCTTATCGCTTTTTAGCTCACCTGGCCCGAAGCTTTTCTCATCACTTGGCGTCCGGCGTCCGTCGTCGTCCGGCGTCGTTAACTTTTACAAAAATCTTCTCCTCTGAAACTACTGGGCCAAATTTAACCAAACTTGGCCATAATCATCATTGGGGTATCTAGTTTAAAAAATGTGTCCGGTGACCCGGTCAACCAACCAAGATGGCCGCCATGGATTAAAATAGAACATAGGGGTAAAATGCAGTTTTTGGCTTATAACTCAAAAACCAAAGCATTTAGAGCAAATCTGACATGGTGTAATATTGTTCATCAGGTCAAGATCTATCTGCCCTGAAATTTTCAGATGAATCGGACATTCCGTTGTTGGGTTGCTGCTCCTGAATTGGTAATTTTGAGGAAATTTTGCTGTTTTTGGTTATTATCTTGAATATTATTATAGATAGAGATACACTTTAAACAGCAATAATGTTCAGCAAAGTAAGATGTACAAATAAGTCAACATGACCAAAATGGTCAGTTGACCACTTTAGGAGTTATTGCCCTTTATAGTCAATTTTTAACCATTTTTCGTAAATCTTAGTAATCTTTTAGAAAAATCTTCTCCTCTGAAACTACTGGGCCAAATTTAACCAAACTTAGCCATAATCATCATTGGGGTATCTAGTTAAAAAAATGTGTCCGGTAACTCGACCAACAAACCAAGATGGCCGCCATGGCTAAAAATAGAACATGAGGTAAAATGCAGTTTTTGGCTTATAACTCAAAAACCAAAGCATTAAGAGCAAATCTGACAGGAAGTAAAATTGTTGATCAGGTCACGATCTATCTGCCCTGGAATTTTCAGATGAATCGGATAATCGGTTGTTAGGTTGCTGCCCCTGAATTGGTAATTTTGAGGAAATTTTGCTGTTTTTTTGTTATTATCTTGAATATTATTATAGATAGAGATACACTTTAAACAGCAATAATGTTCAGCAAAGTAAGATGTACAAATAAGTCAACATGACCAAAATAGTCAGTTGACCACTTTAGGAGTTATTGCCCTTTATAGTCAATTTTTAACCATTTTTCGTAAATCTTAGTAATCTTTTAGAAAAATCTTCTCCTCTGAAACTACTGGGCCAAATTTAACCAAACTTAGCCATAATCATCATTGGGGTATCTAGTTAAAAAAATGTGTCCAGTAACTCGACCAACAAACCAAGATGGCCGCCATGGCTAAAAATAGAACATGGGGTAAAATGCAGTTTTTGGCTTATAACTCAAAAACCAAAGCATTAAGAGCAAATCTGACAGGAAGTAAAATTGTTGATCAGGTCACGATCTATCTGCCCTGGAATTTTCAGATGAATCGGATAATCGGTTGTTAGGTTGCTGCCCCTGAATTGGTAATTTTGAGGAAATTTTGCTGTTTTTTTGTTATTATCTTGAATATTATTATAGATAGAGATACACTTTAAACAGCAATAATGTTCAGCAAAGTAAGATGTACAAATAAGTCAACATGACCAAAATAGTCAGTTGACCACTTTAGGAGTTATTGCCCTTAATAGTCAATTTTTAACCATTTTTCGTAAATCTTAGTAATCTTTTAGAAAAATCTTCTCCTCTGAAACTACTGGGCCAAATTTAACCAAACTTAGCCATAATCATCATTGGGGTATCTAGTTAAAAAAAATGTGTCCGGTAACTCGACCAACAAACCAAGATGGCCGCCATGGCTAAAAATAGAACATGGGGTAAAATGCAGTTTTTGGCTTATAACTCAAAAACCAAAGCATAAAGAGCAAATCTGACAGGAAGTAAAATTGTTGATCAGGTCACGATCTATCTGCCCTGGAATTTTCAGATGAATCGGATAATCGGTTGTTAGGTTGCTGCCCCTGAATTGGTAATTTTGAGGAAATTTTGCTGTTTTTTTGTTATTATCTTGAATATTATTATAGATAGAGATACACTTTAAACAGCAATAATGTTCAGCAAAGTAAGATGTACAAATAAGTCAACATGACCAAAATAGTCAGTTGACCACTTTAGGAGTTATTGCCCTTAATAGTCAATTTTTAACCATTTTTCGTAAATCTTAGTAATCTTTTAGAAAAATCTTCTCCTCTGAAACTACTGGGCCAAATTTAACCAAACTTAGCCATAATCATCATTGGGGTATCTAGTTAAAAAAAATGTGTCCGGTAACTCGACCAACAAACCAAGATGGCCGCCATGGCTAAAAATAGAACATGGGGTAAAATGCAGTTTTTGGCTTATAACTCAAAAACCAAAGCATAAAGGGTGCAATCAACAGTTTTTTTCTATGACGTCACATTTTGAGGGACCATGCATAAGAGACCCTTAGTGGTGGACTGATTAATAAAGATACTTGTATAAAACTAGATATCACTGGAATCAGAATGTTCTCTAGTTTATAATGAAATAAAAATAATGTGTACTTTTAATATATTAAAAATATTCCATCCAATGAACATGGGGGAAAAAAGGTCTAATTTGAACAAAAAAAACTTGAAACCAGGTCATGTGCACACCCATGAAGACATGATCCATGCACATTTTACATAATCAAAACTGTATGAAATTTGTAGGTTTTTACCTGGCCTTTCAAAAAAATCTTGTTTCAGGGTACGGTTTCCTGCTCCAAAAAGAGCTACAGTGGCTGCAAATAAGTTTTCAATTTTCACTGCCAAAAAAACAGGTTGTTTACAGTGTTGTCTCCCCTCAAAACATGTAAAGTTAATATAATTTTAAAAATTATTTCAATCATTTAACCTGTTTTAATTCAAAGCTAATTAACTAATTTTTACAATCAAATACAAAAAACATGATACTTTTTCACCAATTGAGTAAATAAACAGGGGTTTCCCTCCATGGTTATTTTTAGTCGGGGAATAACCCCTAGTTTTTTATACGAAACTGTTTATAGCACCCTTAAGGCAAAACTTTATATGCGATATATTAAAATTTCTTAGCTTTTCTGAAGCTGTACACTATACCGATTAAAATGGTGTCTGACTTTAAGGATTGTGACCACGAATAGTGAAAATACAGCTCTTTTTTCATGTCGCGTAGTACTGGCATATTGGCCAGTGGCAAACAGTTTAACCAGCAAACTCCAAACATTTCCTGTATCTGATTTTCATCAGTTTTACAAAGAAAATAAATCATAAAATAGGGTTTCTTTTGAATAAATAGAATAAAAACTATGAAATAAGCATGAATAAAGTTACTTTAAATATATTTTGTCCCTAGTTTTATGTGAACTAATTTATAGCTGAGTTGAGAAAAATATGGAAATAGTGTTTTTCTTAGGACTGGCACTTGTACCTTTATGACTTTAAAAAGTACCAAATATATATTATAATGAATTAAAATTTATGTCACACTGATCAGAAATACAGGTCAAAGTAGAAAAAATCTACACTTTGCATGTGCAACTTTTGGTTCCAAATATATGAGAGATTGAATAAAATATCATGACGTCACAAAAAGTTGAAAAAAAACTTCAATATTTGCGCAGAGTCTGGTTTTCTTATTTCTGGTTGCTATGTACAAATCTGTAATATTTGCATTAAATATACCAAACTGATGCTTTTAAATTAAAGTATACGTGCCGTACAATATTTTTCAGAATTGTTTTACTCCAGTTGCGTACACATTTCTATGCGAAAACATCACTATAATATATATTTGTCCCTTTAAGGGTGCAATCAACAGTTTTTTTCTATGACGTCACATTTTGAGGGACCATGCATAAGAGACCCTTAGTGGTGGACTGATTAATAAAGATACTTGTATAAAACTAGATATCACTGGAATCAGAATGTTCTCTAGTTTATAATGAAATAAAAATAATGTGTACTTTTAATATATTAAAAATATTCCATCCAATGAACATGGGGGAAAAAAGGTCTAATTTGAACAAAAAAAACTTGAAACCAGGTCATGTGCACACCCATGAAGACATGATCCATGCACATTTTACATAATCAAAACTGTATGAAATTTGTAGGTTTTTACCTGGCCTTTCAAAAAAATCTTGTTTCAGGGTACGGTTTCCTGCTCCAAAAAGAGCTACAGTGGCTGCAAATAAGTTTTCAATTTTCACTGCCAAAAAAACAGGTTGTTTACAGTGTTGTCTCCCCTCAAAACATGTAAAGTTAATATAATTTTAAAAATTATTTCAATCATTTAACCTGTTTTAATTCAAAGCTAATTAACTAATTTTTACAATCAAATACAAAAAACATGATACTTTTTCACCAATTGAGTAAATAAACAGGGGTTTCCCTCCATGGTTATTTTTAGTCGGGGAATAACCCCTAGTTTTTTATACGAAACTGTTTATAGCACCCTTAAGGCAAAACTTTATATGCGATATATTAAAATTTCTTAGCTTTTCTGAAGCTGTACACTATACCGATTAAAATGGTGTCTGACTTTAAGGATTGTGACCACGAATAGTGAAAATACAGCTCTTTTTTCATGTCGCGTAGTACTGGCATATTGGCCAGTGGCAAACAGTTTAACCAGCAAACTCCAAACATTTCCTGTATCTGATTTTCATCAGTTTTACAAAGAAAATAAATCATAAAATAGGGTTTCTTTTGAATAAATAGAATAAAAACTATGAAATAAGCATGAATAAAGTTACTTTAAATATATTTTGTCCCTAGTTTTATGTGAACTAATTTATAGCTGAGTTGAGAAAAATATGGAAATAGTGTTTTTCTTAGGACTGGCACTTGTACCTTTATGACTTTAAAAAGTACCAAATATATATTATAATGAATTAAAATTTATGTCACACTGATCAGAAATACAGGTCAAAGTAGAAAAAATCTACACTTTGCATGTGCAACTTTTGGTTCCAAATATATGAGAGATTGAATAAAATATCATGACGTCACAAAAAGTTGAAAAAAAACTTCAATATTTGCGCAGAGTCTGGTTTTCTTATTTCTGGTTGCTATGTACAAATCTGTAATATTTGCATTAAATATACCAAACTGATGCTTTTAAATTAAAGTATACGTGCCGTACAATATTTTTCAGAATTGTTTTACTCCAGTTGCGTACACATTTCTATGCGAAAACATCACTATAATATATATTTGTCCCTTTAAGGGTGCAATCAACAGTTTTTTTCTATGACGTCACATTTTGAGGGACCATGCATAAGAGACCCTTAGTGGTGGACTGATTAATAAAGATACTTGTATAAAACTAGATATCACTGGAATCAGAATGTTCTCTAGTTTATAATGAAATAAAAATAATGTGTACTTTTAATATATTAAAAATATTCCATCCAATGAACATGGGGGAAAAAAGGTCTAATTTGAACAAAAAAAACTTGAAACCAGGTCATGTGCACACCCATGAAGACATGATCCATGCACATTTTACATAATCAAAACTGTATGAAATTTGTAGGTTTTTACCTGGCCTTTCAAAAAAATCTTGTTTCAGGGTACGGTTTCCTGCTCCAAAAAGAGCTACAGTGGCTGCAAATAAGTTTTCAATTTTCACTGCCAAAAAAACAGGTTGTTTACAGTGTTGTCTCCCCTCAAAACATGTAAAGTTAATATAATTTTAAAAATTATTTCAATCATTTAACCTGTTTTAATTCAAAGCTAATTAACTAATTTTTACAATCAAATACAAAAAACATGATACTTTTTCACCAATTGAGTAAATAAACAGGGGTTTCCCTCCATGGTTATTTTTAGTCGGGGAATAACCCCTAGTTTTTTATACGAAACTGTTTATAGCACCCTTAAGGCAAAACTTTATATGCGATATATTAAAATTTCTTAGCTTTTCTGAAGCTGTACACTATACCGATTAAAATGGTGTCTGACTTTAAGGATTGTGACCACGAATAGTGAAAATACAGCTCTTTTTTCATGTCGCGTAGTACTGGCATATTGGCCAGTGGCAAACAGTTTAACCAGCAAACTCCAAACATTTCCTGTATCTGATTTTCATCAGTTTTACAAAGAAAATAAATCATAAAATAGGGTTTCTTTTGAATAAATAGAATAAAAACTATGAAATAAGCATGAATAAAGTTACTTTAAATATATTTTGTCCCTAGTTTTATGTGAACTAATTTATAGCTGAGTTGAGAAAAATATGGAAATAGTGTTTTTCTTAGGACTGGCACTTGTACCTTTATGACTTTAAAAAGTACCAAATATATATTATAATGAATTAAAATTTATGTCACACTGATCAGAAATACAGGTCAAAGTAGAAAAAATCTACACTTTGCATGTGCAACTTTTGGTTCCAAATATATGAGAGATTGAATAAAATATCATGACGTCACAAAAAGTTGAAAAAAAACTTCAATATTTGCGCAGAGTCTGGTTTTCTTATTTCTGGTTGCTATGTACAAATCTGTAATATTTGCATTAAATATACCAAACTGATGCTTTTAAATTAAAGTATACGTGCCGTACAATATTTTTCAGAATTGTTTTACTCCAGTTGCGTACACATTTCTATGCGAAAACATCACTATAATATATATTTGTCCCTTTAAGGGTGCAATCAACAGTTTTTTTCTATGACGTCACATTTTGAGGGACCATGCATAAGAGACCCTTAGTGGTGGACTGATTAATAAAGATACTTGTATAAAACTAGATATCACTGGAATCAGAATGTTCTCTAGTTTATAATGAAATAAAAATAATGTGTACTTTTAATATATTAAAAATATTCCATCCAATGAACATGGGGGAAAAAAGGTCTAATTTGAACAAAAAAAACTTGAAACCAGGTCATGTGCACACCCATGAAGACATGATCCATGCACATTTTACATAATCAAAACTGTATGAAATTTGTAGGTTTTTACCTGGCCTTTCAAAAAAATCTTGTTTCAGGGTACGGTTTCCTGCTCCAAAAAGAGCTACAGTGGCTGCAAATAAGTTTTCAATTTTCACTGCCAAAAAAACAGGTTGTTTACAGTGTTGTCTCCCCTCAAAACATGTAAAGTTAATATAATTTTAAAAATTATTTCAATCATTTAACCTGTTTTAATTCAAAGCTAATTAACTAATTTTTACAATCAAATACAAAAAACATGATACTTTTTCACCAATTGAGTAAATAAACAGGGGTTTCCCTCCATGGTTATTTTTAGTCGGGGAATAACCCCTAGTTTTTTATACGAAACTGTTTATAGCACCCAAAGAGCAAATCTGACAGGAAGTAAAATTGTTGATCAGGTCACGATCTATCTGCCCTGGAATTTTCAGATGAATCGGATAATCGGTTGTTAGGTTGCTGCCCCTGAATTGGTAATTTTGAGGAAATTTTGCTGTTTTTTTGTTATTATCTTGAATATTATTATAGATAGAGATAAACTGTAAACAGCAATAATGTACAGCAAAGTAAGAACTAACAAGAGGCTGTCACAACGACAGCAAACCGGATTTATTTACATTTATTTGTGTCCTGGCAATATCACAAGAACCATTACTGATGAATGGTGAAAGTGAAAATCATCAATATCAAATTTGACCTCCATTTTGTCATCAGTATCAACATTTTGAAATAATAATATTTGAAAAGCTTAGATTGAATGGTTCATGAGTAAATGCAACAACGTGAATGGAAACGCCATTTTACGATCTTTCAAGAACCATAACTCCAGAACAGTAAAAGTAAAAATCGTCATTATTGAACTTGACCTCCATTTTGTCATCAGTAACAACATATTAAAATTTCAAAAGCTTTGGTTGAATGGTTCATTAGAAAATGCACGGACACGACGGGAAACTCCATTTTTCAATCTTTCAAGAACCATAACTCCTGAACGGTAAAAGTCAAAATCGTCATTATTGAACTTGACCTCCATTTTGTCATCAGTAACAGCATATTAAAATTTGGGAAGCTTTGGTAGAACAGTTCATGCGTAAATGCACGGACATGACTGGAAACTCCATTTTTCAATCTTTCAAGAACCATAACTCCTGAACGGTAAAAGTCAAAATCGTCATTATTGAACTTGACCTCCATTCTGTCATCAGTAACAACATATTAAAATTTGGGAAGCTTTGGTAGAACAGTTCATGAGTAAATGCACGGACACGACTGAAAACTCCATTTTTCAATCTTTCAAGAACCATAACTCCTGAACGGTAAAAGTCAAAATCGCCATTATTGAACTTGACCTTTGTATAGTTGTCAGTAATAACATATTAAAATTTTAAAAGCTTTGGTTGAACGGTTCATGAGTTAATGCACGGACAACATTTGATTGCCGCCTTTCAAGAACCATAACTCCTGAACGGTAAAAGTCAAAATCGCCATTATTGAACTTGACCTTCGTATAGTTGTCAGTAATAACATATTAAAATTTTAAAAGCTTTGGTTGAACGGTTCATGAGTTAATGCACGGACAACATTTGATTGCCGCCCGACCGCCCGGCCGCCCGCCGTACATCCCCAAATTAATAACCGACATTTTTGTCACAAAAATCCGGTTAAAAATGAGTCAGTTTGACCAAAATAATCAATTGACCCCCTAAGGAGTTATTGCCCTTCATAGTCAATTTTTAACAATTTTCTTAAAATTTGAAGATTTTCAATAACATTTTCCACAGAAAGTACTGTTATAGATAGAGATAATTGTAAGCAGCAACAATGTTTAGTAAAGTAAGATCTACAAACACATCACCATCACCAAAACACAATTTTGTCATGAATCCATTTGTGTCCATTGTTTAATATTCACATAGACCAAGGTGAGCGACACAGGCTCTTTAGAGCCTCTAGTTAATCCAATCTGAAAAATAACCAATTACTTAGACAACTATGTTTGCAACAAAAAATACCGAAAAAGCCATCTATTTTTGCTGTGAAAGTTTTTAACAATGTCACAACACCAAAGCCATTTTTTGTTGGCTGAACATGAGAGGTCATTTTGGTCTTAACTTTGAGACCCAATTTTAGGAGTCATTACAATACTTGATCCATTTATAAACATTCTTGTGGTCTGTTTTGGTACAAAAGCCTTTTAGATTGTGTGTGCGTTTTTTTTTATTGCATATCTAGGTCTGTGTAATTTGTTGACATTAGCTCTGGGTCCAATTATATCTATATATTATCAGCATAATAACAGATACTATTCTGATTTACGAATTAGCTATTGATACCAATGGAGTTACTTATATAATCGTTAAAATTTCTTGAAAGAGACACATTTGTTGAATCATGTCAATATCAATTCTTATAAAACCAACAGTACTGTGCTATACAAAAATTGTATTTGATATTTGAAGTAATTTACTTGAACTTTTCATTACAGGAACTTCTTGAATTTTGTGACAGAAGAAATGATTGATCCTTACAAGTAAGTTGGCACATTCAGTCATTGTTAGGATATAAATGTGTGATTTCATATAGAAATACAGAGAGGGTACAAAAAAAACACAAGTTGAATAAGTTAGACAATACCATGGTAGAAATAAAAAAATAAAATGTAAAGCCTCCAGTCCACTAAACAAAGAAAACTTAAGACTGAGCAACTATTGAAATTCAAAAGAAAAAGGGAATGCTTTTAATGACATTAAATTCTATATACACAGTAGTTTCACAGAATTTTTAATTGCTGTAAACTTCATTTTTTTTCTTAACATGTGCCACTTAAAATAATCATTTAGAAGGAAGCAGGTTTGCCTGTTCACATGCATAAAGAAACAGATAGCCACTATGCTTGCATTAAAATTGAATAAATTCATGTATTACATTACCAAATTTTGTGCTTTCAGAAATTTACCGCGTGCCATCTATATCTCTATTCCAATTGTCAGTTTTGTCTATGTTTTTGCAAATGTGGCGTACATGACAATTATATCGCCACGAGAAATGCTTGATTCCAATGCAGTAGCAGTTGTAAGTTTTCTTTAGCTTTTTATTTCGAACATTTATTATATATGTGTATTTATGACATTCTTATCCTTTTTTGCAGGAATTTGCCAAGAGCAATTTATATATCAATCCCCATTGTTAGTTTTGTGTACGTCATGGCTAACGTCGCCTACATGACAATTATCTCACCACGGGAGATGTTAGAATCTAATGCCGTAGCTGTTGTAAGTAATGAACTGAAAAATCATTATTTCATGACGACTGAATGTTTGCATTGCAATCTAAACTGAATCCATTGTTCTTCTTTGTACAAGAATCTTCTCTGCTGCATTATTAAGTTGGGTTTATCAGTGGCGGATCCAGAAATTTTCATAAGTGGGGGCCCACTGACTGACCTAAGAGGGGGCCCGATCCAGTCACGCTTCAGTGATTCCCTATATAAGCAACCAATTTTTTTCCCAAAAAGGAGGGGCCCGGCCCCTAAATCTGCCTCTGTTTATTCAAAGCCAGAATTGATGAGACCCCTCATTACTTGTTAAATTTTGACCTTTTAATTAAATACTATTGAATTCATTCAATAATATTTGATATCTAAACATAAGTTTATTAACAATTAGTACAAGTTATGTCAAAGTGGAATGGAATATTTTCTTTAGTAAAAATTTTATTGTTTTTTTTGTTTCCATAATTTCAAACTATTTTGTATGAGATGATCCAATTAAAAATACTTTCCAACTGCATGCATGTTTAGCAGTTATTTTGTTTCCTTTCTTTCCTACTGCCAAACATATCCTAGAAGGCATATACTATCCTATAATTGTGTGTTCAGAATAAGATTTGTTCAATAGGATGAAATTTGAAAAAAATAGGCAGGACAGGAGTTTTGAGTAAAAAAAAGGCAGGATGAGACACTTGCAAAAAAAAAAGTCTGGACTACAATTTAGGTAATAAAAAGTCAGGATAAACTAAAAAAAAAAAGGCAGGACCAAACAGAGTGAAAAATAAAAAGGCAGGACTACAGCTAAAAAAAAATGCAGGAAATTTTTTTTCATCCTAGCCCCCCCCCCCCATAAAAATCAAATGGTAGCTCCCTAAATTCTGTCAAGAGATCATGAAACATTTCTTGAATGGAAATTTTTGTCAAATTTTGTCTTGTTACAAATGTGAAACCCTTTTTGATCTAATTTATGATGACTAGAACTGTTCATGAGTTGTGCAATTTGAAAATTAACAAAAGCTATCTTCAATCGGATGTATTTTGTCTGTGTTCATCTTCAAGAGCATCTGCTAATTATGCTTACTTTGTATTTACGCTTATCATGCCTTGTGTCTTCTTTACATTTAAGAGGCTGTCCAAGTAAATATCAGGCAAATCCTATGATATGGGTGGCACAACATAATTTTTTTCCCACTGAATTTTTGGTTCCAATGCAATGTTTATATCATACAAAAGATATTTATGTTGAAGATATTTTTGAATCAACAGTGGATGGCTCAGAAAATGATTTTAAAGTTCACTAACAATGCAGCAAAATTTTGTACAAAATGAAGAGTTATCTCCCCTTTTTAGTGAATTTTCAGTGCTTTCTATGTATTTTGTTTCTCTTTATTTGTTGCAAAAAGCAAAATTTAACTTTGAGAAAGAATTAATTTGTGATATGAAATAGATGAAAAAATTTTCAAAACAAAATATGTCATGTGCCATCCACTGCCTGTTTTTTTCATGGACACCCTCTTAATAATAAAAATACTGAAGATTGATTTATTTTGTGGGTTCAAATTTTAATGGATGTTGAAAAAATAAATTTGGTGTATATTTGATTTGGTGTTTCAAAATTTTTCATACTAGTCTATAGAAATTGTATTCCTTACTAAATATTCAAATTCATGGTTCACAAAATCAACAAGTCAACAAAAGTTATATTCCACAAATAATAATGAATTCTTAGTAGACAATGTTTATGAAGTGGTACACTTATTTAAATCTTAACTGATACTTCAGAATAGTGTGATTATACAATGAGAGAAAAAACTTAGTCTTAGCTGAACTCTAACATCAGGACAAACATTTAAACACTTCTGTGATCCCATGCAAATCTTAAGTAAAGAAGGCATTTTAGTGTTGACAAGTTTTGATGTACTTAAAATTACTAATTTCGATAAACCAAAAATGCTACATGTAGAGAAAAAATGTTCGTACCTAAGTTTTTTTGACTGAACGATAAAGTATTTTAAATAATTTTAAACAGAAAACTTATGACATTTAAGCCCTTTAACACCATTTATAGATTAAAAAAAAATTAAAAAATTACACAATCAGATTTTTTCAGCTTTATACTTTTTTGAAACCATTGAACAACACCTATGAGATTATTTAAGTTGTTTTATATGCTGTTTACTTTCAGACTTTTGGAGATAAAGTATTTGGTGTAATGGCCTGGATAGTACCTGTGTTTGTATCACTCTCAACATTTGGAGGTGTAAATGGTCTACTCTTCACATCAGGAAGGTAAACATTTGTGTATTTACAGTAGACATGCTTCTGAAATGTCCCAATTCAATAGAGAAGCCCACTTGGTGCTCAGAGGTGGATTTAGGGGAGGACAGGGTGCCCTTTTTTTCAGAAAAATTTGGTTGATTATATAAGGAATCATTGAAACTTGACTGGAGTAAGCCCCCTCTTAGGTAGTCAGTCGCACCCCCCCTCCCCCTTTCTGGATATGTCAGATTCTGCAACGATTGATAGCTTAATTGATTCTATAAATAATATACAATCCCATGCTTTTATAAAGAGATGACTAAATAGGAAAAGTAAAACCATAAAATACACAAACTGCTTTTCACAGATGTTTCTTTTTATATATGTCTCTTTCTTGATGTTACCACTATTGTAATAAAAGCTATTTGCATTTGCAGATTATTCTTTGTTGGAGCTAGAGAAGGACATCTTCCTGATTTCTTGTCTATGATACAGGTTAACAGAAGGACACCTATGCCCGCCATGTTGTTCACGGTATGAATTTATAATCATATACTATATGTGTCTAAAACTGAAATTGATTTAAGTTCACCCTTTTCTATGAAAATTCTACTATTACATACTGGTTTCTTGAACTTTGTTCTCACAATAAACACTTCTAAACCAAATCTTCTCACAATAAACACTTCTAAACCAAATCTTCTCACAATAAACACTTCTAAACCAAATCTTCTCACAATAAACACTTCTCAACCAAATCTTCTCACAATAAACACTTCTAAACCAAATGCCATCAAGATAACAATATGTTTATCCTATTTATCTGGTATTTGGCTCATTATATGTTTATGGTATGAAGTGACTTGTCACGACTTCATAGATTAGGGAGCTACCATTTGATTTTTATGGGGGGGCTAGGATGAAATTTGAATAAAATAGGCAGGACAGGAGTTTTGAGTAAAAAAAAAGGCAGGATGAGACACTTCCAAAAAAAAAAGTCAGGACGACAATTTAGGTAAAAAAAAGTCAGGATAAACTAAAAAAAAAAATAATGCAGGACCGAACAGAGTGAAAAATAAAAAGGCAGGACAGAGATTACAGCTAAAAAAAAAATGCAGGACAAAATTTTTCATCCTAGCCCCCCCCATACTAATCAAATGGTAGCTCCCTTAGACAGATTTCACTGCAGATATATACATATAATATAAAGTGCTTACCAGTTGACTGAAATCTACAAAAGGTTATGGAAATTTGAATAAAAAGAGTAAATAGTTTCAATATTTACATCAAAATTTAAATAGACTGTTACTTTATATGAAAGCAATAGGGATATACAGTGTAACCTGTGTTATCCGACATACTGGGGAACCAGAAAAAATGGTGGATTAAGCAAATTTTCCTTTTTCTACAAGAATAGGCATATTTTGGGACCAGAAAAATGTGTCGATTAAAGCAGGATGTTGGAATACTCGGGTGTCAGATTAGGCAGGTTACACTGTACAAGTGAAATAATGTGTGAACTGCGATTAGGACATCTTAGTGCAAATACGTATTTGTAAAGATTTTAGTCTTATTATTTTATTTCCCTATTTCTATATTCCAGGGAGGACTTTCTATACTGATGTTGATAACAGATGATGTTTTCTTCCTTATTAACTACATGAGTTTTGTACAATGGCTGTCTGTTGGAATGTCTATAGCAGCATTATTATACCTACGTTATGCCAGACCTGAAATGTATCGTCCTATCAAGGTAATTATCCTCGTCTCGTGGGTTTTCTGTGCTACTAAAAATGCATTGTTACGTCACAATTTCCATTGAAAAAGGTTGCATAGTTCGAATTCATATGACCTACGAAAAACATGATCTGAAACTTTTAATATTTTGACTTGTAATTAAAGACTAATTTCACTTTTCTAGATAAAATTGCACCAATCATTCTCTAGTGAAATGTTGTAATATGAAACAACTGGGAACAGGAAGGTTTAAATGTTCCAACAAAAACAGTTATAATGGACTTTTTCATAGATTCTTAGTGCAATACATCTTATTCAAACATTTAACATAAACGATAAAACACAATTTCCTTAAAGTACTGCTAATTGACTTGTCTAAAATGAAAGTTATATAGACAATAAGAAGGTGGTCATTCTGTGGTACAAGTTTATGATAAGCACTTAATGCAGCCAACTCCTGTATCATGAATACAGTTAGCTTTATTCAACAGGTTATATAGATCTAACATCAGTCAGTGTCCTTTAGGAACGGCAATTTTTGCTTGAGCACATTTACATGATCAGAGGCGGATTTAAGGGGGGGGGGCCTTTTCTCGGAAAAATTTGGTTGCTTATATAGGGAATCACTGAAGCATGACCGGAGCGGGACCCCTCTTAGGCAGTCAGTGGGCCCCCACTTATGAAAATTTCTGGATCCCCCACTGATGATTTATAAGTTTCTTCAGATTCTTTTATTTTCTTAGGAACCAATTTTAGTGGGTTGAAGAAGTTATATCTTCATTAGTGTATGATTTTATGATTTTGCCAAAATTTGAAAACAAGGGATTATCCTATGAGAAATTATACCCACGAAATTTGATACCTCACAAATAATAATTGGCTACTTCCAGTTTATTGATTACTGTTTATAATATATGTTTATATTTCAGTTCAACCTGGTTATTCCAGTAACCTTCCTGTTGTGTGTTATATTTTTACTGGTGGTACCTTTATATGCTGCACCTGAACAGACTGGTATGGCCCTGCTTATGGTTTTGTCTGGGTTACCAGTTTACGTACTTGGTGTCAAGTGGAAGAGTAAGCCCAAGTCTGTGAGACAATTCATTGGTCAGTATACAAAAAGAATAACACGAAGTATTTTATACCTATTAATACTCTTATGGTTCATATGTTTATTAAGTTAAAAGTTTATATCTTATTTTTCCTTAACTTGAAACAGTTCCACTGTTTTATTTCTTTATATTATTGTAGTGAATAAACTATTTACAAGACATTTTAGCCACTGTCCTTCTTCAGTTTCTTTTTTATTTTCTAAACTACATGGTAGAACAATCAATTTTCCCAATGCATTTGGTTCTGTTTTTATACAAACGCAAATGTATCAAATTTAATTACACATGGAAACGCTTAATTGACAATTACATGTGGCAACTCCCAATCATTTACATGTGGCAACTCCCAATCATTTACATGTGGCAACTCCCAATCAATTATATGTAGCAACTCCCAATCAATTATATATGGCAACTCAGTCAATAATATCTGATAACTTACAATCAATTACATGTGGCAACTCAGTCAATAATATCTGATAACTTACAATCAATTGCATGTGGCAACTCAGTCAATAAAATGTGAAAATTTACAATCAATTACATGTGGCAACTCAGTCAATAATATGTGATAACTTACAAGCAATTACATGTGGCAACTCAGTCAATAAAATGTGATAGCTTACAATCAAATACATGTGGCAACTCAGTCAATAAAATGTGAAAACTTACAATCAATTACATGTGGCAACTCAGTCAATAATATGTGATAGCTTACAAGCAATTACATGTGGCAACTCAGTCAATAAAATGTGATATCTTACAAGCAATTTCATGTGGCAACTCAGTCAATAAAATGTGATAACTTGCAATCAATTACATGTGGCAACTCAGTCAATAAAATGTGATATCTTACAATCAATTACATGTGGCAACTCAGTCAATAAAATGTGATATCTTACAAGCAATTTCATGTGGCAACTCAGTCAATAATATGTGATAACTTACAAGCAATTACATGTGGCAAATCAGTCAATAAAATTTGATAACTTACAAGCAATTACATGTGGCAAATCAGACAAAAAAATTTGATAACTTACAAGCAATTACATGTGGCAACTTGCATTCTTTTCAATAATATGTGATAACTAACAAGCAATTATAATAAACTTTCGAAATAAATGTAGTTTTTAAACAAATAATGAGTAAAACTTATAATATTTGGACTTTCTCTATTTTCAGCAAGTTGTACTATACTAGGACAGAAGTGTTGTAATGTAGTCGCTCAAGAAACAGAGGTCAAGGAAAGTTAAGACTACAGAAAATCTAGAGATCAAAATAATTGCCATTTTTTGTTAATTGTCTGTTGTTGAAATATTTATTTTTGCAGAAGCAATCTTTTTAAGAATAGTATGTACTGCCATTTTTCAAATCTCTATTGTTTGTTTCTATTTCACCGAAAGCAGCTTATTCTATACATTTTTGCTTTATTTTTTTCTTCATTTTTTATTTATTATAACGCATTTATTCAATTTTTAATCAATATTAACTGCTTAACCTGAGCTATTGAAGAAATTGTTGATAAAAAATGTGTTGTTATCAAATGGTTCATTTAAAGGACTGCTAACTAGCATAAGAAATAACTTTTGGACAAATGTTGTTATTTTTTAATTCTTATATATATATATATCTATGTATACAATACTTGAATCATACATTTGGAGAAATATTTTTAAGTAATTTATTTATTATTTACATTTAATTTTAACTTTTTTCAACTTTGAAAATGTCATAAAGCCTAGCCAATAAAATTGGAATGCAATGCAATAGGACATATTGTACATTATTTTTTTCATTAATATATTTATATATCATTAGCAAATGGTTTGTATCAACATTTAATAAAACACATGGTGCTCATTTCTGAAGTATTTTTTAAAAGTAGCAAGACCTGTTTCTTGAATGTTTGGAATGAATGAAAGAGAATATTAACATATAAATAAAATGCAGGATCTTTTTGAAAATTTTTTACTTTGATGACATTAAGCATTAACTTCATTTAATTTTTTC
Organism: Mytilus edulis; assembly: GCF_963676685.1. Classification (NCBI taxonomy): domain Eukaryota; kingdom Metazoa; phylum Mollusca; class Bivalvia; order Mytilida; family Mytilidae; genus Mytilus; species Mytilus edulis. The sequence continues at coordinate 60,200,585 of NC_092348.1, forward strand.
TGAATTGTAAAGTAAAGACTCTGTCCCATTAGACCAATTAATTCTCGAGATTTAAAAATTTCTTTGGCAATTGGTCGACTTGAGAAAAGGAGTCAATTGCATTTAGATTTGTGCATTTAAAGAGATGTTCAAACATGTATCACTTTAAAAATACTATTGAAATTCTATTATTTGGTAAAAATCTATCGTGCTCTGTTTGCTACATGTTATTACATAAGTTTGAAAGAGTTTCTGTGATAGAAAAAATTGGAAACTTCTTGATAAAATTCAACTGTATTTTTAGATTTTGTGTAAAAGTTGATGAAAGATTGCAATTTAGGCAAATACTCTTTGTACTTCCATGACAGAATTTAGAATTTGCTCATAAAAATATGAATTATAGCATTGTTAAACTGTTTAGAAAGATACAAAAAAATTTGTCTGTTTTCAGGCATTAAAAGTTCTTGATTGTAAAACATTGATCATTGACATGTTATTTGGATAAATATGTTTCATAAAAAATCTGTTGCTACTCTTCATTGGCATTGCTCAGTTGAAATTTTACATACATTAAAAAAAATTCATTGAAGCTCAGATGAATTGTTTCATATTTAAAAAAAATCATTGATGCTCAGTTGAAATGTAAATTTTTTGTTACATTTGAAAAAAAATATCATTGCATTGTATTTTTTGCACAGGGTATGTTTTGCTAAGCTTTATCATGGTTATATATTTATTATAGTTGTCTGCTATCCTTATAGGATTTTTAATCATATCATGAAATAAAATCATTCATTTAGCTCTTTTATGCATCTTTGAAATGCAAAATATTTATAATATAGCAATTTTTGAGATTAATAGAATTTAGTATTTTTAGATCAATTGTTATTATTTGAATCTCTGTTGTTTTTGCTATAGTTTTCATTTTGAATTTATTAGAAAACTTTTAGATGTTCATTGTAATTGTCAAATTCTGAATTTGATTCATTTTATTATAAATGAATTGTATAAAATGCAAAAGTAAGTAATTTTGAGTGACATTTTGCATAACTATGCAATTGACAAGATGTAGATTTTGTATTGTAAGTTATCTGAGTAAGATCTGACATCTTTGATTTTTTTAATGAGTTGAATTTTGACATGTTTGCTTCAAATATGAGCTGCTTGATTTTGCTATAATGTTATAATTCTAATGACTTTTACAACTATTTTATCAATATTGTTAGAAGTTGTTAATGAAAGACTTCAAGTGTTATATTTTACAAGATACATGATGTTGGAGACTTGTTATTTAGTGTCAGCCATTTTATTTGGAGTACTGTAAACTGAAAAAATTGTGTGGAAAATATATCAAGTCTACATACATTTAAACATGCTTACTTTTTTTTTAATTTTTTTTTTTTTTATCCAACTTGGTTCCTTTAATTTTCACATTTCATATCACATTATTATTTTATATTTTCATTCCTCTGAAAGATTTAATTTATTATAAATCCAAAGAACAGAAATATTCAATGAGGGGCATAAAGGGGGTATCTGCAAGAAAATGCGAAATAAAATTGCCATTTCACGATGAACAAACAATAAAAAAATTTCTTGCACGTTGATCTTTTTACTGATTTCACGAAACATGGTGAATAATGAACCGTTTTCACGGCTGTATGTGAAATAAAAATGGCAAAACACGTTGCATGAAAATAACCCTTTACCACCCTCTTCAATTAATAGAGGGAATGTCATATTTAGTCATAACTAGTTATGGGACTTGCTATAAAAAACATCATTTGCATACTGTTGTATCAAGGACAGTTCCATTAATACATACAAGATACAAAATGAAGACTGCTATGGTATAAAAAAAAGTACACTTTATCAATAACCAAATATTTTGTTGTTCCCTTTGTGTAAAAGTGTCTTCCCTTGATGCAACATGTATTACATTTTAAATACATACTTACAATGAACTTTCACTTTCACTTTCAGTACGTTGCTATTAATAACGTTACTTACCATTGTAACATTGTGACGTTTAAATTTTAACTTCAACTTCAACATGATTTTATGTATTGTTTTTACGATCAATAAATTTTCTGCAGCAGTCCCTAAAGTGTTGTTGTTATAAGTCTCTCTACATTTTATGTTTTTATCATAACGACCCTGCATACCCTCGGGTATCCACTTTATGGACTCTACCGTACTACAGACTCACCAAGCGTTGGTTCACTTTCGTTTGTAATTGATTTTAAATATGAGAAGACACATTTTCTTTAGTTTACAGTATTGTATGTAATTTTTGTTTACTGTTTGTGTCTTGTTATTATTTATTTAATAGAGTCTGATTATACCTACCTCTGATGCAGATATAAATAACTTAACTGCCTTATATGTCAGGAATAAACTTTCAAAAATTAGACATGTTGGTACAATTGACACTAACTTTGCTGTGAATTAACATGTAGAAACTTATGGATAACTGCCATATCAAAAAGCATATGATTAAATAAAAAAAATGAAAATTTTACACAAATATTGCTCAGTTTATTTGGGCATTATTAATAGGTATCAAATTCTAGTCTTTCATCCCAAAACCATTTTTTGCATTAGCATGTTAGAAAACATTTGGCTTGGTAACAGTTGTGTATTTATGCAGTATACTGTAAATTCAGAAATTATTGCGTGCATTTATTATTGCACATTTTGGTCTAAAATGCAATTGTAATTTTTGCAATATTGAGAAAAATTGTTTTAATTGATGCATCAAATTTCAAAATGCGATGTTTAAATTATTGCGATAATAACCCTGTCGCATTTTTCGCAATTAAATAAAAATCGCAAATATTTCTGAATTTACAGAATTACATCAGGTGTTCATACGATGTCTTTTGTGTATTCATGTAATTAAATGAATTGTAAATATTTGAATGAATTTTCATCATTTCTTCACTAAGGCCATCAAAAAGTAATTCTTTGAATCTCATCTCCACACATATTAACTTATTTATTTCATATTTTTGCCTCTTGGAAAAAAATGTTCATTTATAACAAGGAAATTTTCATTTTTTTACAAGAAACAAGTGATGAAAACTTGCCTGTGTACAGATTGATGAATATTTGAGGATTATTTCATATTGGCCGTAAATGATCAATATATGGTTAGTTTTTATGTATCAAAAAATGAGTTTGTATCTCATTTCGATCTAAATATAGATAACACTACTTTACTTTTTTCAAACACTTGTATCAGATATATAAGTTCAAATGTTGATTAATAGGATATGAAGATATTTAGATGTGTGTTTGAAATATTTATTTGCAGAAAACTGTGGATTTATTTAGTTTCTGTTTCATGGGTACCATTTTTAGCGTATTGAGGAAAAATTGTAATTTTCATGAATATTTGATTTTGTGAAGTCTGCATTCAAACTATATAATATCAGCACTTCTTTGAACATTGAATTTCGTTGCTCAACTTTGCCCCCGAAATGAAAGAAAATTGGTATACCACAAATAATAATAAATCCACAGTGATTTTTCTATTGATCTTATTTTCAAGATCATGTGAGATTTTGATATGAAGTATATTTAGATGCAGATGAAGATTGTGCCTTTAAAAAAACCCACATATTTATAAATGAGTAGCAAAATAAGATCTTGCAGCAGTGTAATCATGTTGATGACTTTTGCAAGTGTCAATATTTTAAGGAAATTTTGTATACAGAAATTGCACATTGTTTAAATGTGTAACTATAGTGAAAGTCTGTGTGTGTAATGATGGGTTTCTGACTTCTTTACAACCAAAAATATAAATGTTTTTACAAATTTTCTTGCATATGGAAATTTTATGAAGAAATGTTTGGTACTTATGTTAATTAAATCACCATCAGCAAACTATTTCACCTATGATCTGATCATATATGATATACAAATGTATGTGTTAGTAGCTGTATGTGAAATTAAATTTGAACTGCAGGAAAATTAGTTAACAGTTGAATGAGTTTTGGTGTAAATTGTTGAGCACATAGGGTAACACAAATTTTTTTGTGTTTTACATACTTGCAGCTAATCATGTACCTAAGAATCTCAATATGATTGCAGTTCAATGCATTCACAACTGTATTTTATGTATTTAATAAGGCCACACCAAACTCATTGTTTTTTTCTTCAAATTTTACAACTTCAAAAAATTTCAAAGACAAATCTAGCTGCCTCATTCTTGCCTCATATTTTTCTACATATGAAATCAATATTTTATCTTCTTCCTATAAATTATGTCTTTAATGTGAATAATGTTTCATATAATACATCCTCTTTATCTTCTATAGTTATAAAAAATGGAATTGGTAACCTTATTCAATCTATAAAAATCTAAATAACATAAAATTCTTTTGGTGTGGCCTGATTGTGTTTTTGAGTGCTAGGGTTGCTGTATTTAATACAATACAGCTTGCTGAATCATGCATCATCAATCGTGTGTCATTTTGAATAAAAAAATCATGAATATTATAAATAAAAATACATACATGAATTTTTATTGCTTTTTATTTCAATGGTATTCATTATCTGGTTGAATCAGCAAAAATACAGGTAAATAAACCCTGTTGTCTTTTGAAGGAGACATTATGGTTTACAGTAGAGTGCTTATTGCTGGATTGCTGTCTTACCAGTATTAACCCACCATTTCCATTGGCTAACAGATATAAGAAGATGTGGTGCGAGTGAGACAACTCTCCATTCAAGTAACTATTTGTGAAAGTAAACCATTTATAGAATTAGATCAAAGTATGGTCTTTAATACGGAGCCTTGGCTCACACTGAACAAGCTATAAAGGGCCCAGATATTGACCAGTGTAAAATCATTCAAAAAGGAAAACCAACCGCCTAATCTATATACAAAGGAGAAAGAAGAACATTTATGAATTACATTAATAAACAATAATCACTGAACATCAGGTTCTTGATTTAGGATAGTTACAAACAAATGCAGGGAGTTTAAACATTTTAATCAGTGCCAACCTTCACCCAAACTGAAACAACAATGTCACATCACAACATAGAAAGACATGATATAAAATATCAATTGAAATGGCTTTATAACTAGCTATACCCAGGATATAAAAACACATTGCGCCAGACAAATAATAATGAATCCACAGTAACATTGGTCTGCTGTCATTTATATTGGCCTTCAATTATGTATCTCCTTTAGCTTTAACCAATAATCTAATTAACAAGTAAATTCTGAACTTCATCTTTACCAAAGACAGTAGTACTTGGTACCTACTTTGTGTAATCACCTAACAACCCAGATTTTTCAAACTTCAGTCTGTGTCAAACTGTTTTAGGATTCGTTTGACCAAAACGAAATTTGAACTTCTCTACTATATATTCAACCAAAACACTTAAAAGTTCTGTCTGTCTGAATGATTTTTGTTGGTCAGACAGAGTTTGGGTTACACTGAAACTTTACAGATAGATTAAACACATCTGCTATTACAATATTTCAGATACTGTAATTTTCAACAAAATTTGCAAATTTTGCGTAATTGACACATCTTACTTATTTCTACCCAGATCTTTGAAGCTTCAGTAAATGATTTAAAATATGTTGAAGTGTGCATCTGCTACTTTGGAGATGGTATGGGGAATTTCACCAATCTTTCAAGTATCCATACAAGGGAACTAAGTCATTTTTCAACAAAATTACCAAGATACCAAATCTTATTGATCCAGTTTGATTCACCTGCATGGATGGTCTTGTGGTCCTTGCCACTAGTGCGGATGGTTGATGACTTGAAACCTGAGCCAGGTCAAACTAAAAGACTTTAAATTTGGTATTTTAAGCTCCTCAGCTGAATATACAGCATTAAGGAGTTAGACCAAAGGCTTGGCCAGCTGGGGATCAGAACAAAGTGTCCTGGTAGTTACATGTCTTCTTGGAGACTGCACCTCGTAAACTAGAACATTATTTTCATTCATTTGTGGGACCTGAAACAAAATATTGAAAGTTCTCCTTTATAATTATTAGCATCCAACCTAAAAAAACAGAATCAGTAAAAGACCCCTTATTTCAAAGTTGAAAATTACCAAGCCCCTTCCCAATCACAAATATCAATCTCCTTTTGGAGTATCCAGTATTTCATGTTTGGTAAAACTAAAGATACAAAAGGATGAAATTTTAGAAAAATAACATTGTAAACCATGCTAGTCCAAAAAAATTTGCAGCACCTGCTCAATTATGAGTTTTGTGTGGATCTTGTAAGAAAAACTACAAGTCTTTGTTTTAATGTAAACAAATAAAAGAAATAGAATCAGTAACAACAAGAAATAGCAATAAACAGCTCTACCAAGAGTGCATAATATGCCTTTATTTTGCACATTGAAATTGTTCCAAAAATTAATTGGGGTGATTTAGAAAGCAACTTTAATCAGAGACAAATAAAATTGCTCTTAAGAAAAACTTGCATGAGGATATTCTTAGGCACACAAATATTCAGAAGATCAATTCAAGAAAACCTATTATGATGATTAAGGTTCTAAAATTTGGGAACAGAAAAAACGAAAAAAATTTAAAAAAATCTCAAAGGGACCTTCCTTTCATTAATCACAACAATAATTAAAAAATTTAATGTAACCAACCAAACATATTGCAGTAAGAATGTGATTTGTGAAAAATGCCTAAATTCAAACTGTCAAATTCCTATAACTGTGGAACAATAAAGCAAAAAAAAAATAAAAAGTGAAAGAGCACTTCCTTCAATTAACTTCAATGTCCAGTGGCAAATATTTCATGCATGTTCAGGACAAGACATGGTTTTCCTTTCATAAACTTCAATGTCCAGTGGCAAATATTTCATGCATGTTAAAGAACAAGTTAACAATAAATACATAGGTAGGTCTTGTCATAATAGAGGCCATCCAAAATAATGGTCTGGGAAACCTGGACCACCACTGGAAAATGAAGTCTGGAGATGACAACATAACACAATACATTTAGATTTGATTTATGAATAAAGTGAGATAGGCATTTTTGATGAAGAATCAAATTCTGATTAAGTTTATTCCAAACAAGAATGTGTCCATAGTACACTGATGCCCCAGTTGTCTCAGAAAAAAAATAATCTGAGAAGAGTGCCTGTGCACTTGCACTATCATTTTCCATATTCAGTGGACCATGAAATTGAGATCAAAACTTTAGTTTGGAATTACAATTAGACGATCATATTATAGGGAACAAGTGTACTAAGTTTCAAGTTAATGTGACTTCAACTTCAACAAAAACTACCTTGACCAAAAACTTTAACTTGAACTTTGCACTACCATTTTCTATGTTCAGTGGACATTGAAATTGGGGTCAAAACTTTAGTTTGGCATTAAAACTAGAAAGATCATATCACAATGGGGAACATGTGTACTAAGTTTCAAGTTGTTTGGACTTCAACTTCATCAAAAACTTTAACCTGAAGAGGGACAAACGGAGGAACAGACGAACAGACAAACGGATGGACGAACAAAAGACGCACATACCAGAAAACATAATGCCCCTCTTCTATCGTAGGTGGGGCATAAAAAAAAAAAATATTTCAACCTCTAATATCCTACCATGAAATTTTCTAGTTAAGTAAACTGTATGCTTATGCAGAGTCCATTTGCAGTGAAGTAAGGAGAGGCACAGGCCCCAACTATACAGCTTTTTCCAAAATAAAACAATTCCTAGACCCCCCCCCCCCAATCTAAAGAGCTTCATCCTAAATAAGCAAATCCTAGATTGTCCCCCTCCCCCCCCCCCCCCTAATAGAACTTCATCCGAAATAAAACAATTTCTAGATTGTACCCACCACCCCCACCCCACCTAAAGAGCTTCATCCGAAATTAAACAATTCCAAGAACCCCCCTCCAACCTATAGAGCTTCATCCGAAATACAACAATTCCTAGATTGCCCCCTCCAACTATAGAGCTTCATCTGAAATAAAACAGTTCCTACCAAAGTAAAACAATAACTAAATTGGATGAGAGAACCAGATGCTTTTTAAATAGGTTATATATGGCAAAATATTAGAGATACCAATTTCTGGTATTATATTATCTGATCTCAACAATATTTCTTACAGCTATGATTTAAATATAGATATTTTTCAGAGAAATTAATAGAATTTATTTGATATCTGAATAAAGAAAGAAATAAAAGTTTTTATTTAAGTTTTGCTTCTCAAGAATGATCGCACTATAGTTGACAATTTATAGTAGAGTTGTTCCTCTTTATACAGTTGTTTATAATATGAAGCAAACAATTATTTGACTAAAGTAATAAAAAAATGTTTTATATACTTAAAACACGCTATTTAAACTACCATTTCAAATTGCTAAAGGATTTAAGGGAAAGGGAATGCAAGTTAAGAATAATATTTTCATAATATTTTTTCATGATTTAATGGACTATGAGTACAAAAATAAAATTCAAGAGACAATTGAAAATATGAATTATTCATATAGATATTAAATTTTTTTTTATAAAATGAAATATTGGATTTGCTGAAAAATAAATCTTGTATTTGGATCAAAATATATACATATATATTTAATAAACAATTTATGAACTGAAATTTTAAAAACTAAAAAATTCCCAAGGTCATCTACTGGTCATGTATTTTATAATGTTAAAGAAGTTTGTGAGTAGTTGTCAGGTGTACCTGAACTGTCCAGGGATATGTAAGTGCTATACTGGAACTTTTAAGTCTACTCATGAGCAAAAAAAATTTAAATGACATATAGACTGTGTGAGTACTATAATTTGCACACTTTGGAAGGAATAAGAGTGAAGAAACTTGTAAGTACCAGAATATAGTTTGAAATAAGGATACATTATATAAATTGTAATTGCAATAATTATATTGATTGAAAATATTACAAATACACCAATACCACTTCAATGTATTATAAAAATGCAGGTAATTTGTAAATAGTTAGTTATTGAAGATAGAATAGCTTTTTCATTAGAATTGTTTTCTTTTGTCATTTTTGGGACCTTTTCTAACTAACTAGTGGTAGGGGTTTTGCTCATTGTTGAAGTATGTACAGTGACCAGATAATAGTTTAAAACTTAAATTTGGTCTGTAGTGGAGAATTGTCTCATTGGCAATAATACCACATCTTATGTTTGTGTGTAGTAAATTAGATGCAGTATATAACCATTGGAAATATAATTCAGTCTAACAGTATTCAAATTCTACCAATTCAATAAGAAATTTCTTTATTCATTGAGATAATATGTTAAACATGTATATCTATATCATTGTGAATATTTATAGAAATAAAATGATATAAAAACTAAAAAATGTAAAAATTATATACAGCTTTAAGACCAAAAAGGGATTTTTAATGTAAATGAATCTTTTTTGCACCAACCAGCAAGGATCCTTACAGAGTCATTATTTGGTTTTATGGATACATTATCGACATTATTAGCTGTTAGATAGATACTAAACCTTCTGTGATCATTTAGATGAAATACCACCAAATCATTGTACCTCGAATCCGGTTGCATATGAAAATAAGTAGAAAATATTCCCCTGATTTTGTAGGTAATTAATCCTACATTAAATTGCAGTAAAAAATTTCTGAGTCATAAACATATACATTTAAATTTCAAAGCACCATTATTTTCGATTTGGGGTTTCTGTAGAATATTTTGATAACTTGAGGTTATAAGGTTACTAAAGCTTGTACACAGTTAAAAAAAGAGGTGAAAATGTGATTTGTTTTTTTTATAACTTCCAGTGATGGTTATTTTCTTATATGCAATGAAATGTTATGTAAAAATTTGTCCATGACAGTACTGGACAGCATAACACTTTACTCATGCCAAGTATTTTTTTAGTTGGAACAAAGATAAATTCTGCATAATTTTCTGAAAAGTGCAAATTTAACAAAGTCTGATAGGGGAAAATCAATGGTAGTGTTACAACTTTTTAGAATCTACTTTGAAGTTGAAAGTCCCTTAATAAATGTATGATACTACTCTGATCAATTGGTCGTATATCTAAACAAATGGGTTGCATAATCTTTGAATCAGAATTTCCATCCAATTTCAAATTTTCCCAATGAGGCAATGATAAAAGTAATGGTATTTATTCAGCAGCTTCTGTGGCCAAGTTGTCTAAGTAGTTAATCATGACCATGAACATTGCTTGATTTTAGGGATTTCATACTTGACTATGCAGTATGGGCTATGCTCATTGTTGAAGGCTATACAGACCTTTAGCTCTAAATTTCTGTGTCATTTGGTCTCTTGTGGAGAGATGTGTCATTGGCAATCATACCACATCTTCTTTTTGTTGAGCCTTTGACTTTAAGTAAAAAAAGTGAGACATAGCAATCCTACATTCTGCCGTCCCCAAATCGGCTGGCATTTGTGGCATCCACAAATATTCACTCAATAAAGTTTTTGAAATTTGAATAATTTTCCCAGTTAACATTACATACAGTCTGCAGTTAAAGTTTTTAAAACAGAACCCTTACAAATTTTTAAATGTATGATACTATTCTGATCATGAACATTTTCATCTTATCCCTCTTCTCCCTTAAAGCATCTATAGGATTTTCAAATTTTTTCTAATTTGGATATACAATTTTTTTTTAGCTTTAGTAAAAAGCGTGCTTAAATTTTTTCAAACTAGAGTGTTGATATTTTTGGTATGTATTCCTCAGCAAACAACTTTTTTCTCATCATTTACAGATTGAATTAGTTGAGTGTTATTGGTTTATTTCAGTATACCCTCTCCATGCAAGTGGTAAATAGAGAGCTCTATAAGCTGATTAAGGCTTTCGTCCGTCTGTTGCCACTTCTTATTAGAAACCATATTGGATGGATTCCAGTAAAAGTTTGCCGCCAATCTGCAAGATGAACGTGTGTTCAATATTGTTTAAAGTCATGAAACTTCAAATTAAAAAAAAAGTTGAATATATTTATATACTTGGTTGGGAAAGCATTTTAAATCTAATATTTCACATTTTCAGGGTAATTTTTATTGAAAATTGGTAGATGAGAGTTATGTGGCTTTGAAAAGGCATACAATAATGTATTTAGACTATTGAACAACAATGACAAGCTACTTGTGAACACACGTTTGACAGCGAGTCTCATACTTGGTAGGATTGTTGTTAGTCGTATAATAAAGACTTTTAGTCAGTTTAATTGAAGTCTGGAGCTGGCATGTCAGTTAACTGCTAGTAGTCTGTTGTTATTTATGTATTATTGTCATTTTCTTTATTTTCTTTGGTTACATCTTCTGACATCAGACTCAGACTTCTCTTGAACTGAATTTTAATGTGCGTATTGTTATGCGTTTACTTTTCTACATTGGTTAGAGGTATAGGGGGAGGGTTGAGATCTCACAAACATGTTTAACCCCGCCACATTTTTGCGCCTGTCCCAAGTCAGGAGCCTCTGGCCTTTGTTAGTCTTGTATTATTTTAATTTTAGTTTCTTGTGTACAATTTGGAAATTAGCATGGCGTTAATTATCACTGAACTAGTATATATTTGTTTAGGGGCCAGCTGAAGGACGCCTCCGGGTGTGGGAATTTCTTGCTGCATTGAAGACCTGTAGGTGACCTTCTGCTGTTGGTTTTTTATTTGGTCGGGTTGTTGTCTCTTTGACACATTCCTCATTTCCATTCTCAATTTTACTACCTATTTTTTTATAGTATGGACTGACACTGGATCAATTATAGTTTTCTGACATTGTTAGGGATAAATTAGTATAACATTAACCTTTTTCTCTTTCTTACATGCCTTTTTATTTCATAATTATATTCATAAAAAAAAGATAAAACAAAGACGTTAACTATTCAAACTTTATTTCATAAAGAACAGTGATTTAGAAGATATCTGATGGAGGATTTTAACATGACAAATATGTAAAAATAAATATAACAAAGAATCACTAAAAAATACCATATTTAACCAAAAAATGGCTCCAATGTAAGGTATATATACTACAATGAGACAGTGACATAACAACAAAAAATTCAAAGAATATATAAAGGGCAACATAGAGGCTTAAACAATAGATAGGCTTTATACAATATGCTCGGCTCTAAATCATTTACATTCTATAAAAGTTGTAAATAAAGGAGGATATGTTCCGCATTAATAGACAAGAGGCTCTCAAGAGCCTGAATCGCTCACCTTAATTCTTTTGGTTAAATCTCTCATCAATGATTATTTTGGCTTTTCAATTTATTTAAATGTTTTTTGGATCGTCCTATTTTCTTCAAAAGCCCCCAAAAAAAATAATCATTTTCTCCTATGTTCTATTTAGCCATAGTAGCTATGTTTCTTGACATACAAGGAAATAAAATATAAAATTTATACCAGATACTCTGAAACCATTTAGCCTAAGTTTGGCTGAAATTTCAGCAGTTTCAGAGGAGAAGATTTTTTAAAGTAAGTCAACATGATGAACAAATTGTGAAAAAAGTCTTTAAAGGGCAATAACTCCTTAAGGGGTCAATTGACAATTTTGGTCAAATTGACTTAATTGAAGATCTTACTTTGCTGAACATTATTGCTGTTTACAGTTTATTTCTATTTATAATTATATTCAAGATAATAAACAAAAACAGCAAAATTTCCTTAAAATTATCAATTCAGGGGCAGCAACCCAACAACAGGTTGTCTGATTCATCTGAAAATTTCAGGGCAGATAGATCTTGACCTGATAAACAATATTACCCATGTCAGATTTGCTCTAAATGCTTCGGTTTTTGAGTTATAAGCCAAAAACTGCATTTGACCCCTATGTTCTAATTTTAGCAATGGCGACCATGTTTGTTGATAGATCATAACTTCGGATACAATTTACAAACTAGATAACCTAAGGATCATTCAGTTAAAGTTTGGAAGTATTTGGCCCAGTAGTTTCAGAGGAGAAGATTTTTGTAAAAGATTTCTAAGATTTACGAAAAATGGTTAAAAATTGACTATAAAGGGCAATATCTCCTAAAGGGGTCAACTGACCATTTCCGTCATGTTGACTTATTTGTAAATCTTACTTTGCTGAACATTATTGCTGTTTACAGTTTATCTCTATCTATAATAATATTCAAGATAATAACCAAAAACAACAAAATTTCCTTAAAATTATCAATTCAGGGGCAGCAACCCAACAACAGGTTGTCTGATTCATCTGATAATTTCAGGGCAGATAGATCTTGACCTCATAAACAATATAACCCCGGGTCAGATTTGCTCTAAATGCTTTGGTTTTTGAGTTATAAGCCAAAAACTGCATTTGACCCCTATGTTCTATTTTTAGCAATGGCGACCATGTTTGTTAATAGATCATAACTTCGGATACAATTTTCAAACTAGATACCCTAAGGAACATTCAGTTAAAGTTTGGAAGTATTTTGCCAAGTAGTCTCAGAGGAGAAGATTTTTGTAAAAGATTTCTAAGATTTACGAAAAATGGTTAAAATTGACTATAAAGGGCAATAACTCCTAAAGGGGTCAACTGACCATTTCCATCATGTTGACTTCTTTGTAAATCTTACTTTGCTGAACATTATTCCTGTTTACAGTTTATCTCTATCTATAATAATATTCAAGATAACCAAAAACAGCAAAATTTCCTTAAAATTACCAATTCAGGGGCAGCAACCCAACAACGGGTTGTCTGATTCATCTGAAACTTTCAGGGCAGATAGATCTTGACCTCATAAACAATATTACCTCTGTCAGATTTGCTCTAAATGCTTTGGTTTTTGAGTTGTAAGCCAAAAACTGCATTTGACCCCTATGTTGTATTTTTAGCAATGGCGACCATGTTTGTTGATAGATCAAAACTTCGGATACAATTTATATATTAGATACCCTAAGGAACATTCAGTTAAAGTTTGAAAGTATTTGGCCCAGTAGTTTCAGAGGAGAAGATTCTTGAAATAGTTTACGACGACAGACGACGAAGGACGACGACGGACGACAGACGACAACGGACGCCAAGTGATGGCATAATATAGATATAGGAAGATGTGGTGTGAGTGCCAATGAGACAACTCTCCATCCAAATAACAATTTAAAAATTAAACCATTATAGGTTAAAGTACGGCCTTCAACACGGAGCCTTGGCTCACACCGAACAACAAGCTATAAAGGGCCCCAAAATTACTGGTGTAAAACCATTCAAACGGGAAAACCAACGGTCTAATAAGCTCACTTGTCCCTTCGGGACAGGTGAGCTAAAAAGATGACATAAATTTAATTCTCTACAAACTATATGATAACAATTTTGTATTTGGAATCAAATCTTTAAACGAATAATGTTGAGCATCCCAAATAATCACTTAAATAATTTTATCTTCTACCAACTGCTGGTGTAACCTTGGCCATTGACCTAGTGACTTTAAAAGCAATAGGGCTCTTCTTTTTTCTATGCAACGTGTAACTATAAAAATTATCATACAAAAGAAGAATATTCCATGTTCTTTTGTGTTTAAAAAAAGTTGGAAACTAACTTATTGTAACTTTTGTTCAATTTAATTTTTTGAATTTCTGCTAAAACTTTGAACTAAAAATAAGAATCTGAAAAATTGCCTTACTGAAATATAATATCAATTGGCATATATAAACTTTGTCCATAAAATCACTAAACTTATAATGTGTATACCATGTCATGTGTCTCAAATTCCACAAACCACTAAAGAAGTAAACAGTGTGTGTCTAAACTGAACTGTACAAGTTTCTATTCTACCAATAACAAATACTATTTTGTTTCTATTCTACAAAAAACTGATATTATTATTATTTTGTTTCTAATCTACAGAAAACTGATATTATTTGGTTTCTATTCTACAAAAAAAATGATATTATTTTGTTTCCATTATATCAAAAACTAATATTATTTTGTTTCTATTCTACCAAAAACTGATATTATTTTGTCTATAATTCAAATTTCAAACTGAATCATTACTTGCCTTTTTGTTAACACTATACAATTCTTATAACCAATGTGTCCAAAGCATTTATGTGCTCGGTAACAAGAATTTCTCTGAGCATTGACAACTGCAGGTTCATAGCTAAGATGTAAAACATTTACACAAAGTTTCTCGTGGCAAACATGACTGACATGAACTTTAGGGTTCAACGGATCAGCATAATTTGACAAATAAAAAACAAGACTGTGTGCCCGTATGGCAACCCTTTTCCCCCTAAAAGTTAATCTGAGAGATGGATAGCCATCATCGGTGATGTTATCTTGCCAAATATGACAATCATTTTCATTAACAGTGTACATATTGTCAATTATATATGAGAGGAATCTTTGTTCCTCTGCTGTTATTTTTATTCCAAAAATTATACTCATACTTTGTCACAGTTGGCTATAATGAATTATACCAGATATTATTTGTACAAAAATCTACAATAATAGACATATAAATTTATTTAAACTTTGTAAAGATTGCTTTATTTATGATGAATCTTCAAATTATTTTTGTATGCAGGGACGGATCTATCCATTATAAAAAGGGGGGATCCAACTATGTGTCCCTATTCAAATGCATTGACAGTCCAAGAAAAAGGGGAGTTCAAACCCCAGACCCCTCCCCCTGGATCTGCAACTGCTATGTTTTTTCCATGGTTCCTTATTTTTATCAAACAACTGATTGTGTGGATCAAATATTTGGAATATTTTTTTGTTTTCTGTTATAATTTTTTTAATAAATTGAGAAAGTTTTTTTTTAATTTTTGCTGTTTTATATTAGAAATCATTTCATCATCAATCTAATTATTTCATCTTAAAATTAAAAACTTGCATGATAAAATAATTCAACAGTTATTTCCCTTTTCCCATAAGTATATAATGTCATTTTATAAATGAACTGATCTTTAGTGACTCGAAGGATTTGTATTACTATTCTAATCCTTGTTGCATCATAGTAAAACCACTATTTTTTTCATTCCAATTTTCTGATTTAAAGCAGAGACATATAATACATTGTATTATATGTCTCTGTTTAAAGTGAATACAAAAACAACAGTTCTAACATTTCTTTTTGGAAAGGACAAAAACGAAAAATGTACTACCCTTTCAAGGGAAATTATTGCATAATGCTTAAATTGGTTTCATTTGCAAATACCTTTGATGACACTTGTTAATTAGGAAACATTTATTTGCCAGTAAAGACAACAATTAAATACAAATAGCTATGGCTTGATTGTCTGATTTGGCATCCTATGATCATTCTAATTAACTATTCAATGTTTGTATAACTGTTTTGACAATAAACAACTCAGAAATTTATGTATGGCTTCATTGAGACATTAAATGGGAAACTTATTATCATCGAAATCAGTAATTTAAAGATTTGTCAAGTAGGAGGTGAGGTTTTCTCAATGATTTATTGGTAGCTTAGTTTTTTTTTATATTAAAACACATTTATACAAAATAAGTTGTTTTGGGTGATACAGTAAATATCTATAAAAGCAAACCAGAATGCTCATAAATAATAGAACACTGGGACCTTTATTTTTATCATATATGTGTTTAATATCATAAAGCTTCTTTTTTGTGATCATATTCATTGTCATAAATCTTTTTTTACATTATTTATTTGATATGACCTTGTGGAATTTAAAGAATACATGAGTACTTTAACCTTAACTATTTTTTGGGTTTTCGAGGATGAATTTCCATATGCCCTGTCATTTTAAAAGAATCTTGATCCTCTTAATAAAGTTTCTGGTTTTTCTAACTTCATGCATGTATAGCTTACCTTTTATCACTGAATCTGTGTCTTGTTTATACTATGTCCTGTTTTTCAAACTTTTTAATGGTCAAATGTCCTGGTTTTAAAAAGTAACTGAGTGGTGTAATACAGTGGTTTGATGATAACACTGCCACAAACCAGGAAAACATAGAGTTGGTTGTCTCCCTATAAGAAAATTAAAAAAACAGTAGCCTCTTGTTTTAAAACTGTTACAGACATTGCAACAGAAATTCTTTGAGATTAAAATGGACCAAATTGTATTGTGTTTTTTCTTTATAAATGAATGTAAGGTAGAGATATTTCTTGTTAAACTTTTAAAAAGATAGTAAGTAACCTTAGAACACTCTGATGTACATTTTAAAAAAATGACAAAATGCAATAAATTTGAATTTTGATAATTATTAGTTTAATCAGAATGTTAATTCATAATACAACACATGTTTAAGAGTATTTTAAACCAAAAAAGAAATTTCAATTACATAGTAAATCACAATCAACAATCAATTCCAGAGAGGGGGTTCTTGCAACCCCCTCTAACCCCCATTTTTTTGGGCAATCATTTGAATGGGGACATATACCTGGAAAACACTCCCTTTGTATCATAGGTTGGGAAACCCCATTCTTTAAAATGGCTGGATCTGCCCCTTATCAATACTATATCAATTATATAATAAACTATAGGATGTGTTTACAAGATATCAGGGATTCTTCCTACTTTTTATCATTTTTTGCTCAGTCAACTGCAAAATTTGGGTCCAAACCCTCATATGGCACAAAGAGTATACTGAACATTTGTACAGGATGATATGACTATAACTTCATTTACCTTTTACCCTATTTTAACATGTTATGCAAAAAATAAACAAAGAGATTCCCATACTTTGAAAGGTAAATCTTTGATGGGACCTTAACATTAACATAGTTTTTGTTAAGGGCTTAAACACAAACTGAATGTTTATCAAAGGCTTTGATAAACATTCAGTTTGTGAGTCCCATTCCAATAGTTTGTGCTTACAGCAGAAAGGAGAAGGTTCAGCAAGTCCCCATTTTGGTCCCATAATATAGCAGTTTAACAAAATTGTGAAAATGTAATATTTTAGCTATTAACTGGAAAGTAGAATGCTTCTGCTAGATAAATATGGTCTGGTTTTGGCCATGCAATGCACATATATTGGGTACTAGCATCATTAAGTCATGCTAAATTACTGAAATCTTCACAAATTAAGTTAGATTTTAGACAGTTTTCGTCTTAAATGAAAGTGGGCGCATTCGTGTTCATTCATAATATTGAAATGTATGTTGTATTTGATGATAATACATAACATTTTTAAAGATTGAGGATGAACACTGATGCGGCTACTTTCATTGTTGACAAAAAACACCTCAAAAGTGAAGTTTTTTTGGCATATTTGATGTTGCATATTTTAGCTTGAATCAGAGCGATTTGAATTACTTAATCAGTTAAAATCTTTCACATTAACTAATTGAATAAATTAAAATAAACAGTTAAGTGTTTAAAAAAGTGTCCAAAATCTTTTGTTACATGAACCTGAAATTTGAGACCAAAATCAGGCTTTTGTGGGAAAAATTTTGTTGATTATATAGGGAATCATTGAAGCATGACTGGAGCGGCCCCCACCTTAGGTCAGTCAGGGCCTCCTTAGGAAAAGTTCTAGATTAGCCACTGCATTACAATTTAGAGCTGCTGAAGAGGATAACATAATTTTTAAATTCTAATTAATAAAGTAGTTAGGTTATGTACCTTATCAATTGTTGTGCTATATCTATTCTTCCTTTCAAATCACAATAAAAGGGTCTTGCCTCTGGTCCTAACGTAATTAAGATACCAAAAGAATCCCTGAAATTTAAAGTACACAATTGTTAAATGACAATATTTTACAAAAGATATTGATACATGAAATTTATATAAAAAAAATAATCTTATAATTATAAAAGGGAAGACAAATATGGGAGGGAGGATAATGGAAGAAAAGCCCTCCCTCCCAATATAAAGTTCTCAAAGATATCTTTGTTATACAATTATTATTTAAAGATGTGAATACATGCACATATGCACATATGCATTATATAAATCATCTTTACCTTTGCAAATTTTATTTTTTAACAACACAAATGTTTAAATCCACTAAAAGATTGCTTAGTTATTGGCAAAATTTGTAAAAAAAGACAATTCAAGAATTTGGTTGACCATCAACACATTTATACAAACACTTTAAACAAATTTTTAATAAACCTAAAAGAGTGCTTGTTTAGTTATTGGTAAAATTTGTAAGAAAAGACAATTCAAGAATTTAGCTGACCAGAAAAACAATAATAAAATACAAAGTTGATTTAGAATGGCAATACTTTAAAAACATGTAACTTATGAATCTGCAATGCTATTGTGGGTCCAAATAATTTTTGTAGAATTGTGATAGGTTTGTTTTCTAATTTCAAATCAAAAATATAATATCTGCCTTTAAAGTGAAATTTTCACAGATTTTAACAATAAAACTTTGAAAGTTAAAATACCTAGACCCAGACTGACATGGTTAGTCCAACTGATCTCCAAGGACATGACATGTGCCACCCACTGGTAATACAGGGGCGGATCCAGTCATTTTAAAAAAGGAGGGTATTCCAACTTTATGTCCCCATTCAAATTTAGTGATTGTCCAAAGAAAAGGGGGTTTCCAACCCCTGGATCCTTCACTGTAATACCAATTTATTCCTTGCTTAATGTCCAGTGGCAAATATTCCATACATATTTCAGACAAGAACAAATATCAATACATACATTACAGAGAAAATATATATTTCACAATCAAAGCAGCCATTCAATTTTCATTACAATTACATTGAAATACAAATAAAACATGGATCCAGCCATTTCAAAAATGGGGGTTCCCAACCCAGAGTAAAAGGGGGTTCAAACTATATGCTCCCATTCAAATGCACTGATTGTCAAAAAAAAGGGGGTTCCAACCCCAGACCCGCCCCTGGATCCGCACTGCACTGCTCTGCACATGAGTCCCAGTGTTCTCCCTACATTTCATATAGCATCCTGGTAAATAGCCAATTATGAACTGTTTCCAGAGGCCCCTCAAGGAGTGTGTCCAAGTTATCCAATATTAAATCACAATTATTTTGCCAATATAATCAAACAATCATTAATTATTTTTTAAACAAAGTAATCAAATACTAGTAATCACCAAATATTTGTCTGGTAATCAAATAATCACTATAAACACAACCAAATAATCACTATAAACACAACCAAATTAATCACTATAAACACAACCAAATTAATCACTATTATAACACACAACCAAATAATCACTATAAACACAACCAAATTAATCACTATAAACACAACCAAATTAATCACTATAAACACAACCAAATAATCACTATAAACACAACCAAATAATCACTATAAACACACCCAAATAATCACTATAAACACACCCAAATTAATCACTATAAACACAACCAAATTAATCACTATAAACACAACCAAATAATCACTATAAACACAACCAAATAATCACTATAAACACAACCAAATAATCACTATAAACACAACCAAATTAATCACTATAAACACAACCAAATTAATCACTATAAACACAACCAAATTAATCACTATAAACACAACCAAATAATCACTATAAACACACCCAAATAGTCACTATAAACACAACCAAATTAATCACTATAAACACAACCAAATTAATCACTATAAACACAACCAAATTAATCACTATAAACACAACCAAATAATCACTATAAACACAACCAAATAATCACTATAAACACAACCAAATTAATCACTATAAACACAACCAAATTAATCACTATAAACACAACCAAATTAATCACTATAAACACAACCAAATAATCACTATAAACACAACCAAATTAATCACTATAAACACAACCAAATAATCACTATAAACACAACCAAATTAATCACTATAAACACAACCAAATAATCACATATTCACTAACCCCATGAGGAGACTCACTCGAAATTAAAGCATCTCATCCATTACACTATAAGGAAAAAAATTAGAAGGCATCACTACGAGACAATGTTTACAAAGGATGACATCCCCTTATTTATAAACAATTTATATTGAACTGTTAAGGTTGTAGTCTTGAAATTGACTTGTCTTAAAAAAAAAACACCAATATAATTTGATATTAATTTAGAGTGTAGAGTAACCTGATAGACCCCAATATTGGCAATTTTAGATGTATAGATGGCAATTATAGATGTAGAGACTAGAGAGTCTAATAAAATACAACATTAACAATAAATCAAGATAAACTGGACCCCTGTTGTGTTCACTTAAATCTGCACTGACATATAGGAGCAGCGGACCAGTTTAAGATGAACCTACATAAAACCTGTCTCTGAAAACCATGCATTACTGATAAAATTTACATTTCTGTGTGTTTGATGAATAACTACAAAGTTTGTTGGAAATAATTGTTACATATATTTACAACTATTGAAACCTCAAGATTCCAGAAAAATATACTACATAAAAATGAGTAATTTCAACTCTCAAATAATGCACATTGAATCTAATATAAAAAGAAAATTCATTTGTTGTTTTGAACTGTTTCAAATCTGACAAAAAAATGTAGTAAGATGTGTTTTGTTCTCTAGAATAAGCATGAAAAGGGATGGGGGTCGTGAAAAGGGGTTCCAACTATATGTCCCGTTGTACTGCCCAGCCTTTTTAAAAAGGGGGGTCCCACTCCAGGTGAAAGGGGGTTCCAATTATATGCCCATTCAAATGCAAAAAGGGGGTTCCAATGCATGGAAGCCTCCCCGTGGATTTACAAGACTGCAAGATGTACAAGAATGTGTTTTTCAACAGATTAAAGTTGCAGTAGGATGAACAAGACTGTGCCTCTCAATACATTTAAGATGAGTAAGAGAATATGGGTTACAAAAGATTTGAGATACAGTATTATAAAGATGTTCTAGATTAAGAATACAGTAACCTGTAGCACTTTATACTGTAAAATAGATTGAGAATGGAGAAGTAAGACAAACAAAATTGTGAAGTAAAAAATAGGGAAGAACAGGAGTAGGCAAATACATAACATTCAAGAACATAAGCTAATGGGAACTGACAGCCATTACAAACAAAAATAGGACAAACTAGTCCAACATAAACCAAAAAATAACACTGGACAACAGTTAAACTACTAAATTTGGCCATGTGGAAGGGTGACCAGACACAATATCGGGTTGCTGATAAGTTCAAATTCTGTGATAGCATCAATGGAGAAAAAGAGATAAGTTAGAGTAAGGTTGACGCAATTTTATGACTGGGACATTGCATTAATAAATCATATAGCCAGCCCAGGGTCCCTGGAACTCTGCCTACCCCCATCCCCCCTTAACTTATGAATATAAACTAAATGAGGGGAAATTATATTTTGTTAGTTAATAATAGTATCAGATGCTATAAGAAGGTAATGTCATAAATTATTTACATATTTATGTCATAAATTATTTACATGTAATGATTATGTTATTAATTAAGTACATATATTTTTTAAGTCATTAATTAAGAACTTTTATTGATTATGTCATTAATTAAGAACATAGTCATTTTAAGGAATTGGGAGTACAACATTTTATCATGGTTTAAATGAGAAGTTTATTAAGTATATATTTTATACATGCATAAAAATATTTTGAATTTTTTAGTGTCTCATATTTATAAGTCAGATGTTAATGGCCTGATATTGATTGTTTTATGTGTAAATATTACCAATTAATGTTGTAGGTGTCAGCAGTGAGTGAACCAGAATTAATTATATTCATGATGCCCAAGATTGGGCACACTGCAGATATGCTTCAGTGATTTCCAATGTAATCAACCAAATTTTCCCCAGAAAAGGGTCTCCCCTCCCCTAAATCTGGTGTTTTATAACAATCAATATGTAACACATTAATAATTATTAATTCATGCAATATTTGTCATATTTGTGGAATTAATATCAAAAGTAAAGTATTTTTGTATATGTAATAAATCATTGGTCAATCTTTATTCCAATCCTGTAATTAAGTGAAACAGGATAGATTTTGATGCTCTACTGATAAGTAACTGGTAATATTATCAAATGACAAGAATGACAAGAATTTGAGGAAACTTTCAAGAATATTTCTCATCTTTTCTTGCTTAGCCTTAAAAAATATTTCTTTGCTTTGAAATAATAATTTCTTTTTCATTTATTTGTTGTCAAGATTGTAGATGGATAAAAATGAAATCTAAATCCGTTGGAAAATATTTACTATTACTTCTCAACTAGCAAAGAACAAACCCTATAGTAAATGTATTGACAAACCTTTGGTTGGATGTTAAACACTATTACCAGGAAATGTGTTGGTTGGATGTTAAACACTATTACCAGGAAATGTGTTTTCAGATAGACAAGTCAAGTGCACCTGAGCAGTGGACCATATATAAACAAGGAATAATGTAAACCAGTTCGGAGCATGCATGGGGAATATGGTACACCAGAAGAACCACCTTAATTTTGTTAGTTTATTCCTGGTTAGAGAAAAGATAAGGAGGTATAATATAATAGTAGATGTCCGCTATTAGTATATTATATATGCGTATGTTCATTTTTTATTGCCTTGCAAATCCTTCCGAATGTGTGCCTTCATGAATAACGAAGATAATCTACACTAAGTTAAATATCTTTGAATTTGTTCATCGTGTAATCGTTGTGTGCTCACTGTAGTTCCTGGCTTCTGCTTTATATGTTCTGTTGGTGTTTTTAACAACATTGACATTGAATACCATGAAGGTCTCGACTGAACCTGTGGGTCTCGCATCATCCATGATCTGTTTTATAACTTCTGTTGAAATATTGTTTCGTGTGGATGACGAATTAATAAACGATCATGTCATATTTGGATTGGAAACCAAGGAAGGTTGTTATTATGGCCCCCTTTTCGCTATTATAAACAAGATACATCGACCCCATATTCTTCCCTGTAGAAGCGAGTAGAAGTTGACCTCAAGGGATTTTAAGGGGGTTTTCGCCGAGTACTTCCGGTTCGGCATCCTGTAAAATAGTTCTTCAAAAAAGTTTTATTTTTTTGTCAAGTCCTTTTAGTGTTTTTTCCTTCATATTGTGTTGTTACTGATGTAAGTTAAAATGGATAATATACACATAGCTCTTTATTTGCACTGAAGCGTTATTTAGAAAATGTGTATTTCAAGCACTATTTTCTTTGCGTTAGCTAGTCGCAAACAACCTGTCGATTCCAGAGTTCAGCCGTCATGGCCCTACAGGAAGCCAGCGAAGCCTACTTGGTCGGTCTCTTCGAGGATACCAACTTGTGCGCAATTCACGCCAAGAGAGTAACCATCATGCCAAAGGATATCCAATTGGCCCGAAGAATCCGTGGAGAACGTGCTTAAGAAGTGTGATTTTTTTCACCAAAACATAACGGCCCTTTTCAGGGCCACCAATATTTTTCAAAAAGAATCTATAAATTGTTGTACATGAAAATTAGAAACATAGCTGAACCCCTCTTTTCCCCATCTCTCTCTCTCTTTTATTTCTTCTTGTTGAATCCATCTATATGCAAAGCAATACATAGACAAAAAATAAATTTTATGAAATATATACACACAAGTCTCATCACAAAAAAAAAGGGGGGTGTTTGTTTATCATGGTACATGTATGTCCTTGTGTGTAGAATATTAAATAGTACATTATATAAAAAAAAGATCAACATATGAATGTTTCTATCTGTTCTTCTGTTCTTTTCTTTTCTTCGCTTGTTTTGTCTTGTCTTCTTTTGATGTATTATTTACACCAGGAGTCTAGACCAAAGAAAGAGAACCACCAACTGGCCAAAATATAACCTTTTTTTTTTTAAGTTAGAGTGTAAATATCTTGTATAATTCATTAATTTGAATATTTCTTTTAGAAAAGCTGATATTACAGGGTACTTTTATCAAAAATTTAGAGCTCTTTTTCAGTCAGAATTGTAAAGAAAATTTTTATCATGTATGTAGTAATATATTTTGTCCACTTTAGAGTCTTGTCTTGCTGCTAGTTTACAAAATCATGAAATTTCTATTTAAATTAATATAATTTCGGTACGGGTCCAAGTAGTCCCCACAAAATTTCACTGTAGGAAGTCCATGTAAGCATATATCTTGCACTTATAAGCTTTTTTATATGATAAAAAGTAGTTTTCAGACTTATTATAAACTTTTCTGGCTAAAAGATGTCTTCAGAATAGTAAGTACATGTGTGCGCATTAACATTTTTATTGGATTGGCTGATGAAATTGTCATCGTCATACTGTGGATAAATATAGAATGGCGTTTAAAAATAAAACTGAAAGGAAGATGCACACATAAGAAGTTTTACCCGCAGTCAGGGGCATCTCTTTTCTTCACTGTAATACCTAAAAGAAAAAAATCTTTAATAGTAATAACAATAACAGTTTTATTCATACATTCTCTCATTTATGATCTGAAGTACCTGCAGCAGATCTTTGATGGATGGCAAGCACAGCTTTGACAGATGATGTTGAGTTATGAAAGACAGGTAGAAAACTGCAAGCATGTAAAATCCTGTGATGTATCCAATTTCTGGGTACATCAAGTAGACAAATAGATAACCAGTATTCCTAGATATGTCTGTGAGGTTTTTTTTTTCCCAACTAAATTCCATTCCATTAAGTTGAAATGTGTATTGACATTGAATGAAAATATCTGTTCAGAGAAAGCAAATAATTATCTTTATAATTTTGACTGTCTAAAGTGATTTTCATTTATCATTTATTTATCATACTTTTCTATCTTAAAATGAAAACTTTTCCACATTTTGGAACTTTTTTTTTGTCTCCTTCAGTCATTTTTATTCCGATTGAAAGTTTTTTTCTGTTCAATAATAGTTTTTTCTTAAAAATTTACTGTCTGATATGAATTATTATATTTTTCAGACCTAGAATGAAAAAGTGGATTGAAAGTGTACACAGTTTAAGGCAGTACGGAGTTACCTCCCGGAATAAAACAACGTAAGCCAATCAGACAACAGTTAACTGAAAATGTGTGATACTTCTTTTACGGCCGCGTTGGTGATATATAAAGAGTCGCTGTTAGACGGAAAGTATTATTTAACTAATCACCACAAATAGTTAAACATGTCAGGCAGAGGAAAAGGAGGTAAAGGTCTAGGAAAAGGAGGCGCCAAGCGTCACAGGAAGGTGTTGCGTGATAACATCCAAGGTATCACCAAGCCAGCCATCCGTCGTTTAGCAAGAAGAGGTGGAGTAAAACGTATATCTGGACTCATCTATGAGGAAACCCGCGGTGTCCTTAAAGTTTTCTTGGAAAATGTCATCCGTGATGCTGTCACATACACAGAGCACGCCAAGAGGAAGACTGTCACTGCCATGGATGTTGTCTACGCTTTGAAACGTCAAGGACGTACCTTGTACGGATTCGGAGGTTAAACAGCCACCCGGCTAATATCAACAACGGCCCTTTTCAGGGCCACCAACATTTTTCAAAAAGAATCTTAGATTTGTTGTACATCGTTTTAAGCTAAATCTTGAAATCAAAGCTTGCTCCCACTTCTATTCTTTTCTGTAATGTTCATGAATTTTTCAACCGTTTTCTTGTTTTCCCTGATCCTGATCCGCAACTATTTTCTCTCTCTCTCGTTATCCCCCCCCCCCCTTTTTTTTTAATATCTGGCTTTCTTTTTAATTAACTTCCTTACTCTTACTCTTGTATTTATTTGAGAATTTATATTTCTGAAGGTTTATGAATACGTTCAAAGATCAACAAGTCCGTGCATTTGCCTACATGAAGAGAGAAAATTTCAAAACAAATGCACGGACTTTTACACACAAAATCTGTAGATTCTGTTATATTCAATTATAAAGTTTTTGCGTGGTTTAAGATTAGGTAATGTTCTTGTTTCCGTGTAAAATAATTCTCGCAATATTTTTTTTCTCCCGAAAAGCAAAAGAAATCGTAAATTTATCAACTCTATTAATTGGAATGAAAGCACTGTTTTGTTCTTCATGATTTATGTATTTACGCTTTGCAGTTTTGACAAATTAAATACTACAGAATGAGTGAAATACACGTATATTTGTTATACAGATAGAAAGAAGAGAAAAGTAACCATATACTATTGAAATAGTTTGAAAGTAGTTATAGCTGGGGGTTGGGATTTATAGCTTTGTTTAGAAGTTTGACATGATGTACAACAAATGTAAATTCTTTTTGAAAAATGTTGGTGGCCCTGAAAAGGGCCGTTTGTGAAGTTATAAACTTCAGACTGTTTACTTGCTGCTGGTGTATTTGGTGACGGCTTTGGTACCTTCACTGACAGCGTGCTTGGCCAATTCTCCGGGTAAGAGAAGACGGACAGCGGTCTGGATCTCCCGGGATGTGATGGTAGATCTTTTGTTGTAGTGTGCCAATCGGGAAGCCTCTGCTGCGATTCTCTCGAATATATCGTTGACGAAGCTGTTCATGATGGACATTGCCTTTGAGGACACTCCGGTGTCGGGGTGAACTTGTCTCAAGACTTTGTAGATGTAGATAGCATAGGATTCACGTCTCTTCCTCCTCCTTTTCTTGTCACCGCCGGGTCTGGCAGTCTTTGCCTTGGTGACGGCCTTCTTGGCTCCTTTAGTTCCTACTTTGGGTGGCATGTTACTGGTTTGATAATCAAATAAGTAATGGTGAAAAATTATTTTCAATTTGTTTATATACTGGGCAAAACGGATTGAAAGATTTTCTTGAACGCGAACCTCGGAGAGAGCACCCATAACATGTTGAATGTTCGGTAGCCTAACTGCCCGCAGAGAGCTTCGTTCTGATTGGTGTATAATAAAAACATCGTTCAATCCGTTTAGTGGGTATATAAGCTAAATTTTAAAGAAAAATTGTATCACTTTACTCAGTGTCGATCAACCAAATAGAACAAAATGTCAGGACGAGGAAAAGGAGGAAAAGCAAAAGCAAAGGCAAAGTCTAGGTCATCCCGTGCCGGACTTCAGTTCCCAGTCGGTCGTATCCACAGACTTTTGAGGAAAGGAAACTATGCCGAGAGAGTTGGTGCCGGTGCACCAGTGTACCTCGCAGCTGTCCTAGAATACTTAGCAGCTGAAGTATTGGAGTTGGCAGGAAACGCCGCTCGTGACAACAAGAAGAGCAGAATCATTCCCCGTCATCTCCAGTTGGCCATCAGAAACGACGAAGAGTTGAACAAACTCTTGTCTGGTGTCACCATTGCCCAGGGAGGTGTTCTACCAAACATCCAGGCTGTACTTCTACCAAAGAAGACCCAGAAAGCTGCCAAGTAAAAAGTGGATATATCAGATTACTCACTTAACAACGGCCCTTTTCAGGGCCACCAATATTTTTCAAAAAGAGTCTAAAATTGTTGTACATCTTAGTAATACTTTATTCCCCATACATAATTAAAAAAAATATATTCTACTACATAACAAATAAAAAATGTCTAAAATATAGATGTCCCTTCTTCCGTGATTCTTCTTTTCTTCTCTCTCTAACGCATCCCATTTTAAGTACAGTTCTTATAGCATAACACTAAGTCTAGTAACTTTTTCAGTCTTCTTCATCAGAACATTTATTGTCGTACTTTCTGACTCTTTGAACCCACTAGTAGCTCAGTTAAATCATATAAAGTTTGTCGGGGGAAAAAAAACACTGATAGTATTTATATTTAATACTAGTCTGCTCTCTTCTTTCTCTCTCTTGGTTATTGATGCGAGCATGCTTAGATTCATCTGAGAAGGTGTGTGTTTTTTTATTATTATAATTTATTTATAGTTTTTGTTAACAGTATCTCTTTCGTCAACACTTTTATATATGATATGTACTTTCCATTCTTTTCCTTTTTCCATTTTTTTCAGCATCTCTCTCTCTCTCTCTCTCTCTCTCTCTCTCTCTCTCTCTCTCTCTCTCTCTCTCTCTCTCTCTCTCTCTCTCTCTCTCTCTCTCTCTCTCTCTCTCTCTCTCTCTCTCTATCTATCTCTCTCTCTCTCTCTGTCTTTCTGTCTTTATTTATTTATTTATTTATTTATTTATTTATTTATTGTTTGTGTATTAAAGATGTGGAATCGATGTAAGCACACCGACAATCAGACAATGTGACAAATGTGCCAAGCCCAAACGAAAATCATACCACATCTTCTTTTTTTATATTAAATATACATAAATATGACATAATACAACAATAAAGAAACTCAGCCGATCCGTACAATGTCATGTCGGGAATGTGTAATTCCATTTGTTTCTGTTTTTGCATTAGATTTCGCTTTGTTAGTGTTCAAACTGCATTTTATTTTTATTTTTTCCTGTTTTATTTTTCTTTCCTTTCCTTAATGTTTCTGCATGTATTTTGACCTTTTTTCATTATTATTTTTTTCTTCTTCAGATTTATCATATTGAAACCGTGACACTAATTTACTATTGTTGAGCAATGATTGATGATCAGAAACTGTAATTTTGAATGAAAAAAAGGGGGCATTTTTACTGTCAGCTTGGGTTGAGCAGTTTTTCAGTAAAAAATGGATTGAAAACTGTCAAAGTCCCTTACAAATCAGTCCAATCAGATTTAAGATATGCGGACCAATCAACGCCAGCTTTATGTAAGTGGTGATCCAATCGTCACCGTGATTTCAATCCTCCCGGCAAGCACAAAAACACATTCACCGAAATTTTCAAGTATTCTTTCTGTAGCAAATCGTCCACAGAGCTAATAATCATGGCACGAACAAAGCAAACTGCACGTAAATCCACCGGAGGTAAAGCTCCAAGAAAACAACTTGCCACCAAGGCCGCCCGTAAGAGCGCACCTGCAACCGGTGGAGTCAAGAAACCACATAGATACAGGCCAGGAACAGTCGCTCTCCGAGAAATCAGGAGATACCAGAAGAGCACAGAGCTCCTCATCAGGAAACTCCCCTTCCAGAGATTAGTCCGTGAAATCGCCCAGGACTTCAAAACTGATCTCCGATTCCAGAGTTCAGCCGTCATGGCCCTACAGGAAGCCAGCGAAGCCTACTTGGTCGGTCTCTTCGAGGATACCAACTTGTGCGCAATTCACGCCAAGAGAGTAACCATCATGCCAAAGGATATCCAATTGGCCCGAAGAATCCGTGGAGAACGTGCTTAAGAAGTGTGATTTTTTTCACCAAAACATAACGGCCCTTTTCAGGGCCACCAATATTTTTCAAAAAGAATCTATAAATTGTTGTACATGAAAATTAGAAACATAGCTGAACCCCTCTTTTCCCCATCTCTCTCTCTCTTTTATTTCTTCTTGTTGAATCCATCTATATGCAAAGCAATACATAGACAAAAAATAAATTTTATGAAATATATACACACAAGTCTCATCACAAAAAAAAAGGGGGGTGTTTGTTTATCATGGTACATGTATGTCCTTGTGTGTAGAATATTAAATAGTACATTATATAAAAAAAAGATCAACATATGAATGTTTCTATCTGTTCTTCTGTTCTTTTCTTTTCTTCGCTTGTTTTGTCTTGTCTTCTTTTGATGTATTATTTACACCAGGAGTCTAGACCAAAGAAAGAGAACCACCAACTGGCCAAAATATAACCTTTTTTTTTTTAAGTTAGAGTGTAAATATCTTGTATAATTCATTAATTTGAATATTTCTTTTAGAAAAGCTGATATTACAGGGTACTTTTATCAAAAATTTAGAGCTCTTTTTCAGTCAGAATTGTAAAGAAAATTTTTATCATGTATGTAGTAATATATTTTGTCCACTTTAGAGTCTTGTCTTGCTGCTAGTTTACAAAATCATGAAATTTCTATTTAAATTAATATAATTTCGGTACGGGTCCAAGTAGTCCCCACAAAATTTCACTGTAGGAAGTCCATGTAAGCATATATCTTGCACTTATAAGCTTTTTTATATGATAAAAAGTAGTTTTCAGACTTATTATAAACTTTTCTGGCTAAAAGATGTCTTCAGAATAGTAAGTACATGTGTGCGCATTAACATTTTTATTGGATTGGCTGATGAAATTGTCATCGTCATACTGTGGATAAATATAGAATGGCGTTTAAAAATAAAACTGAAAGGAAGATGCACACATAAGAAGTTTTACCCGCAGTCAGGGGCATCTCTTTTCTTCACTGTAATACCTAAAAGAAAAAAATCTTTAATAGTAATAACAATAACAGTTTTATTCATACATTCTCTCATTTATGATCTGAAGTACCTGCAGCAGATCTTTGATGGATGGCAAGCACAGCTTTGACAGATGATGTTGAGTTATGAAAGACAGGTAGAAAACTGCAAGCATGTAAAATCCTGTGATGTATCCAATTTCTGGGTACATCAAGTAGACAAATAGATAACCAGTATTCCTAGATATGTCTGTGAGGTTTTTTTTTTCCCAACTAAATTCCATTCCATTAAGTTGAAATGTGTATTGACATTGAATGAAAATATCTGTTCAGAGAAAGCAAATAATTATCTTTATAATTTTGACTGTCTAAAGTGATTTTCATTTATCATTTATTTATCATACTTTTCTATCTTAAAATGAAAACTTTTCCACATTTTGGAACTTTTTTTTTGTCTCCTTCAGTCATTTTTATTCCGATTGAAAGTTTTTTTCTGTTCAATAATAGTTTTTTCTTAAAAATTTACTGTCTGATATGAATTATTATATTTTTCAGACCTAGAATGAAAAAGTGGATTGAAAGTGTACACAGTTTAAGGCAGTACGGAGTTACCTCCCGGAATAAAACAACGTAAGCCAATCAGACAACAGTTAACTGAAAATGTGTGATACTTCTTTTACGGCCGCGTTGGTGATATATAAAGAGTCGCTGTTAGACGGAAAGTATTATTTAACTAATCACCACAAATAGTTAAACATGTCAGGCAGAGGAAAAGGAGGTAAAGGTCTAGGAAAAGGAGGCGCCAAGCGTCACAGGAAGGTGTTGCGTGATAACATCCAAGGTATCACCAAGCCAGCCATCCGTCGTTTAGCAAGAAGAGGTGGAGTAAAACGTATATCTGGACTCATCTATGAGGAAACCCGCGGTGTCCTTAAAGTTTTCTTGGAAAATGTCATCCGTGATGCTGTCACATACACAGAGCACGCCAAGAGGAAGACTGTCACTGCCATGGATGTTGTCTACGCTTTGAAACGTCAAGGACGTACCTTGTACGGATTCGGAGGTTAAACAGCCACCCGGCTAATATCAACAACGGCCCTTTTCAGGGCCACCAACATTTTTCAAAAAGAATCTTAGATTTGTTGTACATCGTTTTAAGCTAAATCTTGAAATCAAAGCTTGCTCCCACTTCTATTCTTTTCTGTAATGTTCATGAATTTTTCAACCGTTTTCTTGTTTTCCCTGATCCTGATCCGCAACTATTTTCTCTCTCTCTCGTTATCCCCCCCCCCCCTTTTTTTTTAATATCTGGCTTTCTTTTTAATTAACTTCCTTACTCTTACTCTTGTATTTATTTGAGAATTTATATTTCTGAAGGTTTATGAATACGTTCAAAGATCAACAAGTCCGTGCATTTGCCTACATGAAGAGAGAAAATTTCAAAACAAATGCACGGACTTTTACACACAAAATCTGTAGATTCTGTTATATTCAATTATAAAGTTTTTGCGTGGTTTAAGATTAGGTAATGTTCTTGTTTCCGTGTAAAATAATTCTCGCAATATTTTTTTTCTCCCGAAAAGCAAAAGAAATCGTAAATTTATCAACTCTATTAATTGGAATGAAAGCACTGTTTTGTTCTTCATGATTTATGTATTTACGCTTTGCAGTTTTGACAAATTAAATACTACAGAATGAGTGAAATACACGTATATTTGTTATACAGATAGAAAGAAGAGAAAAGTAACCATATACTATTGAAATAGTTTGAAAGTAGTTATAGCTGGGGGTTGGGATTTATAGCTTTGTTTAGAAGTTTGACATGATGTACAACAAATGTAAATTCTTTTTGAAAAATGTTGGTGGCCCTGAAAAGGGCCGTTTGTGAAGTTATAAACTTCAGACTGTTTACTTGCTGCTGGTGTATTTGGTGACGGCTTTGGTACCTTCACTGACAGCGTGCTTGGCCAATTCTCCGGGTAAGAGAAGACGGACAGCGGTCTGGATCTCCCGGGATGTGATGGTAGATCTTTTGTTGTAGTGTGCCAATCGGGAAGCCTCTGCTGCGATTCTCTCGAATATATCGTTGACGAAGCTGTTCATGATGGACATTGCCTTTGAGGACACTCCGGTGTCGGGGTGAACTTGTCTCAAGACTTTGTAGATGTAGATAGCATAGGATTCACGTCTCTTCCTCCTCCTTTTCTTGTCACCGCCGGGTCTGGCAGTCTTTGCCTTGGTGACGGCCTTCTTGGCTCCTTTAGTTCCTACTTTGGGTGGCATGTTACTGGTTTGATAATCAAATAAGTAATGGTGAAAAATTATTTTCAATTTGTTTATATACTGGGCAAAACGGATTGAAAGATTTTCTTGAACGCGAACCTCGGAGAGAGCACCCATAACATGTTGAATGTTCGGTAGCCTAACTGCCCGCAGAGAGCTTCGTTCTGATTGGTGTATAATAAAAACATCGTTCAATCCGTTTAGTGGGTATATAAGCTAAATTTTAAAGAAAAATTGTATCACTTTACTCAGTGTCGATCAACCAAATAGAACAAAATGTCAGGACGAGGAAAAGGAGGAAAAGCAAAAGCAAAGGCAAAGTCTAGGTCATCCCGTGCCGGACTTCAGTTCCCAGTCGGTCGTATCCACAGACTTTTGAGGAAAGGAAACTATGCCGAGAGAGTTGGTGCCGGTGCACCAGTGTACCTCGCAGCTGTCCTAGAATACTTAGCAGCTGAAGTATTGGAGTTGGCAGGAAACGCCGCTCGTGACAACAAGAAGAGCAGAATCATTCCCCGTCATCTCCAGTTGGCCATCAGAAACGACGAAGAGTTGAACAAACTCTTGTCTGGTGTCACCATTGCCCAGGGAGGTGTTCTACCAAACATCCAGGCTGTACTTCTACCAAAGAAGACCCAGAAAGCTGCCAAGTAAAAAGTGGATATATCAGATTACTCACTTAACAACGGCCCTTTTCAGGGCCACCAATATTTTTCAAAAAGAGTCTAAAATTGTTGTACATCTTAGTAATACTTTATTCCCCATACATAATTAAAAAAAATATATTCTACTACATAACAAATAAAAAATGTCTAAAATATAGATGTCCCTTCTTCCGTGATTCTTCTTTTCTTCTCTCTCTAACGCATCCCATTTTAAGTACAGTTCTTATAGCATAACACTAAGTCTAGTAACTTTTTCAGTCTTCTTCATCAGAACATTTATTGTCGTACTTTCTGACTCTTTGAACCCACTAGTAGCTCAGTTAAATCATATAAAGTTTGTCGGGGGAAAAAAAACACTGATAGTATTTATATTTAATACTAGTCTGCTCTCTTCTTTCTCTCTCTTGGTTATTGATGCGAGCATGCTTAGATTCATCTGAGAAGGTGTGTGTTTTTTTATTATTATAATTTATTTATAGTTTTTGTTAACAGTATCTCTTTCGTCAACACTTTTATATATGATATGTACTTTCCATTCTTTTCCTTTTTCCATTTTTTTCAGCATCTCTCTCTCTCTCTCTCTCTCTCTCTCTCTCTCTCTCTCTCTCTCTCTCTCTCTCTCTCTCTCTCTCTCTCTCTCTCTCTCTCTCTCTCTCTCTCTCTCTCTCTCTATCTATCTCTCTCTCTCTCTCTGTCTTTCTGTCTTTATTTATTTATTTATTTATTTATTTATTTATTTATTGTTTGTGTATTAAAGATGTGGAATCGATGTAAGCACACCGACAATCAGACAATGTGACAAATGTGCCAAGCCCAAACGAAAATCATACCACATCTTCTTTTTTTATATTAAATATACATAAATATGACATAATACAACAATAAAGAAACTCAGCCGATCCGTACAATGTCATGTCGGGAATGTGTAATTCCATTTGTTTCTGTTTTTGCATTAGATTTCGCTTTGTTAGTGTTCAAACTGCATTTTATTTTTATTTTTTCCTGTTTTATTTTTCTTTCCTTTCCTTAATGTTTCTGCATGTATTTTGACCTTTTTTCATTATTATTTTTTTCTTCTTCAGATTTATCATATTGAAACCGTGACACTAATTTACTATTGTTGAGCAATGATTGATGATCAGAAACTGTAATTTTGAATGAAAAAAAGGGGGCATTTTTACTGTCAGCTTGGGTTGAGCAGTTTTTCAGTAAAAAATGGATTGAAAACTGTCAAAGTCCCTTACAAATCAGTCCAATCAGATTTAAGATATGCGGACCAATCAACGCCAGCTTTATGTAAGTGGTGATCCAATCGTCACCGTGATTTCAATCCTCCCGGCAAGCACAAAAACACATTCACCGAAATTTTCAAGTATTCTTTCTGTAGCAAATCGTCCACAGAGCTAATAATCATGGCACGAACAAAGCAAACTGCACGTAAATCCACCGGAGGTAAAGCTCCAAGAAAACAACTTGCCACCAAGGCCGCCCGTAAGAGCGCACCTGCAACCGGTGGAGTCAAGAAACCACATAGATACAGGCCAGGAACAGTCGCTCTCCGAGAAATCAGGAGATACCAGAAGAGCACAGAGCTCCTCATCAGGAAACTCCCCTTCCAGAGATTAGTCCGTGAAATCGCCCAGGACTTCAAAACTGATCTCCGATTCCAGAGTTCAGCCGTCATGGCCCTACAGGAAGCCAGCGAAGCCTACTTGGTCGGTCTCTTCGAGGATACCAACTTGTGCGCAATTCACGCCAAGAGAGTAACCATCATGCCAAAGGATATCCAATTGGCCCGAAGAATCCGTGGAGAACGTGCTTAAGAAGTGTGATTTTTTTCACCAAAACATAACGGCCCTTTTCAGGGCCACCAATATTTTTCAAAAAGAATCTATAAATTGTTGTACATGAAAATTAGAAACATAGCTGAACCCCTCTTTTCCCCATCTCTCTCTCTCTTTTATTTCTTCTTGTTGAATCCATCTATATGCAAAGCAATACATAGACAAAAAATAAATTTTATGAAATATATACACACAAGTCTCATCACAAAAAAAAAGGGGGGTGTTTGTTTATCATGGTACATGTATGTCCTTGTGTGTAGAATATTAAATAGTACATTATATAAAAAAAAGATCAACATATGAATGTTTCTATCTGTTCTTCTGTTCTTTTCTTTTCTTCGCTTGTTTTGTCTTGTCTTCTTTTGATGTATTATTTACACCAGGAGTCTAGACCAAAGAAAGAGAACCACCAACTGGCCAAAATATAACCTTTTTTTTTTTAAGTTAGAGTGTAAATATCTTGTATAATTCATTAATTTGAATATTTCTTTTAGAAAAGCTGATATTACAGGGTACTTTTATCAAAAATTTAGAGCTCTTTTTCAGTCAGAATTGTAAAGAAAATTTTTATCATGTATGTAGTAATATATTTTGTCCACTTTAGAGTCTTGTCTTGCTGCTAGTTTACAAAATCATGAAATTTCTATTTAAATTAATATAATTTCGGTACGGGTCCAAGTAGTCCCCACAAAATTTCACTGTAGGAAGTCCATGTAAGCATATATCTTGCACTTATAAGCTTTTTTATATGATAAAAAGTAGTTTTCAGACTTATTATAAACTTTTCTGGCTAAAAGATGTCTTCAGAATAGTAAGTACATGTGTGCGCATTAACATTTTTATTGGATTGGCTGATGAAATTGTCATCGTCATACTGTGGATAAATATAGAATGGCGTTTAAAAATAAAACTGAAAGGAAGATGCACACATAAGAAGTTTTACCCGCAGTCAGGGGCATCTCTTTTCTTCACTGTAATACCTAAAAGAAAAAAATCTTTAATAGTAATAACAATAACAGTTTTATTCATACATTCTCTCATTTATGATCTGAAGTACCTGCAGCAGATCTTTGATGGATGGCAAGCACAGCTTTGACAGATGATGTTGAGTTATGAAAGACAGGTAGAAAACTGCAAGCATGTAAAATCCTGTGATGTATCCAATTTCTGGGTACATCAAGTAGACAAATAGATAACCAGTATTCCTAGATATGTCTGTGAGGTTTTTTTTTTCCCAACTAAATTCCATTCCATTAAGTTGAAATGTGTATTGACATTGAATGAAAATATCTGTTCAGAGAAAGCAAATAATTATCTTTATAATTTTGACTGTCTAAAGTGATTTTCATTTATCATTTATTTATCATACTTTTCTATCTTAAAATGAAAACTTTTCCACATTTTGGAACTTTTTTTTTGTCTCCTTCAGTCATTTTTATTCCGATTGAAAGTTTTTTTCTGTTCAATAATAGTTTTTTCTTAAAAATTTACTGTCTGATATGAATTATTATATTTTTCAGACCTAGAATGAAAAAGTGGATTGAAAGTGTACACAGTTTAAGGCAGTACGGAGTTACCTCCCGGAATAAAACAACGTAAGCCAATCAGACAACAGTTAACTGAAAATGTGTGATACTTCTTTTACGGCCGCGTTGGTGATATATAAAGAGTCGCTGTTAGACGGAAAGTATTATTTAACTAATCACCACAAATAGTTAAACATGTCAGGCAGAGGAAAAGGAGGTAAAGGTCTAGGAAAAGGAGGCGCCAAGCGTCACAGGAAGGTGTTGCGTGATAACATCCAAGGTATCACCAAGCCAGCCATCCGTCGTTTAGCAAGAAGAGGTGGAGTAAAACGTATATCTGGACTCATCTATGAGGAAACCCGCGGTGTCCTTAAAGTTTTCTTGGAAAATGTCATCCGTGATGCTGTCACATACACAGAGCACGCCAAGAGGAAGACTGTCACTGCCATGGATGTTGTCTACGCTTTGAAACGTCAAGGACGTACCTTGTACGGATTCGGAGGTTAAACAGCCACCCGGCTAATATCAACAACGGCCCTTTTCAGGGCCACCAACATTTTTCAAAAAGAATCTTAGATTTGTTGTACATCGTTTTAAGCTAAATCTTGAAATCAAAGCTTGCTCCCACTTCTATTCTTTTCTGTAATGTTCATGAATTTTTCAACCGTTTTCTTGTTTTCCCTGATCCTGATCCGCAACTATTTTCTCTCTCTCTCGTTATCCCCCCCCCCCCTTTTTTTTTAATATCTGGCTTTCTTTTTAATTAACTTCCTTACTCTTACTCTTGTATTTATTTGAGAATTTATATTTCTGAAGGTTTATGAATACGTTCAAAGATCAACAAGTCCGTGCATTTGCCTACATGAAGAGAGAAAATTTCAAAACAAATGCACGGACTTTTACACACAAAATCTGTAGATTCTGTTATATTCAATTATAAAGTTTTTGCGTGGTTTAAGATTAGGTAATGTTCTTGTTTCCGTGTAAAATAATTCTCGCAATATTTTTTTTCTCCCGAAAAGCAAAAGAAATCGTAAATTTATCAACTCTATTAATTGGAATGAAAGCACTGTTTTGTTCTTCATGATTTATGTATTTACGCTTTGCAGTTTTGACAAATTAAATACTACAGAATGAGTGAAATACACGTATATTTGTTATACAGATAGAAAGAAGAGAAAAGTAACCATATACTATTGAAATAGTTTGAAAGTAGTTATAGCTGGGGGTTGGGATTTATAGCTTTGTTTAGAAGTTTGACATGATGTACAACAAATGTAAATTCTTTTTGAAAAATGTTGGTGGCCCTGAAAAGGGCCGTTTGTGAAGTTATAAACTTCAGACTGTTTACTTGCTGCTGGTGTATTTGGTGACGGCTTTGGTACCTTCACTGACAGCGTGCTTGGCCAATTCTCCGGGTAAGAGAAGACGGACAGCGGTCTGGATCTCCCGGGATGTGATGGTAGATCTTTTGTTGTAGTGTGCCAATCGGGAAGCCTCTGCTGCGATTCTCTCGAATATATCGTTGACGAAGCTGTTCATGATGGACATTGCCTTTGAGGACACTCCGGTGTCGGGGTGAACTTGTCTCAAGACTTTGTAGATGTAGATAGCATAGGATTCACGTCTCTTCCTCCTCCTTTTCTTGTCACCGCCGGGTCTGGCAGTCTTTGCCTTGGTGACGGCCTTCTTGGCTCCTTTAGTTCCTACTTTGGGTGGCATGTTACTGGTTTGATAATCAAATAAGTAATGGTGAAAAATTATTTTCAATTTGTTTATATACTGGGCAAAACGGATTGAAAGATTTTCTTGAACGCGAACCTCGGAGAGAGCACCCATAACATGTTGAATGTTCGGTAGCCTAACTGCCCGCAGAGAGCTTCGTTCTGATTGGTGTATAATAAAAAACATCGTTCAATCCGTTTAGTGGGTATATAAGCTAAATTTTAAAGAAAAATTGTATCACTTTACTCAGTGTCGATCAACCAAATAGAACAAAATGTCCAGGACGAGGAAAAGGAGGAAAAGCAAAAGCAAAGGCAAAGTCTAGGTCATCCCGTGCCGGACTTCAGTTCCCAGTCGGTCGTATCCACAGACTTTTGAGGAAAGGAAACTATGCCGAGAGAGTTGGTGCCGGTGCACCAGTGTACCTCGCAGCTGTCCTAGAATACTTAGCAGCTGAAGTATTGGAGTTGGCAGGAAACGCCGCTCGTGACAACAAGAAGAGCAGAATCATTCCCCGTCATCTCCAGTTGGCCATCAGAAACGACGAAGAGTTGAACAAACTCTTGTCTGGTGTCACCATTGCCCAGGGAGGTGTTCTACCAAACATCCAGGCTGTACTTCTACCAAAGAAGACCCAGAAAGCTGCCAAGTAAAAAGTGGATATATCAGATTA